>NC_092158.1:30949579-31259579 GCF_045791955.1 Oncorhynchus clarkii lewisi
GATTATAATCGGGAAATTAGGCAGTTGTAGCCCAAAACCATTAGTCTTATATTCTTAAAGAATAAATGGTTACTTATATCATTTTCGGAAATTAGTAATAAATGTCATAATCAATGTAATAAATTAGTCATTACATTGGTGTGAGTTCAAGATAAATGGTATGGTCATAAAACGTTACTGATAAATGTAGCATCAACTGAACGCTATTTCTGTTATCTGCCAACGGCGGTAATATATATTCTGGGTTGTAGGATTATACGAGTGATGCGTGATATTGCCCATCCTAATGGAGCGGACTCAATCTGAACTGTACCAGAACCAGAGCACGAAGGCTCCGCCTACTCAGCTGGAACTAGCTCGAGCATTGGTCTGCATTGTGTTATATAGATAAGGATTCTGTGGGAGTGATTTGACTGTACAAAAATTCTGATTGGTTTGAGACTTTATCAGTCAAGGTAGCAGTAGCAATAGAGGCTTTCAGAGATAAATCATTTGACACAATATATCAACTGTTTCTGGTTACTGTCATTGACATCGAGTGATTAAGCCTGTTATTTCTCGGAAACTAATAGCAGGTGTCATCAACCACGCTCGAAGAGTCAGCCATCAAGCCTGGCCTTTTTTCTGTTCGATTTGCTGCTAAACCGAAACGTCTGAGCAATTACTGGTTGATTCACATCTTGTAACACTATTTAATTGCTCACAATGCAGGACACAGCATCGCCAATAAGCAGATTCATTACGCGTTTCACGGATTTCCAGGAAGACCGATAACGAAAGGTAAAACTTGGATGAAGAAATGCATGTCATAGCCACATATTTTCTTGTACGCTACTTCTATTAAGAACATTAATTTGGAAATGTACTATGTTTTGCTGTGTATATGCGCCAGTCGCTCTCTAGAACTTGCTTTAGGCCTATAGCCCAGTGGACTTTATCGGTGTCTAATATACATATTTATACATTGTGTGAAACAGTGTGATCATATGGAAATAATGCAACCGTTCGCCGCTGCAGTTATTGCGACGTGTCATTATGTCTCTAATACGAATCTCGGGTAAATATGTTTTAAAATGGGTATGGAAGTTTTCAAAATTTAAAGGTCCTTTTTCGTTTCAACTATGTATATTTCTGTAGCCTAGTTACTGTTGTGTTGTTGAGCGCACGAGGGCGGGGCCAACCCAAATAAATGTGGGGAGGGAAAAACGAAGACAACAAACCCTCCAAATGTAGGCCACGGTGCGTGACCCAATTCCTCGTAACACAGCGACTGAATATGGAACACGGCGTTCCCCCGCCCCTCGTCACGGCTCGGCACAGTTCCAGGGCAAAGCTCTGTGTTTTACTGTGCCAGGATGGTAGGTTCAATAAAAATGACATTACAAGAAGTAGGTTATCACTATATAACACTGGATTCTAAAGGGATTCCTCGTATTGCTGTTATTTCACAGTCTCTACTGATGATGGCAACAAACACACACAAATTATTTAAAAGAAACAAAATAATAGATTCACTATTGGATTGTGAATCAGAATGCTTAATAGTAGTCAAGTTTATCTTCTCCGTCTTCCCTTGAATCAAGCCATACTTCTAAAAGTGAGCAGGGTGAAGAGTTTTGTATTAAAGTATCGGGTTTTCTTTGCTCAAGCAGCTGTGTGACAGATATTTTGTTTTGGGCCCCTGGCAGTGTGATCAGTCTGTCTCTGACCTACTTTCCTCCTAACTTCATACCTGCAATGCTATTAATATCCCTGACATGGGGTTGGAGGAGCAGCACACAGCATATTCAACTGGACCTAGTTTTACCCTTATTATCAGTATCTCATCAACATGTATTATACAGCTGCCTATAACTACTTCCTATTAATTATTGTGGTCAGGTCAGGACAACCTACTTCAGCCCTGTTCACAGAGACCAACCCTCCTGTAGGTTTTCACTCCAACTAACCTGGTTCAGCTCATCAACCAGCTACTTATTAGAATCAGGTGTGCTAGATTAGGGTTGGAGTGAAATCCTACAGGACGGTAGCTCTACAGGTACAGAGTTGGCGAGCCCTGGCCTACTTAATACCTGCTACTTCTTAGCACAGGGTTTCCCAAACTCAGTCCCCCCCCCCCCCCCTGCACGTTTTGTTTTTTACCTTATCACTTTATACTGAACAAAAATATAAACAACAATTTCAAAGATTTTACTGAGTTACAGTTATAAGGAGATCAGATATAAGGAAATGATTCAATTGAAATAAATTAATTAGTCCCCAATCTATGGATTGGGAGCCAGGCCCACCCACTGAGGAGCCAGGCCCAGCCAGTTTCATCAGCTGTCCATGTGGCTGGCCTTAGACTATCCCGCAGGTGAAGAAGTTGGATGTGGAGGTTCTGGGCTGGCGTGGTTACACATGTTCTGCGGCTGTGAGGCCGGTTGGATGTACTGCCAAATTCTCTAAAACGACGTTGGAATTGGCTTATGGTAGAAAAATTAACATTCAATTCTCTGGCAACAGCTCTGGTGGACATTCCTGCAGTCAGCATACCAATTGCACATTCCCTCAACACTTGACAGATCTGTGGCATTGTGTTTTGTGAAAAAAACTGCACATTTTAAGTGACCTTTTATTGTCCCCAGCTCAAGGTGCACCTGTGTAATAATCAGCTTCTTGATATGTCACACCTGTCAGGTGGATGGATTATCTTGGCAAAGGAGAAATTCTCACTAGCAGGGATGTAAACAAATTTCTGCACAAAAGTTTAGAGAAATAAGCTTTTTGTGCATACAGAACATTTCTGGGATCTTTTATTTCAGCTCATGAAACATGGGACCAACACTTTACATGTTGCGTTCATATTTTTGTTCAGTATACATACATTTGATTGACACATCTAGGAAAAAAAGCTGGAGATACATTTAAGTGAAGTAGAACAAAGTTTTATGAATAACCTCCATTATCCTTCCACAGTAATGTTACTGGATATATTTGGAAATGCTTAAAAAAATTCAAGTCTGATTTTACCAATGTAGGTTATCTTTAATTGTGTTTGATGTGTTTTCAGAGGCCCGCCATGGAGGACAGGAGAATTCTCCCTACAGGGGTAGCAGGTGATTCAAAAACAATGGGCATACCCTTAGAGGTCAAAACTGAGCCGGACACAAAAACCCGTAGGGTGAGAGAGGAGGCACTGCCTACCATACCCATCAGGGTTAAAAAAGAGGACGTCTCTGACGTGCCACTCAAAGTGCCCAGATTCCAGTACGTGGACTTTCCTTCGCTGCACCAGTGCATCCAGCAGCTCACCGTGCCACCCTTGGACAGCTGGCTGGAGGGTTGCCCTCTGGCCCTGGGAAGACCCTCTGGAGGATGTGCCCCTCTCACTTCCAAGGAGAAGGTTCCCAAGTTTAAGTATGTGGATTATCCCTCTCTGCACCACTGCATCCAGCAGTTGTCTGTGCCGCCTCTGGAGAGCTGGAGCTCGGGGTTGGCCAGGCCAGGGAGTGCGGCGACAGGGGGACCTGGATCCACCACCTCTCAGCCCAGCTTTGTGAGGGGGAATCAGACAGGACAGGGAGATGTTTCAGCATCGGCTCAAAAGCAGGACAAGTACACTGCTTTCCCCTTCCCTGGTCCTGACCCCAGTTCCATCCAGTTTGTGAACTCCTCAAACCAGGCATCCCATAAGCCTCAACTGCCTCAAATGCGCTTGAGCAGTCTGCCCCGAGCCAGTCCCGCAGTAAGCTCACAGGGGGAAGAGGCTCGCAATAAGGTGGTGTGTTCAGATCAGCTGTCTCAAAAGTCCTCTAATCCCAAATCTTGGGTTGCTGGAATGAAGCGTGTCAGAGGAGCAGGGCTACTCCATCAGAGTAATAGGAAGTCAGCTGGTGATGATAATTGGCACGCAGACCTAAAGAAATCTCCAGAAAGTCATCAAGAGGCCAAAGTGGAGCTCAGTGACTCTCCTGACCTAGGGCAAGGTTTTTGGAGAACCATCCCAGAGTCTGTCTGCCCCTTTTGCCAAAATATGTTTTCAAATCCAGAGGAATTGCGGATCCACCAGAAGAGTCACAGAGAAAAGGTGAGTCTGTTGTACCTTGAAAAATGTTCTGAATATGTGACAAATCCTTCTTTATCCAATCAAATTGTGTATCAAAGAATGATGAATCTTGTGTCATGATGTTTGTCATAAAATTTCAGAAGCCACATTGATGTCTTGACCAAGGACACGTACAGCTGACAACAAGGAATATCTTCACAACTGTGCATCTACTTCAGTACTTACTACACAGGCGTGGATTGTGGCAGTCATCTTCACAAATTATTGGTCACCTGAAAGGGGTCCACTGAGGTGGTTTTGAGTGTTGTGTGTTTATCTTGATGACCTACTGTAAGTGAGGGACTACAAACAAACTCCTTTAGCTAAGAGCCTAATTCATAATTCAGTTTAGGAATTAAATGTGAAATTAAATGTAATAGATTGCCCTGCAGTGGCTCTTGATAGTCTTACAACTCTTCATTTACTTATGGGTTAATTTGCCAGGAGGTGGTACATATTAGATTAGATATAACAGGAAAATCAACCATTTGATGTTTCAATTCAAATGTCAGGAATTCGATTGAAATGCAAAGCAATGCATTCATTTTTGTGCTGCGGTAGTTGAGAATTTAGTTTTAATTTATTTTCCTTAAAAGGGATGCCAATGTTTTCCTGTTTACAAGCTCTTGTTGGTGAAGTTTCGCTTTAAGGCAAAAAACATTAGTAAATTGGGGTATCAGCACCTTGTTCACTGGAGATGGCTGCCTGTTCAGTATTTTTAACATAATTATCCAGCTTTGGATGCCTATAAAACTATTAGCTTTTGCTGCGAAACAACACAGGCTTCTTTATTATTATCTAATGTTTTTATGCTTTGTATTTTGATGTTTATTTTTTTACAATGGTAATTACATATTATTGCTTGTAATGTCAAGAAATAACTTTACACTTTTCTTAAACTTCGTTTTCAATTGTCTGTGTGCATTAAAGCTTTTCTAGTAAAGATTATTACTCTACTTTCCAGCAAATGCTATACGCATACAAGTGTCACATTATTTTCAGTACATACTATGGTAGCCTACACTACACTGTTCTCTAAAAAAAAAGAAAACATCCACGATTATTAAGAGTTCAACCTTTCCATCAACAACATAATTACAAAAACTATTTGTGATGATGTATGGCTATGCCATTTAAAACTAGGCCCAAAACAGTCAATGTAAATATTCCGGGTGGCCATTTGATTAATTGTTCAGCAGTCTTATGGCTTGGGGGTAGAAGCTGTTAAGACCTAGACTTGGCACTCTGCTACCGCACAGCAAGCGGTAGCAGAGAGAACAGTCTATGACTTGGGTCTTTGGGCCTTCCTCTGACACCGCCTAGTATATAGGTCCTGAATGGCAGGAAGCTGTACTGGTCCGTACGCACTATACTTTCTGTAGCACCTTACGATCAGATGCCGAGCAGTTGCCATACCAGGCGGTGATGTTGATGGTGCAACTGTATAACATTTTGAGGATCTGGGAACCCATGCCAAATCTTTTCAGTCTCGTGAGGGGGAAAAGGTCTTGTCGTTCCCTATTCAAAACTGTCTTGGTGTGTTTGGACCATGATAGTTCGTTGGTGATGTAGACACCGAGGAACTTGAAATTCTCGACCCGCTCCACTACAGCCCCATTAATATTAATGCGGGCCTGTTCGGCCCTCCTTTTCCTATAGTCCATGATCAACTCATTTGTCTTGCTCACATTGAGGGAGAGGTTGTTGTTCTGGCACCACACTGCCAGATCTCTGACCTCCTCCATGTAGGCTGTCTCATCGTTGTCGGGGATCAGGCCTACCACTGTTGTGTCGTCAGCAAAGGTGTTGGAGTCGTGCTTGCCCTTGCTCATAGGTGGAAAGGGAGTACAGGAGGGTACTAGCTCGCACCCCTGAGGGGCGTGTGTTAGTGTTGAGGATCAGTGTGGCAAATATGTTGTTGCCTACCCTTACCACCTGGGGGTGGCCCGTCGGGAAGTCCAGGACCCAGTTGCAGAGGGAGGTGTTAAGTCCCAGGGTCCTTAGCTTAGTGATGAGCTTTGTGGGCACTATGGTGTTGAATGCTGAGCTGTAGTCAATGAACAGCATCCTCACATACTGTAGGTGTTCCTTTTGTCCAGATGTGAAAGGGCAGTGTGGAGTGCGATTGAGATTGCGTCATCTGTTGGGGCAGCATGCCAGACCATAACTAAATGCTTTCATATAAACAATGTGGCATCACTGGCATGGGACCTTCCATTCAAAGAATAGGGATATTCCACTTGGAATGCAATGTTTCACTTACACATTACAACTACAGCTGAGAGCTGTGCAGCAAAAGTTTGATTGATGAGGACTATGCGAAGAAGACCTAAAGTTAAAAGTCTGTCTACTGAAAACCCTCAAAATAATAGATTTTAAGGTAAGGGTTGGGGTTGGGGTTAAGGTTAGGGACATCGCAAGGATCCAGAAAATGGATCTGGTAACCCAGAAGTAAATTCGGTCAGCTGCGTGATTAACTCTGTCTGTGCTTCTGTGTTCATGCTGTAGGTGCAGAGGAAAAGGTGAAGCGAGAGGATTTTCTCTGCTCAAAATCCAATAAATGGCCTAGCTGGCTTCTGGTTGGCAGGTCATTTGACAGTCACCCAATAGCGCCCGTACTACACTTGGTTTGTTGGCAGGTGCCGCTGCAACTGCGAGTCACTCAATAACGCCCCACTGGATAAACCGGTGTCAGTGTCAGATCTGACTGCCTAACTAATCTAACTCACTGTTGCGCGGATCTGCATCACAAACATTTTGGAAGCTGTTTCACTGATTCTCTTCCATAACTCCACCCCATAGTTACTGTTGCTATAACCAGCAGTTACTGTTCCTCATCTGTGTGGGAGCAGTTCGTGGGAAAAGGGGAGAGATTGGGCAAAGTACTGCAAGCTAACGTTAGCTAACAAGCTAGCAGCTAATTCTGTGGCTATATATTGCATGTAACTAGCTAACTAGTTAGCAACTCGTTTGTTACTGTATAAAATAGTATATGGACGTGTTGATTGTATTCTCTGAACTAATAGCTTCAGCACCTTGGTCAGTTAGTTTCCAGGCCAATAAGCTAGCTAGCAAGTTGTGTGGTCATTTAGCTAGATAGCTGCTGTGCAACATAATCAAAGCCATTTACAACCTCTAAACACATCATTGGAAAGTGTCAAGTTGTGTGTATATGTCAGCATTTTAAGGGATAAGTAGATAAGACAATCTACTGAAATCATTCTGGTTGAACACATTTTGGCACACAGTGACTGGGAGAAGAACCCCTTAGGCTGCGTTTCATTACAGTAGGCTATTTGAGTTTGTCCTTGGTGAGACAGTCTTTACAAATACTGCTGGTTTATCATTTGATAAAGTTTGTGCAGGTCCTGTTCTGACTGGAGATGTCCACCTGACTGCCCCTCCAACACCATATTTTGTGAAACAGTAAAACTTGCTTGTGTAACGGATGTGAAACTGCTAGCTAGTTAGCGCCCGGGTATGGGCGAGGGGACGGTCTAAAGTTATACTGTTACACTTGACTCAATACTGTCAATGCCGCTAGCCCTTAGTATAGCTATACTGCATAATTACTTTTTCTTTGCAAATGTCGACTGGAAATTCAGAGGCATAATAGCCGATAAGTGTTTAGTTAGTTTATTGCTTTGTCATGCCCATGCCATAGCAATCAGTCTGCACAATTAACAAATAATTGTATTAGTGACCTGTGATAGAGACATTGTTCTACAGGTAACAGTCATTCATGTCCTTGGAATCACTGGTGTTCAAGAAACATGTTATAATTTACACAACATGTTCAACTAAGTTTCCTTGATAATGGTTTCCAACATACAATTGCCAGAACTTCATTGAAGAGCAAGAACATTTTTGTATTGTAATTCTATTTGTAGAACACCTTATTGAACATGCGACTTGTTTCTGGTAACAAAGTGGCAATGTAAATTTGACTGAACAGTTTCGCAATAGTGGATAAGTCTTCCCTCTTCTTCCTCATCAGTACAGTTAGAAACATTAGCAGTAGAATTGGGGACAAAGTGATGTTCCTCCTCTGTTTCTCTCAGCTATGGAGACAGGTCATCAGCCTGAAACATCTGTGAAAAAGGAGCACAACTTATGTATTGGTTAGCATGTGTGGAAATTTAAAACAGAAGAGGTCAGTCTAATGCACCAGGGTAGTCAAGGACAAATGAAGTGTGAATGAGACTTTCTGTGTCCCGATTCACCACCCTTCTCCCCCACCATACATTTATAAACATTGAATTGATGTCGTCATTGGCTATAGAGGGAGTTTCCATCATAAAATCCATGACACTGCACATTTTGGGAGATGGGTGGACAATCAGGACTTACGCCTTACGCCTTTACCCTAAGTCAAAGTAAGCACTCATACAATCACCCTCATGGGCTTAAAAGGAATAGACGGGTGTAAGGAATATGGTGGAACTGCAGTTGGTCAGTGAAACAACTACCTTCTCATAGTTTCCTGAGGGTTGGAACACAAAATAGATAAGTTGAAAGGCACAGTTTCAGGTCTCGAGCAAATTAACTTGTATAGAAAATACTTTTCTTCCAAAGATAACTTTTGTAGCCTTCAAATATCACATCAGAAAAATGAAACTTCTATCAGACTATTTCCAGTCCATATCATAGGTCATACCCTTTCAGAGACTCTGGTACTGTCTCCACTGTTAACTTCTTGGTGACAAGGGGCAGTATTTTCACGTCCGGATGAAATGCATGCCCAAATTCAACTGCTTGCTACTCATCCCCAGAAGATAATATATGCATATTATTAGTAGATTTGGATAGAAAACTGTTTGAATCATGTCTGTGAGTATAACAGAACTTATGTAGCAGGCGAAACCCAGAGGACAAACCATTCAATGGTCAACCAAACCATTCAATGGGTTTTCATTGGGAATCCAGATTTCTAAGGGACCTTTATGCAGTTCCTACCGCTTCCACTGGATGTCACCAGTCGTTAGAAATTGGTTGATATTTTTCCTTTGTGTAATGTAGAAGTACGGCCATCTTGAACGAAGGTCACTTGAAATGTACTGTTAGATAGAGGCGCGTGACCAGAAAGGTAGCATCAGTTTGTTATCTTCCTGTATTGAACACAGATCATCCCGTCTTCAATTTTATCGATTATTTACTTTGAAAAATACCCAAAGTTGTATTACAAAAGTAGTTTGAAAAGTTTACAGGTAACTTTTGAGATATTTTGTAGTCACGTTGCGCAAGTTGGAACCAGTGTTTTTCTGGATCAAACGTGCCAAATAAATGGACATTTTGGATATATATATCGACGGAATTAATTGAACAAAAGGACCATTTGTGATGTTTATGGGACATATTGGAGTGCCAACAAAAGAAGCTCGTCAAAGTTAAGGCATGATTTATAGTTTTTATTTCTGCGTTTTGTGTCGCGCCTGCAGGGTTGAAATATGTTTTCTCTCTTTGTTTACGGAGGTGCTACCCTCAGATAATAGCATCGTTTGCTTTCGCCGAAAAGCCTTTTTGAAATCTGACATGTTGGCTGGATTCACAACACGTGTAGGTTTAATTTGGTATCTTACATGTGTGATTTCATGAAAGTTTGATTTTTATAGTAATTTATTTGAATTTGGCGCTCTGCATTTTCACTGGCTTTTGGCCAGGTGGGACGCTAGCGTCCCACATATCCCAGAGAAGTTAACAATTGACAATATTTATTTGGTATGTATACAAGGCAAAGGTAAACATGTCGTCCCCCACAAATGATTCCGTCCCCTTGGGCCAATTGAGATATTGCGTGTGATTAACACATTTCAGTTATTTACTATAGTTCCTGCCTTGGGTCAATCAGTATAATTATCTAAATGCTGGATCTCTATGGCAAGATGCATCATTCCCCCAAGTGCGGGCAAGTGTTGTCTGAGATATTGTGTGTGACGAATGTATGAATGGACAGAGACATATCCACAGTCTACTACCTCATTTCATTGCGGGGGACAACAAAACCCTGACTTGTGTGGTGGAAAGTAAAAAACAGCATAGTATGCCTAATTAAATAGCATAGTATGTAATGAATTAATTTCCTCTACATATTCTCCCTTTTGAGACTAAGTCTCAACCTAATAGGAAATGACTTACAAGCATTTCCATCAAACAAGCATTAACATGAGGGGAAGGAGGGAAAGTAGAAGACTGGTCACTATGATGGTAGTGGCCTTTAACTTTTTCACACCACCAACATATGGGTGTGATCATTCTACAGTGGTCCCTGCAGCGTACGCTCAAACCGATGTGATTAGAATGCTTATTTAGAACGTCCAGTTTTGATTGGTGCAACAGTCAGCATTTGAGCTGACCACACTGTTTTTTTCACAGAAACATTTTGCACAAACACAGTCCTTATATAGTTATGTCCAGAATGTGACCAGTTTATTTTTGGATGCAATGTTCAGACATTCACAGAAGTAGCTACAACATAACACAATCATCCAAACCGGAAAATGTAGGCTAAATTTATCCTAGCGCTAACTGAGGAAAGATTGACGTAACATAAGCATTCATATTTTCATAACTCTCGGTTGACAGAAACTACAGCAGGAATTAGCTAATAGCAATTACTATATAAAAATAATCACATCATGGGTGAGCTCACCATTGATCTAAATAATTTTGTAAAACACTTTCTAGAAATTGAAAGTAATCCAACAATGGGTTGTATGTGCACGCCACCATGTTAGTTTTTTTCTCATCAACCAAAGATAAGAGGAGACAAGATGGGTTTGGTCTGTTTATAGTATGCATGTTGAAGTTGTGTTATGGATTTTTTTTTAAATCAATAATGACTAATTATGTATACATATCAATCAGGACTGACTAATCAGAATACTATTATGTACTGTATATGTATGAATTTTCTTTTAATCCTAGTACTGAATATGTGTGTAATTATAATCAAGAATTAGAACAATGACTGTCTGTTCCGTGGTAGAAATGAATGAATCGTCAGACTGGCTAGAATGCTTATCTACACAGGAAGACCTTGGCTCAGTCATAAATTATCTAAATTGGTGTGGGACGATGCGGGAAGGCTTGAGAACTATACTGCCATTGTACCAGAGTGGAGAAGAGACGGGACAGTTCGAAAACGAATGACGTCATTTTCAGTTTATAACCTGTGGTAAACTGTATCATGTTCAGTACTCTCGAGAATAAACGCTACTGATTGATTTTGAGACTGGTCTCTGTCCATTTTATGCAAATAAGGGTCTTACAAATTCTTAGGAGTGGGCAGTGTTTAATTGAATTGGTTAAATAAAACATAAAGGAATTGAATTCCTGTAACAGTGTGTCGTCTACCATCGTTCACATCCCATCATTCACTTCTGGAAGTTTACTCAAAAAGTGAGTGAACCCTCCCTCACCTCATTTTGTTATAAAATCCTTGGTCCGACAGACGTTTACGTGAAACCCAGAATGCGTTGTATTTCAACAAACATGGCTCCACACATAACTGGAATTAGCTTAGCTCATCATAATCAGTACAACCTTCATAAAAGTATTTTACACACATAATGTGTCCATTACAATCTATGCAAGAATCGGAATGCATGATTTGTCACCAGTACTTGAAAACGTGAATAAAACAGTATATAAATAAATAATTACCACACAAAACATTTTCTGATAATGATGTATCGATACAATTGGCACGTGCCGGCAGTCAATCACGTAACCTCTCACTCCCACTCTGAGCGATTCAGTGTTGTTCTTTATGTATGTAGCTAGTGAGCTAAGCTGTAGCATTAGCAATGTCTTTCAAAAGGAGACAACTCACAAATGCGGAAAGATTTTTTACAATTCTGACAAAGTCAGGAATCAGATTCTGACAGTGACAATGTGGAGCTGCCCCCCAACCTTCTAGCCATTGAGAACCCTGGATCTGAGAACCCCTTGTCCCCTGACGAAGCCCGAGGTCCCTTTGAAGATGCTGGTGTTGACGGAGGCAGACTGACAGTGGATAATGTACAGGAGGTCTGTGGTAGCTGGAAGGCTGCCAGCCATTTCCTGGCCCTGCTGCTTGCTTTGATGAGTCCCAGTCTGGATTGCAAAGCCCCTTGCCATTTCCCTCTGAGGCAGAGTGCTTCATGCTGTTTCTGACAGAGGAGCTGGTGGGAGACATACTAGAGGAGACCAACCGCTATGCCTTGGAGCTGCAGAAGAAGAGAGAGCCAGGAGTGAGGGGGAAATTCGCTAAAAGGGTGACAATCACAATTAGTGAAATGCATACCTTCCTGGTGACAATCCTTCTCATGGGAATAGTAAAACATAACTCTCTAAGAGAATACTGGAGCACAGATCCTATGTTCGCAACTCCCTTCTTTGCCACCCTCTTTTCCCAAGGCCGCTTCCTATTTCTGCTGCGATGCCTGCATTTTGTCAACAAATCTACTGCCAACCTAAATGACCCGTTACACAAAATACGAAATGTTCTTACCAGCTTGACATTAGCATTTGGTAGGGTATTTGTGCCATACAAGGACCTATGCATTGATAAGTCCCTGATGTTACGGAAGGGTAGGCTGGCGTTCCACCCAAAAGGCAAAGGTTTGTGGTCAAGTGCTTTGTTATGTGCGACGTGAAGACAGGATTTGTCCAGGACATTATAGTTTACACAGGATCCACCATTGACATCCAACATTATGAGGGGCTTGGGGTGTCTGGTTCCACGGTGATGACCATGCTGGCTCCTCATCTCGGCAAGGGACACACTTTGAATGTGGACAATTGGTACAGCAGTCCCACACTCTTCCAGCAAGTGTTTTCTTGCTGTGTTTTCATCCAGTACTGTTAAGGAGTGAACGCTAGGATATTAAACCTGGCCTCAATCTTCAACTCCAAACATGTCCAGTTTCTGAAAGTGCAGAATAAAGAGGAATTATTAGTAATTAGAAAACAATATCAGGATATAGCAATAAAACAATATTACAAAGAAGTAACACTGCTATAAAAATTATAAAATTGTATTGTCAAAATCAATAATATGAGTCATATAACAGTAAGAAACAGTAACTGTTGAGCTCCACAAGAGTGCAGGGCAGAACAGGGCTATGCTAAACATGCCAATTGAAAACAAACCATGGTCATAAGGCCAGGGTAGCTTCAAAAGCCAGCACAAGCTAATACTTCTCCGACGCAATTATCATTGTTTTACAGAGCTAATAGAAGAATGTATGTAGCTACATAAGCACGATTTACTCAAACACCATAAAGGTTATGAAATTAGTCATGTTACCTTGCGTGTCCGCGGTTATAAGGAATACACACACATATATTATGCTCCAGACATACTGTGAGCTATAGTAGAAACAACATAACGGCATACAGAAACTTGTACAATGTAATAAGGCACTTACTTTGTTAGAAACGCACACATGTTCAAAGTTATTATAATTTAGTAATGAAAACAACAATGAAGGTGAAGCGGAAAATGCTAAAAAGTTTGTGCAGGTCCTGTTCTGACTGGAGATGCGCAAATGTCTGCGTACTTGATCTGCTGGGGCAGAACTCACGCTGGGGCAACCGCTAGATATATTTGGAAGTCAAGTGTGAAAAGGTTAACTCTACCTTGGGAGCACCATTTACAGAATCTTCGCAGTGGGCATGGCCTATGCACATGCTGCACCATTAACTCAATGTTTTTAGATGGGTGTTATGGATTATCATCATCTCCATCAGACATGTAATCAGGCATAGGGAATTCATCCGGTTTTACTGCACAATTTCTTAACACAAGATATAATAAGCATTATTGCAAAAAAGACAACTAAGCCATAAATCAACCAATGGAATATTGTAGCTCCAATAAGACCAAATAATGACTGAACCCATCCAAACGGATTCCAATCGTTGTCTGGTTGGTGTTCATTTGCGAGATCACAGCTGAGCTCTTTCAGATGTTTCACATTTTTCTCTTATGTCATTGGGCCAACTCACAATAGCATCTCTGAATTCTTTATTAGATTGGAATTTTCCGTCAGCAGGGAAATGCTGCCCAATTTTATCCATGATTAGATTTATTTTCATATTTGAGCCGAATTTGTAGAATGTTCTCACACTTCTTTAAGTGCCTCTATGGCTTTGCTATAGTTTACCTCTTCTATTCCAACTTTTACGGGCGTGTCAGAGACAATGGATGACATTTCAATGGTGGTTATTTCTGTGCCTCTCTCAACGGTGTCCAGGGTGTTTAGATTTCCTCACTCACGGTTTTAATATATGCCAATCTTAACCATTTTCCAAGGTAGTGATACCCACTTCCCCGGAGAGTAGGTATGGTATTTGTGCCTGTTGATTGGTCATGGCACCTGATACCTTGTATTAGAACCAATACTGAAGCTTCTGCCAATTTACTACTGGAGAATATGGGAGACCTAATGTCTTATACCATTCTCACGCTTCAAATGTCACTGTTGTTGACAACACATATTACCAAAATTAGGGTCCATCGTCCATCCATAATACAAATATCTCGTCAATACACACACACTCAGGAAACAAAAACAAACACACTCCCTCAAAATACTTTTTAATCACTCTATGTAATTTTACATTTTGTACCCACATGGTAGTTCCTCCAATGCAAATATCCATGTAGGGTTTAAATGTATAGCTGGTTTCCCAATCATAACCAACTGTTCTACCAGTCAACTGATTCAATTATTTTCTTTAACAATGTTTTCTAACCTGCAGGAATGTTTTTCTATCTTCTATCTCAGGATTGTGCCCCGGGATCACATAACTCGTAACCATGTCATGTCATCCCATGTCTGCTTCTGTGCTCAACAGAGAACCCCCCTACCCTGCTCCAACAGGGCAAGTCGTCCCAGAATTTCTCCTTTAATTAAAGATATCTCTGCTGCAACAGAGTTCCTAATAAAAAATTATAGGACTTCCCCTATTAGAAATAACTGAGTTTCTAACTAGGGGTGTCTTTTGTGCCAACAAAAGACTTAAAGTGCACAATCTGTTCCCAGAACAGGATTTTCTATGATGTTTGAAAGACAATCAGTCTCACTCTTAACTCCGTATGTTCGGGATGGCGTATCCGTCCACTAACGCTCCCTGCCGGGTTCGAGGCAGGTCCCTTTCTGCTCAGCTTAGTGTGGGCTCCCTAAGCCACGTCTAACGCAGCCTCTGTGCGGAGATAACCTTGGTCACCCCGGGAACGAACAGCAGACGGAGTTAGCCATCCTATGTCTTTGCCAAATTGTGATGGGAATTCTAACCAAAAGAAGAGAGACTGTAGATTTCTTCAAACAGTAAGATTTGCAACAATGAGATTTGCAACAATGGAGTAATCAATAATTACTCATATAGTTCAGAGTTGAATGCCCAATGAACAGTTGGCTCTCTCCTTTTATAGAAAGTACATCCTCGTATCTATGTGACAGTTGCAGATGTGCATAAACAGTGCCAGTGAACAGAGTTGTAAAAAGTAGTTTAGCTCATCTGTGCAGATCAAGATAGCTGATATCGCCACCATTCTATGTTCCTCCCTGCAATTCCCACATAGCTAAATTCCTGCCGATTGTAAACACAGGTCACATACTGCGGTCGTACCCAAACGGCTCCTAAATCTGTACGCTCGGATTTATGACTAAGTCACACAAGACAGGTTTGTAACAGTAAAAAATACTAGGATATAACAATGTAAAATTCTTTAAGTAAAAAACAGCATAGTATGTCTAATTAAACAGCATAGTATGTAATAAATTAATTTCCTCCACATTTGCAACAAGCAACATGTCATATACAAGAACTCAGTGGGAGAGGATGGGACTACAATATGAATAGAATTAAATGTCATGCCGTAGAGTATCCCGTATGTTCTTTTGTTGGCATAGAGGTGGTTGAGAGAGCACACAAGGGCTACGTCCCAATTCTCCACCCTTCTCCCTAAGTATGCACTTCTTGTCATGAATTGAAAAGCATAGGATTGGTGTAAGCATTGAAAGGAGGGCGTTTCCATTGCTAAATCCATGAAAAAAAGTATAGAAGTGCACACATTGGGAGAAGGAAGAGAACCTGGACACAATTCAGCAACACAATGTAAGTCCAACTCATTTGAGTACTGCCTATGAGGAGAAAGAGTGTTTCACACACAGTCTGTGACACATGATGTGTCTTTGGGTTGCACAATCAGTGCCAAGTAATGACTTACAAAGACTTGGAATCATAGAGTTAGATACAGTACAGAATCTATACCTGTATGCTTGCAAGCCCTCTACCTCCTATCTATCCAAGCAGTAGTACTTAATATGGGACACCATGTTACAGGGCCGGCGAATCAGTTAGACAGGCCTTTGAATTCCACATTTTTCACGGGATCTCCTATGTGCGCACGACAGTGAAGAACCACCGTACCTGTTTAGCTAAAAGAAACAAAAAAATTTGCATGTTATTTTGGCATTACTTCATGCATATCAGTTTGCAAACAATGTAAAAACATGAATAATAATCCTTGAGTTTAATAAAGCCGCATACAAACATGGAGGCGTTTCAGCCTAGCTCAGTGATTTCTGTGGTGGAGGGGCAGCCATCGAAAGCACAGAGCGTAGGTGTTATTAATTTTCTCTAGTTGCACCATGATTGGCTCAGTGTTCTGTCACTCATGGGGACACAACATCACTGCAGAATCTTCAGGAAGAGCTAGGCAGTTCAAGCCCCCTTGGGTGCTGCCATTGATTTACATTAGAAGTGCTCATCCACGAAGGTTTAAGGTCATTGGCCATAGATATAATGATGCCAAATCACGTTATATCTAAGGTAGCTTTGATTGGACTGATCATGTCAACATCATACTTTCAAAATCTTATCTAGCAAGGTAGCTATCTAGACAAGCAGTCATCGTCATGAATACGCTTGACAATCTACTGGCAAATCCTTTTCAATCCTTGTCAAATGAAGAGAAATTATAGATAAAACGTATCGGTGCTCATCGCCATTGGACATAAACATTAACCAACAAGTCGGAAATCCCAAATTCAACAATGAGTGGTTTGGAATGAACCAGTGGCTAACTGCAATGCAAAGCAATCACTATTTTGCTTCCCCTGCTTGCTATTCGAGGAGAGAGTGTGTGGTCCAAGTCTGGGTTTAAGTATTTAAAATATCTGTCTGAAAGAGTCACTTTTCCAAGCTTAAAAGGATAAACATTCACACGCAACACCATGGGACAGAAAAGGTTGAATAGATTGGCCAGCTGTCAATCCAGCATGACTTCTGCCGTGTTCAAAACAACTGGGAACTTAGAAATCAGAACTTGGAAATATCTAACTTCGGTGTATTCAAGACAACTGGGAACTTAGAAATCAGAACATGGAAATATCTAACTTCGGTGTATTCAAGACAACTGGGAACTTAGAAATCAGAACTTGGAAATATCTAACTTCGGTGTATTCAAGACAACTGGGAACTCGGGAAAAAACTAACTCAGACTGGGAAAATATGCGGTCATCCAAAATATGCGGTCATCCAAATTCCAAATCGCGAACTCTGGTCTCTTTCTAGAGCTCCGACTTTATTAAGACCTGAAGATCACTGACGTCATGATTCAACCTTGTTTTTTCTGAGTTTCCAGTTATCTTGAAAGTACCATATATCCAGAGAATGCCAAACTTTAATGACAAAGTGTGCCCACAGAAGGTCTGCCACGCCACCTTCCTGTTCAAGTGAGCACAACACAACAACGGTCCAAAAATAAGCCTATGTCTTGTATGCTGCTGTATAAATTATGTATTATGCCAGGGATATATGTATACTGTAGCTAAGACAGTAATACTAAGTGTATGTTGTGTAGTAAGCTGTTAGTAGCCCATGTGTCTCACCCTAAACATTTAGTCCCCCTCTCCCTCTCAGATCTTAGCCTATAGCCTACAGTTCGGACTTGGTGGTGCACGTTAAATAAAGGTTAAAACAACAACAACAAAAAATTTTTATTCTATAGCCAGTTTTAGAAAAATGTCATCATCGAATATTCTAAAAGCTTTCATTGTCTGTTTATATGCCCCTGTTATTTATCCTACATTTCTGACTTAGTGTACAGGGAGAATACTGTAAGAACGGCCCATGTTCTGAATTCTGTCGCTGTCCATTTCAAAAGTGCTGAGCAAATAGGCATATTGTCTGTCTGAGCTCGCTCATTAATGTCTTAACCAAAATTATGGCTTGCCTCGTCCTCTCATCGTCCCCTTGTTATATTGCCTATATAGGTCTGTCTCATTAGTATCTAATTAATATTTTTAGGCAATGTTGGAATGATGCATTTCTTTGTTTTGCTTATTTTGTTTATTATAATTAGCTCATATGCTTTTCTCCACAAGGAGGGGATACTATAATGTTGTTCGGTCTGTAACCATGTTTTGAAGAGAAAGTTCAGTAATAGACCCATGTAATTCAAGTTGATTTTACGAGGGTTGTGTTGATTGCGCAATGCAGTCTCTGCATCGGCATAGGCCTATTGCCTGTAAGTGGATCCTCATGATTGTTCCCTTCCTTTTTTGACCACATAGGCATAATAATAATACTAATCTCGATGCGGTAACACATGGCAGCCGGTGCCAAATGTAATATCTAAATTACCCTGCAGTAAACGCCTCAACATCTTGCTGAATTTATCTGAACTAACACCGATCTGAAACTGGGGGAAACGTAGTCGAATATTTACCTTTTCTACGCCGTTGGGTGGACGGCGTTCGCGCATGTTGGATGCATCTATGTCTTGTCGTTTGTCGTTATCCGACTGACCGGTGTTGCCAGGGGAGCCATCTTCTGCCTCTCCTCCCCTATCGGATAGCGGAGTCGAAGGAGCACAACAAGAGGAGCAAGGCAATCAATGATGGTCGCATGTCGAGAGCCATGGAAGCCGAAGACAGCATCCTCGTGCAACGCAGTCTCCACTCCGAATGAGAAATTGATGATAAAAAGATTGTGGGGGCTGCTTTGTTAGACTTCAGTGCGGCTTTTGACGTTATCGATCATAGTCTGCTGCTGGAAAAACGTATGTGTTATGGCTTTACACCCCCATGCTATATTGTGTAAATAGAGTTACGTGTCTAACAAAACACAGAGGGTGTTCTTTAAGCCCAGACTTGGACCACACACCCTCTCCACTGAATAGCAGTCCAGTGATTGCTTTGCAATGCTTGCAGTTAGCCACTGATTCCTTTCAAACCACTCATTGTTGAATTTGCGATATCCAACTTGTGCAATGCTTATGGCCGATGAGCACCGATTCGTTTTATCTATCATTTTTCTTCATATGAAAAGGATTTGCCAGTATATTGTCGACTTGATTCATGATGATGGCTGCTTGCTAGCTAAGATTTTGAAAGTATGATGTTGACATGATCAGTCCAATCAAAGCTACGGTAGATGTAACGTGATTTGACGTCATTTTATATGTAGCAGGTGAGTCTTCTTGGATGGGCTCTTCTAATGTAAATCTATGGCAGCACCCAAGGGGCTTGAATTTTCAATCTCTCCCAAATCAAATATTATTGGTCACATACACATGGTTAGCAGATGCTAATGTGAGTGTAGCGAAATGCTTGTGCCTCTAGTTCCGACAGTGCAAGTAATATAACAATTCCACAACTACCTAATACTCACAAATCTAAAGGGATGGAATAAGAATATGTACATATAAATATATGGATGAGCGATGACCGAGCGGCATAGGCAAGATGCAACAGATGGTATAAAATACATTACATACATATGAGATGAGTAATGTAAGATATGTAAACATGATTAAAGTGACGTGTTCCATTTATTAAAGTGGCCAATGATTTTGAGTATGTATGTAGGCAGCAGCCTCTGTATTAGTGATGGTTGTTTAGCAGTCTGATGGCCTTGAGATAGAAGCTGTTTTTCAGTCCCAGCTTTGATGCCCCTGTACTGACCTCGCCTTCTGGATGGTAGCGGGTTGAACAGGCAGTGGCTCGGGTGGTTGTTGTCCTTGATCTTTTTGGCCTTCTTGTGATATCGGGTGCTGTAGGTGTCCTGGAGGGCAGGTAGTTTGCCCCCGGTGATGCATTGTGCAGACCGCACCACCCTCTGGAGAGCCTTGCGGTTGTGGGCGGTGCAGTTGCCGTACCAGGCGGTGATACAGCCCGACAGGATGCTCTCAATTGTGCATCTGTAAAAGTTTGTGAGGGTTTTAGGTGGCAAGCCAAATTTCTTCAGCCTCCTGAGGTTGAAGAGGCGCTGTTGCGCCTTTTTCACCACATTGTGTGGGTGGACCATTTCAGTTTGTCCGTGATGTGTACGCTGAGAAACTTAAAACTTTCCACATTCTCCACTGCCGTCCCATCAATGTGGATAGCGGGGTGCTCCCTCTGCTCTTTCCTGACGTCAACGATCATCTCCTTTGTTTTGTTGACGTTGAGTGAGAGGTTATTTTCCTGACACCACACTCCGAGTGCCCTCACCTCCTCCCTGTAGGCTGTTTCGTTGTTAGTAATCAAGCCCACTACTGTTGTGTCGCCTGTAAACTTAATGATTAAGTTGGATGCGTGCATGGCCACGCAATCATGGGTGAACAGGGAGTACAGGAGGCAAAGCCCCCACACCACTAGAGAGATATCTTCAACCAACAACTTACTACCCTGAAACAAGGCCAGTATAATACACAGAGATCTCCCCCACGGCATGAGCCCGAGGGGTGTGCCAACCCGGACAGGACGATCACGTCAGAGACTCAAGTGATGCACCCCTCCTAGTGACTGCATGGAAGAGCACCAGTAAGCCTATGACTCAACCTCTGTAATAGGGTTAGAGGAAGAGAATCCCAGTGGAGAGAGGGGAACCGGCCAGGCAGAGACTGTAAGGGTGGTTCGTCACTCCAGTGCCTTTCCGTTCACCTTCACACCGCCTACTTTTGTTATCCAACGATTTAAGACTGGGCATAATAGGCTACTGTCCCGATAACCTTGACCTGTCCACAGCCTTCCAAATACATTTTCAGATAATCTCTCCCATCCCTAAAAAAGTCACCACACAAACAAGCTGAGTGTCTGGATGTGGGTACAAAATACAAATGTCATTATGCCCTAGTGCACACATTAAAAACAGAAATAGGTTAAGTAACAGAGTAGGCTACAAAGGCTGTTTACACAGGCAGCCCAATCCTGATATTTTTTCCACTAATTGGTCTTTTGACCATCAGATCTTTTTCAGAGTTGATCAGATACCAATTTGTTTAAAAAAATTACTTAATAAACCTGCCTGTCTAAACGCAGCCAAAGTGCATCTCTGAATGGCTCCATGCATTCATCCAAACCAGTCTGGACAGGGTTGATCTTTATGCATGGATGTTTACATATGATGTGTTTATATTATTGGAATATTGCATTGTGAATAACCTTTAGTATAGGCCTAAACAGTAACAAAGGAAAAACGTGGCATGCTGGGAGAACGGCTGTGGATTAGTTTCTTCCAAATGTTGTGATTCATATGTATACAGTGGATATGTACAAATGATCCCCAAATTGATAGTACAATGTACACACATATGTACAATTTGTGAGTGTGTGATATGGGGGTCGGAGACATTTACAAACAATGGCAACACTGCCATGTTGCACTGATCCTTTCTGTTGAAAAACCGCATCAGTGGCTGTAGCAGATGCACCTGCCCCGACTTCTGTCTGCCGTCGGTTGCTTCAGCCTTACTACTTAAACAAGCCCAATAGATAATCTTTGATACTGTTAGAAATTGAGAGTTGCCCACCCTTGCAAAAGGCCATCCCTAGTTACCACAGACAAGTCATTAACCATGCACATTTCTACAATTTATCTTATTACATTATAGTTGACATTTGAGTCATTTTGCAGATACTCTTATTCAGAGTGATTTACAGCAGAAATTAGGGTTAAGTGCCTTGCTCAAGGGCACATCGGCAGATTTGAAACCTAAACTTAACTTCTGATAGCACGTGATTATATTCCATTCTGTGGAACTTTCTGTCCATTGATGAACATAGTGTGTCCATCAACTCTGTCACATGTCCTGTGGTTACATTTGCTTCTCTCTGGCGGCTGGCTGTGATTTGCTGCAGACCCTTACACAGGAGTATCATTTCTGAAGCTGTCTAATAGCTGAAAAGAGAGAACAGTAACTTATTAGTTCAGGTTCATGTTTTGTCTACTGATACTACGTTCTCATCTACTGTTCATATACATATATAATACTGGATTAAATAATGATGTAGTAATAACTGCTTACTGTACCTCTCTCCACTGAACTCCACAGTGACCTGCTCAAAGGGTTCCTGGACTCTGCACACCTCCTCCACCACCTCCCATTCCTCTTGGGTCAGAGCATCAACAGGTGCATTGACAATGGCTAGGGTAGAGATGATGGCATCCTTTGACTCAAGAAACCGCTTCAACATATAAAATGTTGAATTCCACCTTGTAGTGCAGTCTTGTTTAAGCCTCAACTCAGGCATCCCCATCTGGCGTTGTGTAGACTTTAGTTTTTCAGCACCTACTGTGCTCCTGTGGAAGTATTCCACGGCTGCTTTCACTTTATCCACAGTGGGCTTCATCACCTTCAGAGCATCTCTTACAATCAGGTGTATTGTGTGGGCAAGACATGGATGATGGGTCCATTTTAAAATTTTCATGGCTTTGGTTATGTTAGCTGCATAACCAAATGCATCCAAATGCTACTGTGCTTCCGACTCATTTTCCAGCTGTTGTTTTCACAGCTGTCCTTCCTCTCTCTCCTCGCTGCTAAATGTGTGACTGTGAGTGAGTTGGCTCAGCCCTCCCTCACGCTTCTTTGGTTCATTGGTTGACACTGTGTGTCTGATTGACAGGAACAACAGGTGAGGCTGTTAGTCTGAGCAGACAGTCAGAATGAATGTGTGTGCTTGAGCATTTAGGCCAATATTATATAATTTTTTTGTTCTTTGAATTAGTTAATTATATTCATTTAAATCTTTTGATTATTCATACCTTTATTTTTAAATATTTTTATAAAAAGATTTGTCTCCTCTGATATGCGAGCCGGCTCCCAACGTTCACCTACAAGAGCCGGCTCTTAGAGCCGACTCGTTCGCGAACGACCCATCACTAATGTAAATACGTGCTGTTTCAGCTGCCAGTACCGCTTCTGTTGGATCTGCTTACAGTCCAGTGAGGAGTGCAGGAAATATGAGGAGCTGTACTGGTCTCTGTTCTGCACTAAACCCACAGTAGGCAGGCAGGTGTTCACCACGTAGCACTTGTTAGTGGCGAGATCATTCTGGATTTCTTACATACTCTTATTTGATTTCTTTATCCTGCTCTAGAGCTAAAACAATTTAAGCTATGAACACGAATCCATCTTTAAAACATAGACAGCCCCAACTTTTTTGATAGCATTTATACTTTTTGAAATATATTTTTTGAAATAATCTCCAGTGGATTTCAATGGCAATAAAAGGGGCCATAAACTTTAATGGAAAAAACACATTTTCTCCTCTTTTACTGTTTAAGCTATAAACACCTAGTCTGGCTGATACCAACCTCGAAGTCCTCCTGACTTCTGAGTCTGGAAAGGATGTTTGATGTTGTCGGCACGATGCGTTGATAATGAAAGGGTGGTGCTTTTACCGGTTGGTTTTCCTCTGTGTCTTTCTCACTCAGACACCCACAGGCTCAGCCACAGAAGCCCCCCCCCCTGAAAAAGTCAAGGGGTGTGAATACTTTGAAGGAACTGTAAAATCCTTAACTAAAGCTGAATCCTACATGTACAAATTACCTCGATTAACCTGTACCCCCGCACATTGACTGAGTACCGGTGCCCCCGCTGGGTGCTGCAGCGGTCTAAGGCACTGCATCTCAGTGCTAGAGGCGTCACTACAGACCCTGGTTAGATTCCAGGCTTATCAAAACTGGCCATGATTGGGAGTTCCATTGGCCCAGCGTCTTTAAGGTTTGGTTGGGATAGGCCGTCATTGTAAATAAGAATGTGTTCTTAACTGGACTTGCCTAGTTAAATAAAGGTTAAATAAATAAAAGGAGGGTAGGAAAGGAAGGATGCAAAAAAAATATAGCCTCGTGATTGTTAATTACATTTTTTACTTTAGTTTATTTAGAAAATATTTTCTTAACTATTTCTTGAACTGCTTTGTTGGTTAAGGGCTTGTAAAGTAAGCATTTCACAGTATGGTCTATAAGTTGTATTCGGTGCATGTGACAAATAAAAATGGATTTGAATCATTGAGGAACTCCCAGATCAGTACAGTAGTTGGCAGTAATGCTCCTTTTTAGACTTGACCCTGTTATTTACATAGCTGTTATTAGCCAATGCTGTTGTACATGACACTAGAATCATAGGAACAAAATGTTTGAAGATCATGTTTCTGTATTGCAAATGTGATTGATATGACAGAATATATTCAGCAAGAGATAGACAAAGGACGTATTTGTTTTGTGGGGTTTTAATACAGAAACATGTCAGTTGGCAACAGTAAAATAAGCAAGCCATCGTACAAAACACTAGCTGAGTAAATGTGTATGGGAACAGATTGTCATATTTAACAGGATATTTCAAGCCGGACATTTGTCTATACATCATCAATGATGCACCTCACCTTGTATGAACCACATCAACTGTGCTGCACTCAAAGTTCTGCTCCCTTTGCCCCCAATTTGAATTATTTCTGTTCCTTCCGTTAAAAGACAGACTAAATTTATTTTAACATGTACAGTAAGCTAATACCATTTTTTTTACCAGTCTCTCTGTATATCCCCAGTGCTTTCCTTGCTTCCTGTTTTTCCTTCCATTAGTCTTTCATGAAGACCTTATCAGCCGACCCCTCCCATTGAGTGAGTGCGTTGGTGAAATCGCAGCCCCCCACAGTTTCGGAAAGTTTTCCCACACTGGCTGCAGGTGTAGGGCTTCTCTCCTGTGTGAATGCGGAAGTGTCTTGTGAGAGCCCAAGAGTGACGGAAGCGTGCATTGCACACGGTGCAGGCATAAGGCCTCTCTCCAGTATGAATACGCTGATGGATCTTCAGGTGCTCCATGCGGTTGAAGTCTCGACCACACAGGGAACAGTGGTACGGGCTCCGCCCAGGGGGGTAGAGGTTGCGCTTGGGGAGCTTGTTCATGTCCTTCGGGTGAACAAGACTACGATGTCGCCGCAGCTCCTCAGACAGATGGAACTTTTCTCCACAGATCTTGCAGATGTGCTGTGCTGCAGCCATGTTGTTCACTTCATCTATCTGAGGGCTGTACATCTGATGTGAGTGAGAGGTGGAGGCCCCAGCAGTCTCTCTGGGTGGGTACTGCTGCTTACCAAAGCCTGCATGGGGACCTGTGGCTGAAGAAGACGATAGGATGTCCAAGTCTGGAATGTCTGGGTTGAAGATTGGGGAGTCCGCTACAAAGTCAAATGAGAGAAAATGGATTAACCACTTGAAAAACTATCAGTCACCTAACATGAGGTCAAATCCAGTTACTACAGAACTCTTTGGGCTGGTTTCCCAGACCCAACTTAAGGCTATTCCGGGACTAAACATTCTCTATTGAAATAGATTTTTTTTTGTCCGGGACTAGGCTTAATTTGTGTTTGGAAACCAGTCTGTAGTGAGGGACTTACATAGAGAGTGGCTAGTGGAGGGGGTGAATGAGTCTGGATCCCTGTGAGGGAGCTGCAGTGCCTCCGGCCTCCAATCCTCCAGCAGCCTAGTTTGAGCCAAGGAGAGACTGTCTGGACAGTAGTCCTCTTCTCCTCCTTCGGTGTGGGGACCAGAGTTCCTACTGCATCCCAGGTCTGCAGACTCCACCTTCACTTCAACCAGACACTTCACCTCTGCATTCTTTGTGGTAACTTCAGGGAAGGGATGGCTGTCAAGTGTGGATGTGTCATGTCCTGCGGTTGTCTCTGTGCATGCTCGGTTAAAATGTTCAGCATCTTCATGGGTGTCTGAGTACATGTTTGGGAGAACCGCTTTAGTCCCTGTAACGAAATATCGATAAGGAGATCATGCATTATAGCTTTGTGGAAACAATACATTACATAACATTTAAAATGTGAATAGTTAGTTCAACAGTAGTGAATGACAGTCCAACTTACCAGCTGCATCTCTTTGACTTAAGGTCGACTTGCCCAATAAATCTGGTTTAATATCTTGAGTGCAGATACGACCATCCTCACGGATCTCACAAAACGATTCGTTAAGATATGCAGGGATATCAGCAACTTCTGATTCAAATCCTCCATACCTATCCTCAACATTTTTTGTATGAAGAGACTGATTGGATTCATGAACCCCATGCTCTCCTTCTCTTCCCGATTTGATTGTATTTTGTGAGACGTTTAGAGAATTCAGCTGCTGATGAACCTGTTGAATTCTACTATTGGTACTGGCTTTGTCCCCTATTATTGATTCTACTTGACGTTCCTCTCCTCGCGCTGCACATAATTCAATTTCGGCCGCTTGCAAGCGAAACTTTAGTGACTTATTGTCCCGCAGCGTCTCGTGCATTTGATCCCGCACGTCCCTCAACACTTGGCCGACTAGTTTTGTAACCTCAACCACCGCTACCTCCACTGCTACTCCTAATGCATTTTGTATAGTAGCAGTCAATTCATCCTGAAACGAAAATGATAATTCTGCTACCAACGCCGTGTTTGGAGGACTCACGTTTGCCGACATTTTCGTGTTACCCTCGAACAAATTCTGACCTCAAGTCATGAGTTATTAATAATACTAAAGTCCAGAGATGTTTTCAAACAAGATAGCTAGTAGCTACGTATTTTAGCTTGTCCTGTATGTTAAACAACTGGCTGAGTGCATCTGGAAGTGTGCCCACGTTTGTTTGGTGAAAGCTGCTAACTCCCACCCCTTGCCTCTGACTGAACGCTGTCCCTCTGCTTGTTTAGTTCACTTACCTAGCAAGTACATAATTGAGTCTGTAGCTAACACTTAGTCACAAAATAATTGAAAACTATAATTTCAAGTGGCATTTAAAGAATTGTTGCATGCTTTCCAGTTAGCATCTTTCCTTGAATAATAACGGAAGTTTCTTCTTCCTGTTTGCTGTTAGGGCCAACCATTGTCTATACCTTCACATTGCAGCCTATACCAGCAATATATTTCAAGAGACTATATGATAGATCATATAAGTAGAATACTTAACATAAACTCAGAATGTGTAATATACATGTTGGATATTGTGTTTTTATCAAGTCGTGTGAAATATATTGAGTGAAAAGCAACGCAATGTTAAACTCTGGCTTGAGTGTTTGTTGGCCATCTATTTCAAATCAAATGGTCATGTTCGAATGGCTAGTTACCACAGCCACAAAGTCATGACCCCCCCACCTATTTCTACAATTTACCTTCTTAAAATTTGATTTTAAACATTGACCATAACCGTAACCACACTGCTGACCTTGTGTCTGACCTTTTAATACCAAAAAGCTACTTTTTGTTTTCATAATTTTTTACGATACACTTTGTGGCTATGGTAACTAGTGGAAACCGCGAGTACGAGATCGCATAATGCATCCTTCCTTTCCTACCCTCCTTGAAATGACGACTACTGGCAAATCAGAGTGAGTAAATCATTAGTGTGATCATTGTGAGGAAGGAGGAATTGACACATTTTTAAAGGGCGTTGGAATTCTGTAGGCCTACAGCTATAAAAATAGCCTTATGCCTTTGTTAGACAAAATGCTATTATTGACTGTATGATTGATTGATAGATGAGGAGGATGATGATGAGCAATTGATGTTGTTGCTGCTACAGTAGTAGGCCTAAGGTTATTGTTATCATTTTCCATCATTGACTTTTCTTACATTTCCTTCCTCCTTGCCTAATGTTACCACGTATTTTAGCAGTGGTGGAAAAAGTATCAACTTGTCAAACTTGAGTAAAATTAAAGATACCTTAATAGAAAATGACTGAAGTAAAAGTGAAAGTCAGCCAGTAAAATCTTACTATAGTATTTGGTTTTAAATATACTTAAGTATCAAAAGTAAATGTAATTGCTAAAATGTACTTCAGAATCAAAAGTAAAAGTATAAATAATTTCAAATTCTTTATATTCAGCAAAACAGACGGCACCATTTTATTTGACATTTTTTATTTATGGTTAGCCAGGGGCATGCTCCAACACTCTTGATAAGTGTGAATTAGACCATTTTCTTGTCCTGCTAAGCATTCAAAATGTATCAAGTACTTTTGGGTGTCAGAGACAATGTATGGAGTAAAAAATACATAATTTTCTTCCGGAATGTAGTGAAGTAAAAGTTGTCAAAAATGTAAATAGTAAAGTGAAGTACAGATACCCCCCAAATATGTTTACTTAAGTACTTTACACCACTGTATTTTAGTGATTGCAAAGATGAGAGCAGAATTTCCTATGATATTAATTTGAATTCCTATAATTTAGCAATTCTTAAGGCGAAAGGGGAATGGGATTCCAAAGAGTCAACAGGCCTCTCACCTGCAGCCACACAATGACACAGATCATTTAGAGCTGTTCAAACCAAGCGCAAACTCATTCCATTAATGGCCAAGTAGTGTCTGGTTTTTGTTTTTACCTTTCAATGAAGACCTAGTAGGCAACTAGGTGAGGGGAGTTATTTAGTAATTAGTGATCTTATTCATCAATCAAGAACAAGGGAGTAGCGAAAAGCCATAGACACTCTGCCCTCTGTGGGGGAAAAAGTAAGTCTATGGAAGGGGGTAAGACCCATGAGCCTCCTAGGTGTTGTATTGAAGTCAATGTACCCAGTGGAGGACAGAAGCCAGCTGTCTTCCGGCTACACCATGGTGCTACCCCACAGAGTGCTGCTGAGGCTACTGTAGACCTTCATTGCAAAACAGTGTGTTTTAATAAATTATTTAGTGATGTGAATATATTTAGTATAGTTCTATCTAAAAAGGATAATTTTTTAAATGTGTCACTGTTTTTATTTTTATGAAATTCACAGAGGATGGTCCTCCCCTTGCTCCTCTAAGAAGCCTCCATTGATAGACAAACAAAACAAGGATAGCAATTCAAATGATGTATATACAAATTTAATAAAAGGGAAACACTGCCATTTATTAAGATAACTAAGTTATTGCAGGGACATGTGGTGTGGGAGAGCCATTGTCTTTACACTGTACCACTCAGGGGGGGGGGGGGGGGGTATTTGATGTAGACATCCCCCACACTACCTCCTGGAGGTAGTGTGGGAGACATCTCTTATTAAAGAGAGGTTTGTTTGTATCTAGATCGTTCTCTTTACACTACCCAAGTATCTCTCCTGGACATAGTTTGTCTTCAAAAGTTATGTAGTGTAAAGAGGCCCTTAGCCTGTTGGACCTGGGTGCTGTTCATCCTCATGGTGCTGAAGCGTTGACCGCAGCGCTGTTAACATTTATGACGTTGAAAAACTGACGTGAAGCTGTTCACGGCCGTGGGTGCTGAATCAGCATCGATCTTTTTGCTTTCAGCGCTGACTACCGTGCAGGCTGCTTGATGCATAGCCCACAGAATGTGCAAAACCCATAAAACCCATACAGGGAGTGACCAACAGGTGTCGCAAACGCTCTGATGAAAACATGATTGAATAAATCTGTCAATGGTCAGAAGGGATACCGCATTGAATAATTAAAAAATGTTAGGTATGGAAATTGAATGATCTGACTCACAAAAATATAATCCGTAGATGTCTGGTCTTATTTTCTCTTTTTGACTAGTTAAGGGGTATATTTCTGTAAGTACATATAACGGCTAAATAGAACACGACTTAGCCTAATTGGCTAACTTGGATATGTATTGATCAGTCCATCGATGGTAAAACATGCGATCTAAAATAGCCAATATTTCTGTTTTTTTAGTAGGCCTACAGTAAACAAGAACCCGAGATCCTGTATTTTATGATAATTAACCTTAACTGAACGCAATGTCCTTTCAGTTTTGCCCCACTATCAATCTCAAGACCCAAACAGTCATTTGACTGACGTTTCAATAGAAGTGTGCAGCAGATGAACATGCATAGAGGAGCATCAATGTGACAGTCAATGCAGAGTAGTAGTAGGCCAGGCTACAGTAAACAGACGGAGTAGGAGTGGGCATAATACTCCATCCACCAAGCAGCATAGGCTGGCTATAGGGACCAGTGCAGGCGTCACTCGCCGCATGTGCCAGTCTGTGTGTGCTCGCAGACGTGAGAAAAGGTGGATTTATAGAAATAACATATGTTCAAATTAGCTCGCTTTTTCTGAACGCACGCGCGTTGGATGCTTCACTATATGGAAACGATGAGAAGGAAAATAGTAATGTGGCTATAATAAATGAATAACCTGCTCGTTTTAGTGGGGGTGATTTTAAGCAAGCAAAACAAGAGACCTGCCTAGTAATGGAGAACGAGGCTGCGGAGCTGCTACAGCAGCAGCAGAGCTACGAGGACGTTCGGAAAAGCGGGTATCTCCGCAAGCAGAAATCTATGCACCGGCGATTCTTCGTTTTGAGGGAAGCCACGGAACAGGGCCCTGCCCGTCTAGAATATTATGAGAATGAGAAGAAATTCCAAAGCAAGTCACCTGTCCCGAAAAAAGCGCTGAATCTGGAGACTTGCTTCAACATCAACAAGCGGGCGGATTCCAAGAACAAGCACATGATAGTGATGTATACCCGCGGGGAGAGCTTTGCCATTGCAGCAGACAGTGAGGAGGTCCAGAATGAATGGTACCAGGCCATGCTGGACCTTCAGTGGAAATGTAAGCCATAGTACAAGGGTTTACTATACATGCTCAATTTTCCCCTTGCGCGTTTAGTCTGCATGGGCCAATGTTGGTCTAGCCATTCTGGATTGACATCCATTTGACATTTACATCTGTAACGCGACATCATGTTAAGGTATCCTTTATAGCCCATCACACGTGTGATGCTCTTTGTAGTGTGTGTATATATATATATATATATATATATATAGTACATTGAATACAGAATATTGCTATTATAAATCAAGATATGAGCAGGTGCATGGCAGTTCAAATGGGGTGGTGGACCACTGCTGCACGCGCACTGTCTCAGCAGTATAATAACCATAATAATAATGTTTTTCATCATTTAAATTTTCCTGCATGTTACCCTACAACATTATTGCAAACGTGCATGAACCAGCATATGGAATTGTTGTATTCTTATTTGCGACCAAATAGGCTGCAGGACGCCATCATTCATAGCGCATAGTCTAGGCTACTGCAGAGGATGCAGCCGAGTAGTCCGCTGTATGTTTTTATTTTTCTACACATAATTCTGCACGTCGTGCGCATAACCTACATTTCTGTGCTATGGCGTTGGCTGGCATGGGGGAGAGCCGCAGCATCTCCGTGTTTTCATTTGGAAACGGGTTTCTATTCGTTTCCGTCGTGTTTAAAGTAGGTTGTTATGCTGTGACACTAACTCCCACTGCTATCGTTTCAGTAGTAATATGATATAAAAAAATAAAATAATGATTGTAATAATGTGGCACATCATTTCCTCAACATTACGTTTGTCTTTATTGTAAGGGCGTAGATATTGTATTTTCTATTTATATAGGCATATGCAATTGGGTCGTTCCACTAATTGGGTACCTTTTAAGTAGTGTAACTTGGTCCCAAAAACGTTTGATATTACCTAATTTTAACATCGTCAAAGAGCACATGTTCAACTTAATAAGAAACGTTTTTTCCATCTCAAGAGGTTAAATAAAAAAAAAGACTATATTAATTGTTTCGTTGAACAACCCAATTTAAGATACACTATAGAGAACAAGGCTACACTAACACATATGTTGGTTTCTTGAGTGGAGCATGAATGTTGCTAGATGAAACATATCTGGAGTTACAATGTTGATGGTCAGTAATAACTTTGTAATTAGAGTATTGACACCTTGTAGGTTATAAAGATTGATAATTTTCATGACTATAAACAGTCTTTATTGCACCAACCCAATAATGTTAAAGAAATGGTTTTGAAAAATATGCCTTATTCAAACAATATTAAATGTCACTCCACCACATGCTCTTAACCATCATGCAGGGTTTTTGTTATATGATACTGTCTTCAAAAATAGTGTTTTATGAATGCGTTCATGCAACAACACCTGCCTGCGTGAATAATGGGGCTAGTAATGTGTCTCTCACATGGACAGCGATTTTTAAGCCAGTTAAGGTGCGGCGTTTCTAAATGTGCTGTATGTGCTACAACTGACGTTCCTTCTGACCTTGACACCATAGGAATATTGTATACAATATTTTGGTCTCCTGTCTGTCAACCGTCATAATGTTCTGTCTCTCTGTGTGTGTCTCTCTCTGTCTCTACACTGTATATCTCTTTGCATAGTTTTTTGTCTTGCTGTGTATTGATATGTGTCTTTGTTGTGATTCTCTGCAGGTAAAAGCCCAGAGAATTGTGGCAGTGGTGGGGAGTGTGGACTCCCCTCTCCTCCAGGCCCAGCTTTTAAGGAGGTGTGGCAGGTCAAGGTGTGGCCTAAAGGGCTTGGCCAGGCCAGAAACCTAGTGGGCATCTACCGGCTGTGCCTGACCGACAAGACGGTCAACTTCGTCAAGCTCAACTCTGACATGGCCACCGTGGTCCTACAGCTGATGAATGTGCGTCGCTGCGGCCACTCTGAGAACTTCTTCTTCATTGAAGTGGGCCGCTCGGCCATGACGGGGCCTGGGGAGTTCTGGATGCAGGTGGAGGACTCGGTGGTGGCCCAGAACATGCATGAGACCCTGCTGGAGGCCATGAAGGCTCTGAGCGAGGAGTTCCGCCAGCGCAGTAAGTCCCAGTCTGTGGGAGCTACAGCTGGAGGTGGCACCGCCTCCAACCCCATCAGTGTCCCCACCCGCCGCCACCACCCCAACCTACCCCCCAGCAAGGTGGGCTTCGGCAGACGATCCCGGACCGAGACCCCTGGAGCAGGTGGGGCCAGCTGCACCAGCACTTCACCCACACCACGCAACGGATTCCCCAGGGCGCGTACAGCCAGCATCGGGGGAAGGATGGAGGAGGGTGGAGGTGGACCCAGGGGGGCATGGGCAAGTTCCAGTCCCAGCCTGAATGGATCCTGTTCCACTACACCCACCCTGAGACCCAAGCCCACCAGAGCTCCAACCCCAGCTAAGATCACTCTCAGCCTGGCCCGCTACACCCCCAACCCAGCCCCCTCCCCAGCCCCAAGCCTCTCCTCCAGCTCTGGTCATGGCTCAGAGTGTGGACTAGTTGGAGGGGCAATGGGAAATGTAGCCATTTCCTCTTACACCCGTGTCCCTCAAAGAGTCTCTGTGTCGGGCTCCCCTAGTGACTATGGCTCCTCAGACGAGTATGGCTCCAGCCCTGGAGAGCACTCCCTGCTTGTCCCCAGTCTGCCAGCAGGGTCCCATGGGGGGATGGGACACCATGCTCATGGAGAGAGCTCTTCCAGCTACATAGTGATGGGCCAGAGAGAGAGCCTCCCTGGGTCCCATCAGCGTCCTCAGGGCCGCAGGATGCTGCGGCGCTCCTCCAGCAGGGAGTGTGAGGCAGAGCGCAGACTCCACAGCAAGAGGTCCTCCCTGCCCCTGGCTGCCCACGAACGCCTGGCCCCTCGTAGGAAGGAGGAAGAGGATGAGGATGAAGAGTACACTGTCATGTCGCAGAGTATTAGCAGGGATGCCTTTGTGTCACAACGTGGATCAGGGGGCTCGGCAGCAGGGGGCTCGGCAGTGGCAGTCGTGGTTGGGGAGACCCGGGCGAGGGCTGATGGGGTCCGAGGAGAGGTGGGAGGAGGAGGAGGGGCACCAGTGGACAGTGGCTACATGGCCATGTTACCCAGAGTGACAGCTTCTCCTGTTTCCCTCTCTCTATCTGTGGCCGTGTCTGACGTCGGTGCCAAACCTGGGGCTGATGATGAGTACATGGCCATGACTCCCAACAATAGTGTGTCTCCCCCCCAGCACATCTGCCTGCCTGTCTCAGAGGGCTACATGGTCATGTCCCCCAATAGCAGCTGCTCCCCAGACTTGCATGGAATGGCCATGTGGGGGAGCAGGGGCAGCATGGAGAGCCGAGCTGGCAGTGACTACATGAACATGTCTCCTATTAGCATCCGCTCAGCTTGCAGCACACCCCCCTCCCAACCTGAACAGAACCAGTTACAACCCAAGATGGTCTACTCCTACTTCTCTCTGCCACGGTCCTACAAACACACACTCTCTACACGCTTCGAAGATGACTTAGATCAAGGGAAAAGAAAGGAGGGGGGTCATCATGACCACGACGGTCCTGGAAATCGGGGTGGACAAGTGGACTACAGCAAGAGGGACACAGCCACAGTTGGCCCTGCAGGAGGCTGTCAACTCTCCCTCTCCTCTTCCTCCTTCTCTTCCAGCTCAGCTAGCAGTGAGAGCCTGGATGATAGGCCAAAATCAGTGGCAACAGGGGGAGGGCTACGACTAACAAGAACAGGGACAGGGTTCAGGAATGGCGGGTTCAGGAATGGGGGAGCACGCTCAAAGGACGGATCCTATCAGCAAAAACGTGCATCGCATGGCCCAGGGGGACAGCAGATGAAGCCTCGTCCCCTCAGTGTGTCGGTGGACATGTCTAAAGCTAACACTTTGCCAAGGGTTAAGGAGAATCTCCTTCCCACAGTGCCTCAGAGCCCTGGGGATTATGTCAGCATAGTGGTCAGGGGTGGTGACATGGGGTGCAGGAGAAGAGACCAGTGGGGGCCAGAGCATGGACTGTCAGTGACCCATGGAACCCAGAGGCCCCTGCACCGTCCAGCTCTCTGCCACAGTGGCTCCACCAACCTCCCCCGCAGCTTCTCTGTACCTCTGGCCACCTCCGCTGCCTCTGCTGAGTACGTCAACATGGACTTGGGGATGGGGAACTCCCCTTGCCCATCCCCCCGGAGCCCTGTTAAATCACCTTTCAGCCTGCCCCCAGCCATCGCCCCGAAGCCCCGAGTTTTGGCCCGTAGTAGGCCCTCTCCTAGGGCAGCAGAGGGCAATGTAGGTGGGCATAGGGCGGCAGTGCCAACAGACTTACTTACATCATATACAGACTACACAGAGATGGCCTTCAGCGTGGGTTCAGTGCCTAACCCTGCAGCGCCTGCCATGCACGCTGCCCAAAGATCATCAATGGAGCAGGAAACAGGCTTGGTCTTTCCCTCAGAAAAGTCCTATTCATCTCCTGCCCAGAAGCAAAGCAGCAGGCTGGCCAGAGACAGGGTTGACAGGGGCGACCAACTGGGACGGAGACGCCACCGCTCTGAGACCTTTATCATGACTCCTCCCTCTCTCCCCTTCCACCTATCCTCCTCAGGCTCCTTGTTCTTGGAGATTGCCCAGGCAGCATCGCCTCATCGGCACGGAGGGCTGGAGGGGGGTTCACCGTGGGAGAATGCACAGGCAGCTATGTCTCAATGTGCCATTCCTGCTGCACCTGTAGCCCAGGCTTCATCCTCTGGGTCTGCTGAACAAGGCCTTAACTATATTGATCTGGACCTGGCCATTAAGGACAGCTCTCAGGCTGGACTGGAGGGGGGAGCCACCATCCCCCACAACGTCTTCACATCCGTCCACAGTGGGGTAGTTGGGGGAGGCATGACTGGTTTGGGGAACAACCCTGGCTATGCCAGTATTGATTTCTGCAAATCAGAGGAGTTGAGAGCACATCATCAGAGCAGCAGGAAAGATGTAAAAGGTAAATGTACTCTATCTGTTTTCACCAAATGCACACAGAAATTAGTATGTTAGCTATCAAAAATATGATCAGTAGTAGAAATCTTTGTTATTCTGTGTGATGGAATACATTTCTGGCACACAATTGCTTCAGTGTTGGCTGGCCTCCTAAAATGACTGCTTGAGTTGAAAAATACATCTTATTTCACCATCAGAGTTTGCAAGGGTATTTACACATAGGGAAGCATGTACAGTTTTCAACCACTCCACAAATTTGTTGTTAACAAACTATATTTTTGGCAAGTCGGTTAGGACATCTACTTTGTGTGTGACACAAGTCATTTTTCCAACAATTGTTTACAGACAGATTATTTCACTTGTCATTCACTGCATCACAATTCCAGTGGGTCAGAAGTTTACATACACTAAGTTGACTGTGCCTTTAAACAGCTTGGCAAATTCCAGAAAATTATGTCATGGCTTTAGAAGCTTCGGATAGGCTAATTGACGTAATTCGAGTCAATTGGAGGTGTACCTGTGGATGTATTTCAAGGCCTACCTTCAAACTCAATGCCACTTTGCTTGACATCATGGGAAAATCAAAAGAAATCAGCCAAGACCTCAGAAAAAAAATTGTAGACCTCCACAAGTCTGGTTCATCCTTGGGAACAATTTCCAAATTCCTGAAGGTACCACGTTCATCTGTACAAACAATAGTTAGCAAGTACAAACACCATGGGACCACACAGCCGTCATACCGCTCAGGAAGGAGATGCATTCTGTCTCCTAGAGATAAACGTACTTTGGCGCGAAAAGTGCAAATCAATCACAGAACAACAGCAAAGGACCTTGTGAAGATGCTGGAGGAAACAGGTACAAAAGTATCTATATCCACAGTAAAAATAGATCTATATCGACATAATCTGAAAGGCCGCTCAGCAAGGAAGAAGCCACTGCTCCAAAACCGCTTTAAAAAAGCCAAACTACGGTTTGCAACTGCACATGGGGACAAAGATCGTACTTTTTGGAGAAATGTCCTCTGGTCTGATGAAGCAAAAATAGAACTGTTTGGCCATAATGACCATCGTTATGTTTGGAGAAAAAAGGGGGAGGCTTGCAAGCCGAAGAACACCATCCCAACCGTGAAGCACAGGGGTGGCTGCATCATGTTTGAGGGTGCTTTGCTGCAGGAGGGACTGGTACACTTCACAAAATAGAGGGCATCATGAGGCAGGAAAATTATGTGGATATATTGAAGTAACATCTCAAGACATCAGTCAGCAAGTTAAAGCTTGGTCGCAAATGGGTCTTCCAAATAGACAATGACCCCAAGCATACTTCCAAAGTTGTGGCAAAATGGCTTAAGGACAACAAAGTCAAGGTATTGGAGTGGCCATCACAAAGCCCTGACCTCAATCCTCTAGAAAACTTGTGGGCAGAACTGAAAAAGCATGTGTGAGCATGGAGGCCTACAAACCTGACTCAGTTACACTAGCTTTGACAGGAGGAATGGGCCAAAATGCACCCAATTTCTTGTGGGAAGCTTGTGGAAGGCTACCCGAAACGTTTGACCCAAGTTAAACAATTTTAAGGCAATGCTACCCAATACTAATTGAGTGTATGTAAACTTCTGACCCACTGGGAATTTGATGAAAGAAATAACAGCTGAAATAAATAATTCTCTCTACTATTATTCTGACATTTCACAATCTTTAAATAAAGTGGTGATCCTAACTGACCTAAGACAGGGATTTTTTACTAGGATTAAATGTCAGGAATTGTGAAAACTGAGTGTAAACGTGTTTGGCTAAGGTGTATGTAAACTTCCGACTTCAACTGTAACACCAACAATCCTTCTCAAACGACCTCAAACAAACCCTGTCACCTTTTTGTCCATCTATGAGAGGTTGTCGAGACCAGTGGTTCCCAAACTTTTTATAGTCCCGTTCCCCTTCAAACACTTAACCTCCGGCTGCATACCCCCTCTAGCACCAGGGTCAGCGCATTCGCAAATGTTATTTTTTGACATCATTGTAAGCCTTCCACACACACAATATACTATACATTTATTAAACATAAGAATGAGTGTGCGTTTTTGTCACAACCCGGCTCGTGGCAAATGACAAATAGCTCCTATTGGACCAGGGAGCAAATAATAACAAAATAATAATCAATAATTTTGCTCTTTTTTTCTCCATCTTACATAGAAAACCTTATTTGTTAATCGAAAATTGTGAATAACTCACCATAGGTTAATGAGAAGGCTGTGCTTGAAAGGATGCACATAACTCCGCAATGTTGGGTTGTATTGGAGAGGATCTCAGTCTTAAATAATTTTCCACACACAGTCTGTGCCTGTATTTAGTTTTCATTCTAGTGAGGGCCGAGAATCCACTCTCACATAGGTGCGTGGTTGTAAAGGGCATCAGTGTCTTAACAGCGGGATTTGCCAAGGCAGGATACTCTGAGCGCAGCCCAATCCAGAAATCTGGCAGTGACTTCTGATTATGTTCAATTTTCACAGAACTGCTTGTTGCAATTTCGATGAGGCTCTCTTGTTCAGATTTCGGTAAGTGGACTGGAGGCAGGGCATGAAAGGGATAACGAATCCAGTTGTTTGTGTCATCCGTTTTGGGAAAGTACCTGCGTAATTGCGTACCCAACTCACTCAGGTGCTTCGCTATATCATGTTTGACATTGTTCGTAAGCTTGAGTTAATTTGCACAAAAACAAATCATACAGTGATGGAAAGACCTGTGAGTTGTCCTTGTTAATACAGACAGAGAAGAGCTCCAACTTCTTAATCATAGCCTCAATTTTGTCCCGCACACTGAATATAGTTGCGGAGAGTCCCTGTAATCATAGATTCAGATCATACAGGCGAGAAAAAACATCACCCAGATAGGTCAGTCATGTGAGAAACTCGTCATCATGCAAGCGGTCAGACATGTGAAAATTATGGTCAGTAAAGAAAACTTTAAGCTCGTCTCTCAATTTACGAAACGTGTCAATACTTTGCCCCTTGATAACCAGCACACTTCTGTATGTTGTTAAAGCGTTACATTGTTGCTTCCTATATCATTGCATAGTGAAGAAAATACACGAGAATTCAGGGGCCTTGCTTTAACAAAGTTAACAATTTTCACTATAGTGTCCAAAACATCTTTCAAGCTGTCAGGCATTCCCTTGGCAGCAAGAGCCTCTTGTGGATGCTGCAGTGTACCCAAGTGGTGTCGGGAGCAACTGCTTGCACACGTGTTACCACTATGTCTCCCTGTCATAGCTTTTGCACCATCAGTACAGCAGCTACGTTTTGCTACATACGGACCGTTAGTGTAACAGTTAATGTGATTGAATGTTAATTATTTGACTAGGCTACCTGTATATGACATTGTGTTGTTATTTCACTGAACACACGATGGTTTAATTTTATTTTTGGCAGTGAAACGAGGCTACTCGGGCGAGAAAAAAACCTCACCCAAATGTATAGCCCCGTTAGAAAATATAAATGGGTTGTTTGAAAATGTGAAGAAAAAAAAGTATATATATACAGTATATATATATATATATATATATATATATATATATATATATATATATATATATATATATATGTAAGTATTTATATATATATATATTTTAATGTGAATCCCATTTTATTTTGGCGTTCCCCCGACGGTATTGCGTCGGGGGTACTTATTCCCCAGTTTGGGAATACCTGGTCTAGACAATTGATTGTGCTGGGTCATGAAAGCTAAAGTGTAGCCCATTGATGGCTGGAGAAATAAGGGCTTTCATTGTACAGGGGTTACAATAAGATCTGTGTGGCACTCAACTATGATTTAGCATTATTAACATTGGTTGCCTTTTTAACACAGCAGAGGTTGTCATTTGTAAACTAGGACTGTTTTAGTTTGTAAAAACTTGATAAAGGCTAACCCTGGCCCCACCACCCCTGGATTACACAGGGATTAGATTGGGGAGGGGGACAAATACACACCAGGTTTACCTCCCCATTAATTCTAACCAAATCCAATGAAGGAATTCTTACTTCTGGAGAAACGCACACAAAAGAGTTTAAGAGTTAATGTTTTGTTGTAACCCTTACCCTCTTAGCTGTTTTTCATGAGGATTGCCGTTATAAAAGCTTGTGTTACTGTTGTAAGGACACCATCTTCTACAGTGTTTACCGCTGGTGTAATTAATGAACACTTCTCACGTCAAGGAGAGCCTTTGGGTGATGCACCGTAAGCCGTGTATAAAGAACTGAAGTGGAATACAGGTTAGGTTACATGACATCATCCTTTAGCATTCTTCAATCGGATGACTGAAGTTGAACCATAAACTATGACATGTCTGGTGGTCAGCAGGCTGTACATCTAACCATGCCCTGACCAGTGTCAGTGGTCTTCGTCACCTGTGGTAGAGATTGTTTGCTGTCAGTGTATGTCAAAGGATTACTCATGAGCCCTGTGTCAGCAGCATGTACACAGTGTGTTACAGAGCCTGGAGAAAGGAGCCAGATATTTTGGGTTCTTTGATTTTGCTTACGTCAAAGGAAGTCTTATTCCCTTTGTTTCCTTAGTGATGCCAATGAAAGTGTTGTTGTTTTCACTCTGCTCCCCATTGCCCAGTTCTACTGAGCATATTCTCTCTTTTTCATTTCCTCCTTGTTGTGAAACCATTTCCTTAACCCCAAGGTGCTTATCCTTCAGTGTGTGATTAAACAGCCCAGTCAGCTCTTGTGTGGTAACAACAATTACCAAGCATAAAGTGGTTACTCCTCTTAGTGCAATGTTCAGTTCCTCACCCAGCCAGATACACTTGATTTATGGATCTTTGTTTTTGCCCTAAAGCGTTCAGCCATGTCTGATGTGTACATTGGCTTCCCGTCTGTGAGAAGTGTTGAGCTGCCTTCCAGGCTGAGATTTGTATAGCTGCCTGCCAGGCTCAGGGTTGTCTATAGAGAGTCTTTCGTAATCACAAGTGGGCGTTCAGAGAGTGAAGCCAATTGATTTGTCTACTGGTAATGAGCCATTTCAGATGGGTGGAGGTGGAGGGGTCAGGATTGTGGCCAGGTGTTTGTGTTGATGTGTGGGTGGCTTGTTGGCTTTAGACTTTCACGTGGCAAATGCTGTAGGATGTTTTTGTGTGTGTGTGTGTGTGTGTGTGTGTGTGTGTGTGTGTGTGTGTGTGTGTGTGTGTGTGTGTGTGTGTGTGTGTGTGTGTGTTATATAGAAATGGAAGCCAGAGTGTATTTATATGATCCAATGACTGGAGAATTTATGTTTATCAAAGGGAACAAAACTACATTGCAATGGAGGATGATGCAAGAGGTGAGAGAGGTTTATGGATTAACATTGTCATCTGTCCACTCTGGTTGAAGGTATACAGTTTATTAGGTACACCCATCTAGAACCTGGTCAGACCCCCCTTGCCTCCAGAACATCCTGAATTATTCGGGGAATTCTACAAGGTGTCGGAAATATTCCACAGTGATGTTGGTCCATTCTAACAGAGTCATGTTTCGGAGGACTCATGACTCCTGATCTTCGCCTCGCCCGAGTCCGTAGGGGAGTTGCAGCGATGGGACAAGACTGTAAAAATACCAATTAGATATCACAAAAGGGGTACAAAGTACACAAAAAAATGTATTTAAAAAAATGTAATAGATGGTGGTACATTTATGCTGTGAACACCCATTCCATCGCATCCCAAAGATGCTCTGTTGCGTTGAGGTCTGGGGACTGTGCAGGCTGCTTAAGTACACTAAACTCGGTGTCATGTTCCAGGCAATGTTTTTCCACTCCTCAATTGTCCAGCTTTGGTGATCACATGTCCTCTGGAGACGCTTCTTCTTGTTTTTAGCTGATAAGAGTGGAACCCGGTGTGGTCGTCTGCTGCAATAGCCCATCCATGAAAAGGAAAGGAAAAGGGGGATACCTAGTCAGTTGTACAACTGAAGGATCAACGAGTTGTGCATTCCAAAATGCCGTTCTGCACACCACTGTTGTACTGTGCTGTTAGTTGTCTGTTTGTGACCTGCCTGTTATGCACGATTCTTGCCATTCTCCTTCGACCTCTCACGAACGAGCTGTTTTCGCCCACAACACTGCCGCAGACTGGATGTTTTTTGTTTGTTGCACCATTCTCTGTAAACCTTAGACACTGTCTTGCGTGAAAAGCGCAGCAGGGTGGCCGTTTCTGAGAAACTGGATCGACAATCATACCACACTCAAAGTCACTTAGGTCACTCCTTTTGCCCATTTTAACGTTCAATCAAACAGTAACTGAATGCTTCAATGCCAGTCTGCCTGCTTTATATAGCAAGCCACGGCCACGTGACTCACTGTCTATAGGAGAAATCAATTTTCGTGAACCAGGTGGTGTACCAATAAACTGGCCTGTGAGTGTAAATAGTGAGGGATGAATAGTTAGTTTTTAGTTAGTTTATGGATGTTGAAATATTGAGTTTTTATGGGAACAGAATGCAGATTCTTTGTTAACAGATGAAATATGAGCGAGAGAATAGAGATGAGAACTCTTGAGAAGGGAGGTACGGAGGACGAAGAAGGCCTTGTTCCAGCTCTTTACAACAGTGCTTGTGTTGAGAGTTCCAGCACTGACTAAGGTCACTATACAAGCAGTAATGTAACAGTAGCAGTGGAGGAGGCAGATGGGGCTGTTGAGCAGAACAGAACAGAACCACTCCAACCTGAGGTTGAGTCATCAGGTCTTTTGTATGTGCTTCCTGTGATGTAGAAGAGTAGTGGGGGACCGTAGGCTACTCATGGTGGTGGAGGCCCAATGCCATGCTTATAAACCTCTTTGAAAACTGTTTCTTCAGACTTGACAAATAAAATGTATTTTTAAAAATTCATGATCATTTGATTTGGCCACATTATAAGGAGTCCCCTGTTTTTTTGTTGGCTCATATTTAGTGTAGCAGGAGTGGAATGTGTTGTGTTGTTGTTGCCACGACTGAAGCAATGACCAAGAATGCAAAGCGCCCCTTGTTTTGTGATTGGGCTGAGTGTTTACTCCCCTTTGCCGTCTTTGGATCCACTCTTTGTCCCCAAGCTGGTTGTTCCCAAGCAGAACCCTGATATCCTTCTGTTCTACTCTCTAGTGCTGCTCACAACCATCTGTGGTGTATTGGAAACCTTATTATTCAGAGTAACCAATCATAATAATTCCAAAAAGGGTTATGGTTTTAATTAACTAATAGTAATTGGGTCACTGCCCTCCAAAGATTGTGATTGGCTAATGAGATGCAAGGGAGGGGGTCACCTGGGAAGGCAGTAGGGTTATTAGTAGGGCTGAAGCAGCAAAGAGTGATGGCTAGCTGTGTTAACTGTGTGAATGTGAAATAAACGTGTTCCGTTGTTTTACAATTAGTGAAGTCTTGGAGTCATCAGTAAAGAACCCAGCATCTAAGATGTAACACCATCCACTCAAACACTTACGTGTGAGGTCATTAATCACAATGGTCCTATGAATATTCTCTTTTCTCCCTGAATTTTCTGTTGTTTTTGTGTCAATTAAAACAGCATTGTTTAAGTGATACACTCTGAGATGTAATGTTATTTTAGCTTTCAAAAGCCATGCTTTTGTAATGCTGAAAACAAGACAAAAATATCATTATTTGATGCAGCTTTCAAACATGTCACATAATGAAATGGGTGGGGGGAAGGGAGAGGGAGAGGGGGGATTCAGTCTAGCTCACTCTCAAACAGACTGAAAAGGAGACAGACAAAGGAGTTTCCCAGTGGCATTGTTAATGACCTGTGTACAGACAGCGAGGAAAACAAAAAACAAAATCTATTGATTGACATTACAGTTACGTGCGCGTGTGAGACAGATAGAGACAAAGAAAGAGATCTCCTTTTTTTCGGGCGTCTCAACCATTTTCCCATTAGGCTTCTGAGGTGATTGTAAATCCTAGATCCTAGACCTCTCCTTGATGGTACTGCTAGGATGTTTGTTAACACCCATATTTATTCTTCCTTTCTTTCAGAATGTTAATGATACATCTTCATGTGGACATTACTCCTGGGATTGAGCAGCACTGTCCAACACTCCTCCTTCTAACCATGGTGGGGTTGGTGGGCAACGGGAGGTTTCTCACTGGAAGAGGAGTAACAGAGGTGAAGATATACCCATCAAATCATCATTAACTATTTTGTCATCCTATCCAGTTGTTGCTATCCAATACTAATGTGTGCCAAAAAACTGCTGGTTATAACCAACACGACATGGTTATTTGAGGTAGAAAAATCTAGCCAATCAAGAGTGATTACAGCAACTCCAACCAACAACAAGGATCTAATGATATTTTGTTTATTTTTCCTAAGCATAAACTTCATGGAAATTGTTATAAAAATGTGAAATAGTATAAAGGTGCATACAGAAAACAATATAGTATAAGCTACAAAAATATAGAAATATATATATTATACTTTTTAAAAAGTGCCTAATTTTTGGAGTGTAGCCATTCTTACACAGGGAATGTTGAACAGGTCTGTTAGAAGGGAAAATATGTTGGTCTTGAATATAATTTTGTTAAGAATATTGTGAATACTGTATGTTGAAAATGTAATATAAAGTTATATAGTAAGAATAATCAAACTGCCTTACCGTGTTTGTGAAAGTACTTAAAGAATAGCCTCGTTTTACTTTATGCTGTGCCTCATGCTTCAGTCACAATGAAGGCTCTCGTTCTCTCACTTTCCTGCCTGAACCCTACCAGCTGGATCTCAGCCAACAACCAATGCTGCATAAAGACACACACACACACACACACACACACACACACACACACACACACACACACACACACACACACACACACACACACACACACACACACACACACACACACACACACACACACACACACACACACACACACACACACACACACACACACACACTTTAATAGTCCTACATGTGGTCCAGCTGAGTAGATGAGGTTGATAGTAGTCACATTTACTGCTGAGATACTTGTGTTTGCCAGAACATTATTACACAAACAGGCTGAGAAGGGGATTGGATGTCTTATCAATGTGATTAAAGATTCCTGTATGGCATGTGTGTGTGCAAGAGCATGATTAGAGTGGAGATGGATATCAATTAATTATGATATTTCCAGACCACATGATGGCTTCCCACAGCCTGTCAATTACCAACAGGGTAACTTTCATTTATTTCATAATAATATTCATCCCTTAATCACTTGCTTGTTAAAGGGGCAATCTGCTGTTGCTACATCCATTTTTGGACTTATAAATTGATGATATGTGCCCACTGATTCTTAAAGAATTGAACTTAGAATTGCCTCATGAGCTTCGTTCCTCTGTCGTGTCTCATCAGAACCCCAAATATAAGCTTGTTTTACTCCAACATTTGTAAGCAAAGTAAATGTAAGTAAACCGAACATGGTTAATACAATCATTTTGTTATCATGTATTAGTCCTTGCATCCATCGCTCTGTCTGAATTTGAGAGTGGTTACCTTTCTCCAGCCCCATCCCTCAGCTTCTTTTTTTTACTGAAACAAGGAAAACTCTTTGTTTCACCTGCTAAATGCTGCTTTAAGGTTCCCCCCTCTATATAACCACAGACAATTACAATCATATCACACACACGTCCCATGTAACCTGTTCCCAGATCTGTTTGTGCTTTCTTTCCAACTCCAAATGACCATAGGAGCTGGCACGATAGTAAAAACAGACCAGGCACCAGGGTACATCCTCTGTGTATCCCAAAAGACACTCAAGTGCCTGGCTGCCTGTGTTTTTTGGTGTCCTCACATTCTACCGGTTACCCTCACTCATTCTCACTAGGTTCCCATTCCCTTATATTTCCCTACCCCTCCTGTACCAGTCAGATTCTCTTGCAGAAAAACTATTGGTATTTTTGATGTGGTGGCACAGTTTTATGAAATCACTTTAGTGATTTGAACATAGCCCACCCATTAATGCTAGTGTCTTGTGCTTTAATGCAGAGAAATTTAGTGCCAAAATCCTGTATTACATAGACCAATGGATTACTCATACTTCACTATGGTAGACTTATGCTGTTGTTGCTCTTAAGTTCGTTTCAACATACAGGCTAATGGCATTGCTTAATGGGACTTTTATAATATGCCTTTCTTTCTTCTTCCCTTAAAATGATTCTTCTTAATTTGGGGATTTTCATTAGTGAGTTTCTCTTACCTCATAATCATGTCTAGAGACTCTGAACAGAAGTGACAGTTGGTTGTCTGAGAAGGGTTCAGGATCACACCTTAACTTCCCCAGGGCTGTCTGAGAAGGGTTCAGGATCACACCTTAACTTCCCCAGGGCTGTCTGAGAAGGGTTCAGGATCACACCTTAACTTCCCCAGTGCTGTCTGAGAAGGGTTCAGGATCACACCTTAACTTCCCCAGGGCTGTCTGAGAAGGGTTCAGGATCACACCTTAACTTCCCCAGGGCTGTCTGAGAAGGGTTCAGGATCACACCTTAACTTCCCCAGGGCTGTCTGAGAAAGGTTCAGGATCACACCTTAACTTCCCCAGGGCTGTCTGAGAAGGGTTCAGGATCACACCTTAACTTCCCCAGGGCTGTCTGAGAAAGGTTCAGGATCACACCTTAACTTCCCCAGGGCTGTCTGAGAAGGGTTCAGGATCACACCTTAACTTCCCCAGGGCTGTCTGAGAAAGGTTCAGGATCACACCTTAACTTCCCCAGGGCTGTCTGAGAAGGGTTCAGGATCACACCTTAACTTCCCCAGGGCTGTCTGAGAAAGGTTCAGGATCACACCTTAACTTCCCCAGGGCTGTCTGAGAAGGGTTCAGGATCACACCTTAACTTCCCCAGGGCTGTCTGAGAAGGGTTCAGGATCACACCTTAACTTCCCCAGGGCTGTCTGAGAAAGGTTCAGGATCACACCTTAACTTCCCCAGGGCTGTCTGAGAAGGGTTCAGGATCACACCTTAACTTCCCCAGGGCTGTCTGAGAAAGGTTCAGGATCACACCTTAACTTACCCACATGATGCTTCACTTAACCACCGTAGCTATGGAAAAGTCCAATCAAGAGCTTTGTATTTTACTGGGTATCGTTTTACCTCTCATTTTTTTTTGTGGTGTCTTTTAATGCCTTATTATTTTCTATATTAACTCTCACATGATACAACAGCTGTATAAAGGCGCTTTTTTAATCTAGAATAAACATAATTCTGTCAAGTCTGAATACTCTTTGTGTGGTGAACTGCAGAGATGTGTTCTCTGTGGCTGTAGTGTGTTCAGCATAACGCATAACGCCATACAAAGTGATGTAGAAATGAGACATATATATATATATATACTGAGACCCCTCATCATATTAAAATACATGCCAATAGTTGTGGGAAAAGGGTATGATATGTACAATCATGGTAATAATTCCTATTACCAAGGAGAGAGCTGTATACTTATTTCAATGCTATTAATATTACAATGACTGACAATGATGTATAATGTATTGTAAAGAGGAGAAGGGGCAGGATCTATGGGTATGTACAGTATTCTGTGTATAAGGGAGTAGGCTTCAGGGGAGGGATGTGGGCATGGGGTTCATGAAAATGTTATGGAAAAGATTTCTGTTCAAAACAGAATAATGCTGATGAGTCTTGCCTGTGGTGTAAACAATGTCACTTTGTTTCTTGGAAAAACGGAGGAATGAAATAGAAAGAACAAACTTTATTGTGTGTCGTGTCTGTTTCCTAGATCAATGGCAATGTTATTCAGATCAAATTCATTAGAGCCACTAAAGTGGTTCAACGTGTCAACAAACAAACCAGCCAGTCTAGACTGTAATAAGCCATCAGTGAGCCAGCTGAAATAAGGATATGCCTGGGGGACAGAGGGGTGCTGGTTGGCTGTACATGTTTATTATGCTCGTCTTCCTGAACACAGACAGTCACAATCCTTCCTACTGTATGCAACTTCATGACATCAGAGACTTCTGAATCCTCACAACATACACACTGGTTGGTAAGGACCGTGTAACGCACATATACACAGTTTTAGTCAATTTTTTATTTGCTAATTGTTTTACCTTTTACCTCTGCATTGCTAAGCATTTCACAGTAAAGTCTATACCTGTTGTATTCGGCGCACGTGACAAATAAAATTAGATATGATTCGATTTTGATTTATTCCCAAACCTACAGGATAATAGTACTTTATCTGAGTTGAAATTGAAATGTGATTAAGCATCAGATATAAACAGTGAGGAGATGACCTATTAATCATAAACACAGGACTTTGACATGTCTGGTCACTTTAAAATTGAACAAAGAGTGAAATAATCGTTTTTTTTCTTGTGAACACAGAACGTAGGCCTATTATGGACGAAGTTATCCAATAGGAAAAACAAGATGAGGGGATATACAATATATATTATATAACTGATGTTGACGTTTCAGCTCTGAGGCCTTTCTCAATACCAATCACAAAGTGATAATGACAAAGTTTGTTACGGATAAACTCATTTGACTCAATGTCTCAACATTACAGTTATATTTCTGCATAGACTCAAAGCATCTGGGTTTGGATTCAAATAAACATGTTTATTCGTTTTCAATGAGACGTGTTGGGATGTAAAACTCAGATGTTTCTGCCACATTTTGTTGTGCTTCAGCCATCATTTAAATGGTGATGAGAAGCCTAGCAAGCTTAACGTTTTCTCCATAGGTCTTCTTCTGCATGTACAGAAAACATGTGTGTAAGCATGTTTTATTCATGTTTTCTTGTCAACAGTATTTTTGCCTCGTTTGCAGACTTTATTGAATCTTTATGAATACATATAGCGCCATCTAGCGTACACTGACAAGCATTTACCCTGCAATGCAGGGTCGATTAAAGCCATGTAACTCCCCAAAGCAGGACATTTTATAGCTGGACAATCTTTTAAAACTTTTCTTTAAAATTCAAGGAAAATCTGATATCCTCTTTGAACAGAATGCGTTGCATCTCATTGATTTCCAGTTACATGTTGTGGAGAGGCCTTCCTCTCACACACCCACACCTGACTCTTCCTTTGGTCCAGGTTAATTGAGGGCTGGGATCCTCACATTCAGCCGCATATTCAGCATCCTCCTGAGGATCAAACAAAGGTAATAAAGGAAGTTATTAGGAAATATTTCCTTTAAAGGCCCAGTGCAGTCAAAAACATGATTTTTATATATATATTTCCACACAATGTGGTTGGAATAATATTGTGAAAACATACAATTATGATAATTCCCTTTCAGTGTAAGAGCTGTTTGAAAAGACCGACTGAAATTTTATGTCTGTTTTGGTGGAGTGGAGTTTGGCCTGCCTGGTGACAACACACATTTGTTAATAGACCAAAAAAAAGAGAGTTCCAAATCTTTGTGCCAAAAACAGATCGTTTTCAGGTTTCCCCTCCCAACTCAAACCACTCACAGACAGTCCTGAAACAATCTTGCTTGAGAAGTTGCTCTTTGCTAAGAAGCTATTTTTGTTTATTTTTGACAATTTTAATTGAAAACAATCACAGTAAGGCACTACTTAATTCGATTTTGAGATAATTAAAAAAAAATATATATATATACAGTGGGGCAAAAAAGTATTTAGTCAGCCACCAATTGTGCAAGTTCTCCCACTTAAAAAGATGAGAGAGGCCTGTAATTTTCATTATAGGTACACTTCAAAAATGACAAACAAAATGAGAAAAAAAATTCCAGAAAATCACATTGTAGGATTTTTAAGGAATTTATTTGCAAATTATGGTGGAAAATAAGTATTTGGTCACCTACAAACAAGCAAGATTTCTGGCTCTCACAGACCTGTAACTTCTTCTTTAAGAGGCTCCTCTGTCCTCCACTCGTTGCCTGTATTAATGGCACCTGTTTGAACTTGTTATCAGTATAAAAGACACCTGTCCACAACCTCAAACAGTCACACTCCAAACTTCACTATGGCCAAGACCAAAGAGCTGTCAAAGGACACCAGAAACAAAATTGTAGACCTGCACCAAGCTGGGAAGACTGAATCTGCAATAGGTAAGCAGCTTGGTTTGAGGAAATCAACTGTGGGAGCAATTATTAGGAAATGGAAGACATACAAGACCACTGATAATCTCCCTCGATCTGGGGCTCCACACAAGATCTCACCCCGTGGGGTCAAAATGATCACAAGAACGGTGAGCAAAAATCCCAGAACCACACGGGGGGACCTAGTGAATGACCTGCAGAGAGCTGGGACCAAAGTAACAAAGCCTACCATCGGTAACACACAACGCCGCCAGGGACTCAATCCTGCATTGCCAGACGTGTCCCCCTGTTTAAGCCAGTACATGTCCAGGCCCGTCTGAAGCTTGCTAGAGAGCATTTGGATGATCCAGAAGAAGATTGGGAGAATGTCATATGTTCAGATGAAACCAAAATATAACTTTTTGGTAAAAACTCAACTCGTCGTGTTTGAAGGACAAAGAATGCTGAGTTGCATCCAAAGAACACCATACCTACTGTGAAGCATGGGGGTGGAAACATCATGCTTTGGGGCTGTTTTTCTGCAAAGGGACCAGGACGACTGATCCGTGTAAAGGAAATAATGAATTGGGCCATGTATCGTGAGATTTTGAGTGAAAACCTCCTTCCATCAGCAAGGGCATTGAAGATGAAACGTGGCTGGGTCTTTCAGCATGACAATGATCCCAAACACACCGCCCGGGCAACGAAGGAGTGGCTTCGTAAGAAGCCTTTCAAGGTCCTGGAGTGGCCTAGCCAGTCTCCAGATCTCAACCCCATAGAAAATCTTTGGAGGGAGTTGAAAGTCCATGTTGCCCAGCAACAGCCCCAAAACATCACTGCTCTAGAGGAGATCTGCATGGAGGAATGGGCCAAAATACCAGCAACAGTGTGTGAAAACCTTGTGAAGACTTACAGAAAATGTTTGACCTCTGTCATTGCCAACAAAGGGTATATTACAAAGTATTGAGATAAACTTTTGTTATTGACCAAATACTTATTTTCCACCATAATTAGCAAATCAATTCATTAAAATTCCTACAATGTGATTTTCAGAATTTTTTTTCTCAATTTGTCTGTCATAGTTGAAGTGTACCTATGATGATCTTTTTAAGTTGGAGAACTTGCACAATTGGTGGCTGACTAAATACTTTTTTTGCCCCACTGTATATATAAAATCATGACATGAAATAGAATAACTTATGGAGGATATCTGCTTTTCTAACTTCTTAAACATTTCAAGGAATTTGTTGTAATGCATTGCTTGGAAATATGGTTGAGATCTTTACCATAAAAGAAGACAGTTGGTGAACTCTCTTTAGTATTCATAATCTATAGCAGAAGAGAGTAATGATTCACTGCAGTAAATAACTGACACAAATGGGACAGTGCCCTCTATTGAATAAAAGGTTAAAACAAATATGTGGGTAAACAACAACATCAATAAAACTATGTAGGTGTTAAATAGTAGACACACAGAAAGTGTGGGCCCCATAGCCTCATAACATAAACCAAACCAGATTGTGTGTGCGCACGTGCATGCTTGCGCGCGGACAGCCAGTCACAATGTCCCCATCACCTCTCTACCCCTCCATCCCTCCAGCTCCTCCAGCTCCTCCACCCTCCATCCCTCCAGCTCCTCCAGCTCCTCCACCGTCCATCCCTCCAGCTCCTCCAGCTCCTCCAGCTCCTCCAGCTCCTCCACCCTCCATCCCTCCAGCTTCTCCAGCTCCTCCAGCTCCTCCAGCTCCTCCACCCTCCATTCCTCCATCCCTCCATCCCTCCAGCTCCTCCACCCTGCATCCCTCCAGCTCCTCCACCCTCCATCCCTCCAGCTCCTCCACTCTCCACCCTCCGCCTCATCCCTCCATCCCCTCCAGCTCCTCCACCCTCCATCCCTCCATCCCTCCAGCTCCTCCAGCTCCTCCACCCTCCATCCCTCCATCCCTCCAGCTCCTCCATCCCTCCTTCCCTCCAGCTCCTCCACCCTCCAGCTCCTCCACTCTCCACCCTCTGCCCTCACCCCTCCATCCCTCCAGCACCTGCACTCTCCACCCTCGGCCCTCATCCCTCCTTCCCTCCAGCTCCTGCACTCTCCACCCTCGGCCCTCATCCCTCCATCCCTCCAGCTCCTCCACTCTCCACCCTCCACCCTCATCCCTCCATCCCTCCAGCTCCACCACCTTCCAGCTCTTCCACTCTCCACCCTCCGCCCTCATCCCTCCATCCCTCCAGCTCCTCCACCCTCATCCCTCCATCCCTTCAGCTCCTCCACTCTCCACCCTCCACCCTCATCCCTCCATCCCTCCAGCTCCTCCATCCCTCCAGCTCCTCCACCCTCCATCCCTCCAGCTCCTCCGCTCTCCACCCTCCGCCCTCATCCCTCCATCCCTCCAGCTCCTCCAGCTCCTCCACCCTCCATCCCTCCATCCCTCCAGCTCCTCCATCCCTCCTTCCCTCCAGCTCCTCCATCCTCCAGCTCCTCCACTCTCCACCCTCTGCCCTCACCCCTCCATCCCTCCAGCACCTGCACTCTCCACCCTCGGCCCTCCATCCCTCCAGCTCCTCCACCCTCCATCCCTCCAGCTCCTCCACCCTCCGTCCCTCCAGCTCCTCCACCCTCCATCCCTCCAGGTCCTCCACTCTCCACCCTCCGACCTCATCCCTCCATCCCTCCAGCTCCTCCAGCTCCTCCACCCTTCATCCCTCCATCCCTCCAGCTCCTCCACCCTCCAGCTCCTCCAATCTCCACCCTCTACCCTCATCCCTCCATCCCTCCAGCTCCCCCACTCTCCACCCTCCGCCCTCATCCCTCCAGCTCCTCCACCCTCTATCCCTCCATCCCTCCAGCTTCTCCACCCTCCAGCTCCTCCACTCTCCACCCTCCGCCCTCATCCCTCCATCCCTCCAGCTCCTCCACTCTCCACCCTCTGCCCTCATCCCTCCATCCCTCCAGCTCCTCCACCCTCATCCCTCCATCCCTTCAGCTCCTCCACTCTCCACCCTCCGTCCTCATCCCTCCAGCTCCTCCAGCTCCTCCACCCTCCATCCCTCCACCCTCCAGCTCCTCCACTCTCCACCCTCCACCCTCATCCCTCCATCCCTCCAGCTCCTCCACTCTCCACCCTCATCCCTGCATCCCTCCAGCTCCTCCACTCTCCACCCTCATCCCTCCATCCCTTCAGCTCCTCCACTCTCCACCCTCCGCCCTCATCCCTCCATCCCTCCATCTCCTCCATCCCTCCAGCTCCCCCATCCCTCTAGCTCCTCCAGCTCCTCCATCCCTCCAGCTCCTCCAGCTCCTCCATCCCTCCAGCTCCTCCAGCTCCTCCATCCCTCCAGCTCCTCCAGTTCCTCCAGCTCCTCCATCCCTCCAGCTCCTCCAGCTCCTCCATCCCTCCAGCTCCTCCACCCTTGCAGCTGCATTGATTTGCTGACATTCCAAACCACTAATTAGGTCATTTAGAAAATGACCCTCCCTCTAGCCCCTATTGTCTTGTCTCTCTAAAACCACACTTCCCTTCCTCTAGCCCCCATTGTCTTGTCTCTCAGCCTCACCATGGTCTCTTTCCTATTATTGGCCTCATTCTGAATCAAAACCCCTACCACTCCATCCTAGCCCTTCTCATCACCAATGTGATGTTAGGTGTGCTACACATGAGGACACATTGGGGAAGGGATCACACCCACATGACCGTGTCGAACTGAGGTTGTCATTGATAATGTGTGTGGTGTGGGTCTGGATGGAAGTGTTTGTCTGATGTGTGAAAATACAGACGCAATATTATGATCACACATGCATGGATGGACGGACGCACACACACATATTGCAACAAAGGACCTCATCCACAGATGTGGGAAGGGGGCCCTCTGTATGTGTGTGTGTGTGTTTGTGTTTGTGGTTCTCTGTGTGTGTGTGTGTGTGTGTGTGTGTGTGTGTGTGTGTGTGTGTGTGTGTGTGTGTGTGTGTGTGTGTGTGTGTGTGTGTGTGTGTGTGTGTGTGTGTGTGCGGCAGCCCCGGCAGCTCCCTGAGGTGTAGAAGATTAGAAGCAGTCTCTCTGGAGGGGTCATTAGACGCCACTGATTATCTAACTACCCCTGAGCCCCCCCCGTCACCCTCAAATCCCCCACACTAGCCCATGCTACCCCCCCCATATCTCCTCATCCCCCCCTGGGGGTTGAGGTAGGGTCTGGTGTATGTGGTATGTAGTCATCTGATATGATACGGAGTATACTGGGGGTTTAGAGGGGTTTTTAATGGATTAACAGTTCTCCTTGCACCCGTCAACTCTCACCACCAGGTTACAGTCATTGAAACGGTTTGTAGTGTTTTGAAGATGCATGGGTTTTTAAAGAAGACACACCTGATTTAGCATCAGTCCTACCATAAATCACTCCCTGATTAGAAGGCAGAAACAAAACCTGCAGATCTGCAGCCCTTGAGGACTGAACCTGTGCACCCATGCCTGCTCCCATATGCCTGGTTCAAGTTCAATATTGCCATCTTTCCACAAATCCTCTCCCTGGTCCTCCCTGCACCAGTCATGTCTCACCACCAGATGGCAGTCACAGACAGAGTTTGGCTAATGAGCAAGTGGGCAGGCAGACAGACACACACACACACACACAGTTACTGTGTTTGGCAAAGGGCCATGTTTATATTAGGCACAAGTTATTTTTCTAATTTGCACCTGATGTTCTCCTTAATGAAGACAGAGGAAAATCCCTGTAGAGAGACAGAGCTGTGCTAGAGCCAAGTCTCAGGACAGAACGTCATAGGAAAATGCAGTAATTAAGGCATCAGAGTGTACACACAACACACACACAGCATACACACACACATGTTGAGTATGAGAGGATCATTTGAACAAAGCTCTTTCCCTATTTAAGATTTTTGAAACAAAGAAAGCATGGTGCAGTCTGTCGAAATGTCAACCATTATGACACAATGGCGCAATTAAAGGTGCTATTTTCAATTGAGGGGGATATGATTACCTTCTGAATAAATACATCTGAGTAGAATCAATGTAAAACGGGTCACGTACAGTATGAGAGAGAGTAGTTGTGCGTAAAGTACAAAAAAATGTGTGTGTGTGTGTGTGTGTGTTTGTGTGTCTATGTGTTTGTGTGTCTGTGTGTGTGCTCCATGTCAGGTTGTGTTCATTAGAACCAGCAGAGTGTAGCCCATAAGTCAGTACTGGGTCTTTCCTGTACTAATCGTCCTACTGCCATTAGGAAGTGTCCATTAGGCTTCTTTCTCTCCCCTCAACTAACCTTATCTTTACAACACCTCAGAGACTATTTCCTTTTCTCTTTGTTTCTCTCTCTCTTTCCCCTTCCACTCTCTATCTCTCTCTCTTTCCACTTCCACTCACTCTCTCTCTTTCTTTCCCCTTCTCTCTCTCTCTCTCTCTCTCTCTCTCTCTCTCTCTCTCTCTCTCTCTCTCTTTCTCTCTCTCGTTTCATAGGGTGCCATGTGCCGCTGTGTCATTCCTAGCTGCAGGGCATTGGAAAGGGGGATTATATGAAGAAAAATATAAAATATTAAAGTCTCACTCCTCCAAGTGGAGAACACTGGGAGCCACTTGTAACATGGTCCCAAAAGAAAGAAGAGCAGAGAGAAGAGAGAGAAAGAGAGGGTGATCAGGGGTAGAGGTCAATGGATGGGGTGAGTGTGCAGAAGAGAAAAACACATCCGGGACGTGTCCTCAAGATGATTAGCCTGTATGGGACCTCTCCTCTCCTCTATTTCCTTCCCCTCTACTCCCCTCCACTAAACTCCACTCCCTTCCCCTCCCCTCCTGTCCTGTCCTGAGCATCGCCAGCCATATTGGTTTCATACATAATGATGAACTATCTGGGCTATCACTGGTGCTTTAAGGCAGTATAGGTGTGTAGGTGTGTGTCTGTGTGTGCTCATCTGTGTGTGCTTGCATGTACTGTAGTGAAAAGAGCAAGCCTTCACAGTACAATGTGCCTGTCACTGTGAATAGACTACGATGGGATCAGAGCAGGTACGCAGTGCTATATTTGTAAATCCCAAGAGATCACAGACGCTGAGGGACTCTGTGATCCACCAATAACAGACCATCAAACTGACCATCAAACTGACCATCAAACTATCCGTGTGGGAACCAAACAATTGATTCCCGTTCAAAATACAATTTTCCCTAACCTTAACCCCAAACCCTAACTCTAACACTAAGCCTAACCCATTACCCAAACCCTAATTATAACCCTAAACCTAACCCCTAAGCCTAAAATATATGGGGGCCGGCGAAATGCCCCCACTTTTCATGTTTTACTATCTTTGTGAGGATTTCTTGCGAGTAAAACAAAAAACACACACACATATGACATGGGCATATGATACAGAAACTGCCTGGCTAAGAGTTAACACAAGATGGGGCTCGAACAGTGGGAGAACGAGAGAGAGAGAGAGAGAGAGAGAGAGAGAGAGAGAGAGAGAGAGAGAGAGAGAGAGTGAGAGAGGAGAGAGAGAGAGAGGGAGAGAGAGAGAGAGAGAGAGAGAGAGAGAGAGAGAGAGAGAGAGGGAGAGAGAGAGAGAGGAGAGGGAGAGAGAGAGAGAGAGAGAGAGAGAGAGAGAGAGGAGAGGGAGAGAGAGAGAGAGAGAGAGAGAGGAGAGGGAGAGAGAGAGAGAGAGAGAGAGAGGAGAGGGGGAGAGAGAGAGAGAGAGAGAGAGAGAGAGAGAGAGAGAGAGAGAGGAGAGAGAGAGAGAGAGAGGAGTATGAGGGAAAGAGAGATGGGTGATTGACTGTCATAATAACACAGCAGCTGGGTGGAAATTGAGTGAAAATCGATCCATTTGATTTATAAAGCCTTTTTTGTTTATATCAAACAACTTCACAGTTACCCTGCCTAGAACCCAAAGAGCATGCTGAAGCACAGTGGCAAGGTAAACTCCCTAAAAAGATGGAGAAGAGATCTTGATAGCAGTCGGACTCAATGGGATAAGATGGACAGGAGTGGCTGTGTTAAGATCCAGTAAGGGGGAGGTTGATGGTGAGGGGGGTGTAGGTGGTGAAGGATCAACGGCATGACCAGCTGGACTTAAGTCAGGGTGTCCTTGGGCTGTGGTGTCTTCAGCAATTGCAGTGGAAACAAACAGAGAGAGAGAGAGAAAGACACGGTTAGTGGCAACATGCTGAAGACAACACATCAGATAAAGCAGTCTGAACACCCAGCACATATAAACTATTGCAGCATAAACATTGCAAAGAGGGGTGGTCAGAGTCACCTGGGATGAAGCCAATCAGGAAGGGAAGTTAGTTAGTGTTAGGGTTATGGCTGGGGTTAGGCTTGAACCATGATGTGGACATGAAGCTAGGGTTAGAGTAAGGGTTTTTGCTAGGGTTACTGTTGAACAGTAGTGTGGACATGAAGGTAGGGTTAGGTGTAGAGTTATTGCTAGGGCTAGGGTTGAACTGTGATGTGAACATGAAGTTAGGGTTAAGGTTGGGGTTATGTCTAGGGTTGGTGTTGAACTGTGGTGTGGACATGATGCTAGGGTTAAGGTTAGGGTTATGTCTAGGGTTGGTGTTGACCTGTGATGTGAACATGAAGTTAGGGTTAAGGTTAGGGTTATGTCTAGGGTTGGTGTTGACCTGTGATGTGAACATGAAGTTAGGGTTATGTCTAGGGTTGGTGTTGACCTGTGATGTGAACATGAAGTTAGGGTTATGTCTAGGGTTGGTGTTGACCTGTGATGTGAACATGAAGTTAGGGTTAAGGTTAGGGTTGGTGTTGAACTGTGATGTGGAGATGATGCTAGGGTTAAGGTTAGGGTTATGTCTAAGGCTAGGGTTGACCTGTGATGTGAACATGAAGTTAGGGTTAAGGTTAGGGTTATGTCTAGGGTTGGTGTTGACCTGTGATGTGAACATGAAGTTAGGGTTAAGGTTAGGGTTGGTGTTGAACTGTGATGTGGAGATGATGCTAGGGTTAAGGTTAGGGTTATGTCTAGGGTTGGTGTTGAACTGTGGTGTGGACATGATGCTAGGGTTAAGGCTAGGGTTATGTCTAGGGTTGGTGTTGAACAGTGATGTGGACATGATGCTAGGGTTAAGGCTAGGGTTATGTCTAGGGTTGATGTTGAACTGTGATGTGAACATGATGCTAGGGTTATGTCTAGGGATGGTGTTGAACTGTGATGTGAACATGAAGTTAGGGTTAAGGTTAGGGTTATGTCTAGGGTTGGTGTTGAACTGTGGTGTGGACATGATGCTAGGGTTAAGGCTAGGGTTATGTCTAGGGTTGGTGTTGAACAGTGATGTGGACATGATGCTAGGGTTAAGGCTAGGGTTATGTCTAGGGTTGATGTTGAACTGTGATGTGAACATGATGCTAGGGTTATGTCTAGGGATGGTGTTGAACTGTGATGTGAACATGAAGTTAGGGTTAAGGTTAGGGTTATGTCTAGGGTTGGTGTTGAACTGTGGTGTGGACATGATGCTAGGGTTAAGGTTAGGGTTATGTCTAGGGTTGGTGTTGACCTGTGATGTGAACATGAAGTTAGGGTTATGTCTAGGGTTGGTGTTGACCTGTGATGTGAACATGAAGTTAGGGTTATGTCTAGGGTTGGTGTTGACCTGTGATGTGAACATGAAGTTAGGGTTAAGGTTAGGGTTGGTGTTGAACTGTGATGTGGAGATGATGCTAGGGTTAAGGTTAGGGTTATGTCTAAGGCTAGGGTTGACCTGTGATGTGAACATGAAGTTAGGGTTAAGGTTAGGGTTATGTCTAGGGTTGGTGTTGACCTGTGATGTGAACATGAAGTTAGGGTTAAGGTTAGGGTTGGTGTTGAACTGTGATGTGGAGATGATGCTAGGGTTAAGGTTAGGGTTATGTCTAGGGTTGGTGTTGAACTGTGGTGTGGACATGATGCTAGGGTTAAGGCTAGGGTTATGTCTAGGGTTGGTGTTGAACAGTGATGTGGACATGATGCTAGGGTTAAGGCTAGGGTTATGTCTAGGGTTGGTGTTGAACTGTGATGTGAACATGATGCTAGGGTTATGTCTAGGGATGGTGTTGAACTGTGGTGTGAACATGAAGTTAGGGTTAAGGTTAGGGTTATGTCTAGGGTTGGTGTTGAACTGTGGTGTGGACATGATGCTAGGGTTAAGGTTAGGGTTATGTCTAGGGTTGGTGTTGAACTGTGGTGTGGACATGATGCTAGGGTTAAGGCTAGGGTTATGTCTAGGGTTGGTGTTGAACTGTGGTGTGGACATGATGCTAGGGTTAAGGCTAGGGTTATGTCTAGGGTTGGTGTTGAACTGTGATGTGGACATGATGCTAGGGTTAAGGCTAGAGTTATGTCTAGGGTTGGTGTTGAACTGTGGTGTGGACATGATGCTAGGGTTAAGGCTAGGGTTATGTCTAGGGTTGGTGTTGAACTGTGGTGTGGACATGATGCTAGGGTTAAGGTTAGGGTTATGTCTAGGGTTGGTGTTGAACTGTGGTGTGGACATGATGCTAGGGTTAAGGTTAGGGTTATGTCTAGGGTTGGTGTTGAACTGTGGTGTGGACATGATGCTAGGGTTAGAATGTGGGTGAATTGTAAATGTTTTTCCAGTAGTAATAGAAAGACATCATGGTGAGACCATGACGTCTGTGCGAGGGAGCGTAACACAAGTTAGTCCGCCAATATATGATGACTGCAACCGGAGACTCTCCACTTTAAACTCAGGCACAGGCTTAACAGTTTAAACTGTTTAAAGAAACCTTAAGCCTGGACCAGGGAGGGGTGAACATGCCTTTGTTGATAGATAGATAGCTCTGATCAAGGGTCTAGAATTGTTGGCCTTCTAAAGAAACCAGAGAGCAGGGTCATATCAGGGCTCTGTGCTGTAGAACTAACTGGGCTGGAGCTGAGAATGATGATGATGGCAGATGGTTTATTGACTGCTGTTCCCCCTGGAGGGGTTAGATTGTGTAATAACCCACCTACTGGTTTACACACTCAACACTCCACCCCTCTCCAACCCTCATTACACAAACACACACACTCGTACACGCACACACGCATACACACACACAGGCACACACACACACACAGGCACACACACACAAAGGCACACACACACAGGCATACACGCACACAGGCACACACGCATACACACACACAGGCACACACACACGCACACAATAATTTGACAAAAGAACATGCCCTGATATCAACCCAAAGGCAAAACACTCAGAAATAAACCATCAAGGATATCAAAACAACTACTTTGCCAGTATATTTCCATAATGTATCGTATAGTATCAAACGGTAGCTAACCGTATTCCACAGAATAAAGTAAGTTACCTCTTTCTCTCAATCTGATGCAGGCAATCTGTTAGTCAACGGCTGTCTTACTGGCACCACCATCTCACCCTGAGTGTGTGTCTCTGTGTGTGTGTGTGTGTGTCTCTGGGTGTGTGTGTGTCTCTGTGTGTGTGTGTGTCTCTGGGTGTGTGTACGTCCTCTGCTGCTCATCCAGAGATTTTCCAGAGTCGCTCTACGCTCTCTGCTCCAGGGCTCGAACTCCCCTTTCAGTCCTGCCATCACACACCTGCTGTTGGCATAGTGGCGAGGGGGGGAGCAGTACACAATGGCAACAGATTGTGCTATTTGTCACAGTAAGGACTGTGGTAAAATAATATACTAGTACCCTCTCCTCCCCCTTCATACCCTTTTCAAAGAATGCCAACAAGGGTCTTTTATCAGCGTCTGTAGGGTACAGTGCATTTGGAAAGTATTCATACCCCTTGACTTTTTCCACATTTTGTTACATTACAGCCTTATTCTAAATAGATTACATTATTTCCCCCCCTCATCAATCTACACACAATACCCCTTAATGGCCAAGCAACAATTAGCAAATTTATTAAAAATAAAACCCAGAAATATCACATTTACAGTGCCTTGCGAAAGTATTCGGCCCCCTTGAACTTTGCGACCTTTTGCCACATTTCAGGCTTCAAACATAAAGATATAAAACTGTATTTTTTTGTGAAGAATCAACAACAAGTGGGACACAATCATGAAGTGGAACGACATTTATTGGATATTTCAAACTTTTTTAACAAATCAAAAACTGAAAAATTGGGCGTGCAAAATTATTCAGCCCCCTTAAGTTAATACTTTGTAGCGCCACCTTTTGCTGCGATTACAGCTGTAAGTCGCTTGGGGTATGTCTCTATCAGTTTTGCACATCGAGAGACTGACATTTTTTCCCATTCCTCCTTGCAAAACAGCTCGAGCTCAGTGAGGTTGGATGGAGAGCATTTGTGAACAGCAGTTTTCAGTTCTTTGCACAGATTCTCGATTGGATTCAGGTCTGGACTTTGACTTGGCCATTCTAACACCTGGATATGTTTATTTTTGAACCATTCCATTGTAGATTTTGCTTTATGTTTTGGATCATTGTCTTGTTGGAAGACAAAGGTCGCAAAGTTCAAGGGGGCCGAATACTTTCGCAAGGCACTGTATACACAGGTGTGTTCCTTTCCAATTCATGTCCAATCAATTGAATTAACCACAGGTGGACTCCAATGAAGTTGCAGTAACATCTCAAGGATGATCAATGGAAACAGGATTATCTTGAGCTCAATTTCAAGTTTTATAGCAAATGGTCTGAATACTGATGTAAATAAGGAATTTCTGTTTCTTATTTGTAATAAATTTGCAAAAAATTCTAGAAGGCCTTTTTTGCTTTGTCATTATGGGGTATTGTGTGTAGATTGCTGAGGAAATTGTTTTATTTAATCCATTTTAGAATAAGGGTGTAACGTAACAAAATGTGGAACAAGGCTTGCATGTACGTTAGATTATGCTGATCTGGTTTGGCTGTTCAGGAAGCAGTAGCCGTGACAGCTTTAAAGCAGGCTGTGGTTACAATGTTGAGGGCCATATCTGATCTTATCAACGTTCTCATTTTACTCAACACTAGAGTGGAGAGATACTACAACTGATCATTTCACATTAAGAGGTACTTAACACTCCTATTATGTTGCGGGTCAATTTGACCCATTTCCACTTTTGAGTTGTCAAAAATACTAGTTAATACTTTTTCTCCATGAAATTAAATTTAAACCTAACTTCAAATTGTGGACACACTGACGTGATGTGCAATGTCTGTAGATTTTGTATACAAACATGATGTTGTGGTTCATTTTGACCCGGAGGCTTTCACCTGTATAGATATTGGCACAGGTCCAAAATAAACAAGTGTCTTTGATATATTTTGTTTTGACTGGTTCTGGTTGCACTTTTATAGTTATGTTTGGGTGAAAAGGAGCTTTCCCAAGCTTCTCCTTCTCAGTGCGAGAGCAGCATCTCTCTGACACAGACACTCAAAAATGAGCTCCAAACAGAAAATGCTTGTTTGTGAGAAAGGAAATATGTTTAACAAATGGTTCTTAAATATAGAGTTTTTTAAAATCAAATGTTCTTGTATTTCTTCTTTTTAAAGGTCTGACATGACAAAATAACGTTTGGCCTGTTTTTACTTGATTCTTTGACTGTCTTGAATGTGTTTAAACTGTGTGGGTCAATCTGACCCATTTTTTCAGCAAAGCACAAGGGTTAAACAAACTATTAAACTATATATTTACATAAACTTGTGCAGAGTGATTTAAGTGTGATACTTGTTCGTCCTTTGAATCTAGACAATAACACATGTAAACTTGCTTAATCAAGTTCTTAAGGTGCAGTTGTTGCTGTCACAAATCAACTCAACAAAGCATGGTGTCTTTTTGTTTTTCATATACATTCAGGTCCAAAATGATTGGCACCCGTGATAAAGATGAGCAAAAAAGACAGCATAAAATTACTAATATAAATACTGAGCTAAATTGTATCAAACCTACCACTGGTGTGCATGGTCAAAGAACTGCATTTCAATGTCATTCAATGTAAATTCCTGGAGTTTGTTAATTATGGATCCGCCCCCTTTTCCCCCCAATTTTCGGCTAAAATGACATACCCAAATCTAACTGCCTGTAGCTCAGAACCTGAAGCAAGGATATGCCTATTCTTGATAACATTGGAAAGGAAACACTTTGAAGTGTGTGGAAATGTGAAATTAATGTAGGAGAATATAACACATTAGATCTGGTAAAAGATAATACAAAGAAAAAACCATGCGTTTTTTGTATTTTTTTTCTCATCATCTTTGCAATGCAGGAGAAAGGCCATAATGTATTATTCCAGCCCAGGCACAATTTAGATATTTGGCCACAAGATGGCAGCAGTGTATGTGCAAAGTCTTAAACTAGTCCAATGAACCATTGCATTTCTGTTCAACATTTTGTATCAAGACTGCTCAAATGTGCCTAATTTGTTTATTAATAACTTTTCAAGTTCATAACCGTGCACTCTCCTCAAACAATAGCATGGCATTATTTCACTGTAATAGCTACAGTAAATTGGACAGTGCAATTAGAATAACACAAATTTAAGCTTTCTGCCAACATCAGATATGTCTATGTCCTGGGAAATGTTCTGGTTACTTACAACCTCATGCTAATCACATTAGCCTACGTTAGCTCAACCATCACGTGGGGGACCCACTGATCTTGTAGAGGCTAAACAACATTGGCACTTGCGTTGGAACCGGTGCTATAGTCAGATGACATGAAAATAGAGCTATTTTTGCCACGCACATAAGTGGTGGGTTTGGCGTCGAAAAGAGTAACCATATGCAGAAAATAACCCCATACCTAGTGTAAAATATGGTGATAGATTTTTTGATGTTATGGGGCTATTTTTCTTCCACTGGTCCTGAGGCCCTTGTTAAGGTCAATGACATCATTAACTTTATCCAGTACCAGGACATTTTATCCAAAAACCTGGTTGCTTCTTGGCCGGACGTGGATCTTCCAGTGAGACAATAACCCCAAGCACACATCAAAATCCACAAAGAAATGGTTAATTGACCACAAAATCAACATTTTGCAATGGCCATCTCATTCTACGTACTTAAACTACATAGAAAACGTATGGTTTGAATTGAAGAGGGCAGTCCATAAGCGCAGACAAAGGATATCAAGGTTCTGGAAAGATTATGTATGAAGAAATGGTTTAAGACCTCTCCCAATGTGTTCTCTAATCTCATAAAACATTTTAGAAAAAGGCTCAGTGCTGTTAGCCTCATAAGGTGAGGTATTGAAAGGTATTGAAAACAGGAGTGCCAATCATCTTGACCCTTATCTTTTTGAGAAAAAGTATTACTTGTTAAACAAAATCCCTTTATTTGTTAAATTGTATTTGTATAAAATAATATAATTTAAAAAAATGTAGAGCTTACAATATAGCTCGTTATTTGTATTATTTATTTTATACAGTCTTTTTTGCTCATCTGTTTTAAGGGTGCCAATAATTTTGGACCTTACTCTATCTCTTTAACCAATGTGAAATTCAAATAAAACCCAGTGATTAACTCTATACGACCATCTAAGTGGTGCAAATTGATTGATGGTGTGTGTGGGTGCGTGCAAATGTGTGTCTATGTGTGTGTGTGTGTGTGTGTGTGTGTGTGTGTGTGTGTGTGTGTGTGTGTGTGTGTGTATGTCCCATGGGACTGTCTGCTCTGTGTTCCAGGTAATGTAGTGACAGGGACTGGCAGAGAATACAGCGCTAAGCTAACAAGAGGGGAGCTCCATCCATCTTTCCCAGTCAGCTCCCAGCCAGGATATTGATCGCGAGGGAATCACACAAAGCTGTTTCCAGACCGATCCCTGACTCAAACAGCCTGGTGACAAGACTCCCAACATGCTCTCCCCCTCCCGGGAACACCTTAGTGACACTTTGGGAACGTCTTGGGATTTAGGAATGGGAACCATAAGGATTTCTCAAGGAAAAGATTTTGTCTCAAGACTTGGGGAGCATCTCAATACTCTAAAGTGGCTTCCTGTCCTTGTTTCTTCTCCTTTACTTTGCCTGTACTGATCTGAGAAGCCAGAATAGATGACATCAATATAGTGGACGCATACTATGTCAGGTGTTTGCTTTCATCTGTCCAGTTCTTTGACATCAATGCAGATGAAGAAAAGGGACAAGGAGGTGTATAACACCTCAACTTTAGAGTATTGACACTCATCCCAGGACTTTGCTATTTACGCTACAACTAATTTGTGCAGATTATGGAAAGGAAATGAGGACGACACCTAATATATTTTTTAATGTCTCCATAGATTTGTGTGGTTGCATTTCAGGTGTGTTTCAGTGGCTTTAGCATGAGTCGTTAGAGATATTTCCCTACCAGGTCAGTCAATAGCGGTGACATGAAATCTGCACCTAACACTTTAGCATGTCCTCCGTTATTGGCATTCACTTCAACACCAGCAGCAGAGATATTGACAAGCAGTGTACAGCTACCATTATCACTATAATCAGGATCACTGCTCTGATGCAAGTGTATGTGGTTCACCACGATACTCCATGGAAGATGTTATTATAGTGCTAGAGATAACCCAACACCAAACATGGAGAAAATACTACATCTATTTATAGTAGCAGCAGCAGATGCAATAGAAGCAGCAGATACACTACATTTCCAAAGGTATGTGGACACCTGCTCGTCGAACATCTCATTCCAAAATCATGGGCATTAATATGGAGTTGCCCCCCCCCTTTGCTGCTATAACAGCCTTCACTCTTCTGGGAAGGCTTTCCACTAGATGTTGGAACATTGCTGTGGGGACTTGCTTCCATTCAGCCACAAGAGCATTAGTGAGGCTAGGCGCTGATGTTGGGCGATTAGGCCTGGCTTGCAGTTGACTTTCCAATTCATCCCAAAGGTATTTGATGGGGTTGAAGTCAGGGCTTTGTGCAGGCCAGTCAAGTTCTTCCACACCGATCTCGACAAACCATTTCTGTATGGACCTCTCTTTATGCACGGTGCCATTGTCATGCTGAAACAGGAAAGTGCACAAAGGGCACACTTACACAAGTACTAATCAGTGGGAATAGGGGACAGGTGTGCGTAATGAAGTTCCGGAGGGATCCGTGACACCCAGACCATTATTCCTTCTCCACCAAACTTTACAGTTGGCACTATGCATTCGGGCAGGTACTGTAGTATTCTCCTGGCATCCGCAAAACCCAGATTTGGGCTACCAGATGGTAAAGCGTGATTCAACTCTCCACAGAACGTGCTTCCACTGCTCCAGAGTCCAATGGCGTCGAGCTTTACATCACTTCAGGACTCGGCGGTCCCATTCTGTGAGCTTGTGTGGCCTACCACACCACTTTGACAGTTGGTTCCACATTGAAAGTCATTGAACTCTTTAGTAAGGCCATTCTACTGCCAATATTTGTCTATGGATTTGTCTCAATTTTACACACCAGTCAGCAACAGGTGTGGCCAAAATAGCCAAGTCCACTAATTTGAAAGGGTGTCTACATACTTTTGTATATATAGTGTAATAGTGCATACAATATGCTATTTTCATGAATGGGTATTGTAGACTTAATAACAACATGAAAAAGTCAGATGGTCTGGTGGAGATGTTCCACAGACATGGACTGACAGTCCAGACAACATGCAGAGACAGTAAGGTCATTAGTACAGTTAATACTGTTGAAGGAAGGACAGAGACAGATATGTCCGGGAGCTATAGATCTATGGTGCATTATCTGACTCTCAGGGGAACCCACTAAACGCCCTAACGAAACAACGACTCAAAACACAATGGAAACACAACAGTCAAATAGACAGAGGATGGGATGGGTCTGTGCCCAAATATTTCATTTTTTAAAATCCCCCACCAACACTCAAGGCTGGTCATGTGATACACACACGCCAGAAAGGACACACACAAACACACAAAAGGAATGCTGGGAAGAGTAGGTATAGACACGTGTCACACAATACAACACAGATAAGAGAAGAGACCGTCGGTTTAGACTGACATGATTCCTCTGGCCTTAACACAAAGACACATTGGGAAATGCCACATCACATCACACCACACCATACTACGCCAAGAAAACCTGTTGGGGTCTGAAACTGAAGTAACAATGGAGAGAGAGATAGAGATTGAAAGTGAAAGAGATAAAGAGGGAAATATCAATGGAGTGAAATGACATAAATGAGAGGAGGGAGGGATCGAAAGAGAGAATAATAAGAGTACAGCAAAATATAATTTCACTCATTATCTGGTGGCTGTGTTAAAATATGCGCTACAGTGAATCTAAGCAACAGTATAGAGATTATTAGTCCTTGCAATGAGTAAAATTTGCCACCATGTGCCTTAGTGTGTGTGCAGTGAGGCTGACTCTAAGGCGTACAGACACTTCCATATGGCCCAATGACAAATATCTTGCCGCTGATCACTTGGCTGACCTGCAGGTTCTATTGTTCTGCTTCAATCAGGCATTGTGGGAAAGGGGCCCCAGGGTCAGGGGTTACCACGGAGATTCATATACATGCCTTGTTCTCCAGCTAATCTCTATACTGTTGCTTAGATTCACTGTAACACTATACACTTCCAGGCCTTTGAGTTTATTACCAGACTTAGAGGAATAGAGAGGATAAATTTAGATAAGGCGGGGAGGCACAGAGAGAGAGATAAAGAGAGAGACCGAGAGAGAGAGTGAGACAGAGAGAGAATTAACAAAAAACAGAGCAAACTAGAATGCTATTTGGCCCTAAACAGAAAGTACACAGTGGCCTGACCACTGTGTACTTTCTGTTTAGGGCCAAATAGCATTCTATTCTAAGGAAAGCTTTGACTATATACAGAGTCAGTGATCATAGCCTTGCTATTGAGAAAGGCCACCATAGTCACTGGGCAGCTCGCGGCTGGGGTTCCTTTTGTAGTCTGTAATAGTTTGCAAGCCCTGCCACATCTGATGAGTCAGAGCCGGTGTAGTTGTGTAGTAGAACAAACACCATTGAAAATACAACTAATTTTTATGTCTATTTATTTTCCCTTTGGTACTTTATAATAACTATTTGCACATAATATGACATGTCTTTATTATTTTGAAACTTTGGTGAGTGTAATGTTCATTAATTTTTTTATTGTTTATTTCACTCGTTTATTATCTATTTCACTTGCTTTGGCAATATGTTTCCCATGCCAATAAATCCCTTACATTGAATTGAATTGAAATTGAAATTGAAAGAGAAAGAGAGAGAGAGAGAGAGAGAGAGAGAGAGAGAGAGAGAGAGCGGGAGAGAGAGAGAGAGAAAGAGAGAGAGAGAGAGAGAGGGAGAGAGAGAGAGAGAGAGAGAGAGAAGAACAAGATCAAGGAGTGAGTGAAAGGGGCAAAGATTAAGAGAAACCTCTGACTATGCAGACAGACAAACAGTCACAATGTTCATCAAGCTAAAAGCACAACAGCACACACACAGAGTACCACATAGAGTCCCAGCTGACCCTAGGGCCATTGTGTCCCGTCAGTGGGAGTAAGCTGTAATGAATATAGGCTAAGCTTGTAATTAGTAGGGCAGGGCCCAACCCTCTCAGCCTCTCTGCCCAGCTCACAGAGTCCTGAGCTGGGCCACAGCACGGCTATGCACAGCACACTGCCAGGCATCCCAGCTGACACAGCAGCTCCACACCACCATGGGCCTTGGGGGATACCTCTACCACACCGCCCATCATATGTCATGCCTGGAGGGGTGGGGGGTGTTGGAGAGGAGGGGAGGGGAGGGGGGAGTTATATGAGCATGCCTATAAATCTAGAGATAGTCCTCATCATCCTCCCATCTTCTCTCCCTCGTTTCATCCCTCAGGGCAGTTTTTACTCCCCCCCCTCTCCCCCTCTCGCTTTCACGTAATCCCTCTTTCAGTCACGATCTCTCTTTCTCTTTCTCTCCGTATGTCTGTGAATTTAAAAGTCACTGACAATCTGCCGCCTGCTGGTATTGCTGGGGTAAATGACATGCTGGCAGACTAAACGTATTGCACCAATGCTGGTTATGCCTCTACTTTATCTTCTGTGAATGTGTTCTTTTTAATTTCATATAATGCTGCAATAATATTTTTATCACCTACACACACACACACACACACACACACACACACACACACACACACACACACACACACACACACACACACACACACACACACACACACACAGCAGGAATGAATCCACCCAGGACCGAGGCTGCGTCCAGGCCTCTTGGCCTGCGGAATGGCCTCTTGATTGTGAGAATGTGTAAGGAACAAGGAGCATCCATTATACATCAGTGGCATCACTTATTAATCCTGCTACCCTGTCTGTCTGTAAACATACAGCCTACAGCCTCCCTCTCATCCTCACTACGCTGTGTGTGTGTTTGCGTGTGTGTTTGTGTATCAAATAAAAAATGTACACTGCACACTGAGCATAATAACAATTAAGACACTTTTTTGATTAAAGGTATTTGCTCTTGTAAAATCAATCACAATAACATGAGATTTACCGCTACTCTAACGACTAATTTCAATGTTTGGATTCATTCAGTCAATACAATATTGCATGTTTAGTTTTCTTTAGAGACTTCCGCTATCTGTCTAATAGCCTGTTATGAGACTAACGTGTTTCTGAAGGCTGGAGATAAAAACCTCTCCGTTAGAGAAGCAGCTTGTCACCAGTTACTGTATATAGCTGATTCAACAGGCTATATATTTCTATCAATGCTCCTCTCTTCTTAATGGTCTCTGAACTGCTGATATCAACAAAACACATTAATGCACCTGGCTATGAGTGAGATGGTCTGATGATGTATGGATCAAGTAATATAGAGTCTCTAAAACGAATAGACACGCTGGGTCACTTGCAGTGCTTTTTGTTGTTATTGTCTTTATTGAAGGACTGTCTGTCAAATATCAATACGGTACATTATATCCATGCACTTCATTTGAGGGCGTTACACAGGAGAATATTGTAGAGGGTTTTTAGAGCACTAAATTACTAACCCTGTGTTATGGGTTAAAAGATGTTGCAGACATTACACTTCCTACCTACCTCAGACAACATTGACTTCAAATACCAAATTCAGCCAAGGTGCTACACTGAGGATATTGTTGCTTGCTGTGTATGGCCAACCAAGCATAACAACTGCCTAAAAAGAAACAGCTCCACAGTGACCAGGCAGGGCAGGATTATGGGCCGAACACTAAAGCTGTCAAACAGCCAATCAATATCCTCCTCTACGTTATGACCAACTCCCATGATTGCAATGACAACATAATTAGTGTTGCGTTTCACCAATCAGATCCATTACAACAACATAATATATATTTTGGGGGAGTTATGTATATACAGTGCCTTCGGAAAGTGTTCAGACCCCTTGACTTTTTCCACATTTTGTTACGTTACAGCCTTATTCTAAAATGTATTCAATCATTTTCCCCCCTCATCAATCTAAACACAATACCCCACAATGACAATGCAAAAACGGATTTTTGGAAATCTTTGCAAATGTACATATTTTTTAAAACAACATGTAATTTCACATTTACATAGGTATTCAGCCTCTTTACTCAGTACTTTGTTGAAGGACCTTTGGCCATGATTACAGCCTCGAGTCTTCTTGGGTATGATGCTAAACACTTGGCCCACTTGTACTTGGGGAGTTTCTCCCATTCTTCTCTGCAGACCCTCTCAAGTTCTGTCAGGTTGGATGGGGAGATTTATTTTCAAGTTTCTCCAGAGATGTTCAATCGGGTTCAAGTCCGGGCTCTGGCTGGGCCACTCAAGGACATTCAGATACTTAAATGTTTTTTTTTTAAGTGACTTGTCCCGAAGCCACTCCTGCATTGTCTTGGCTGTGTGCTTAGGGTCATTGTCCTGTTGGAAAGTGAACTTTCGCCCCAGTCTGAGGTCTTGAGCTCTCTGGAGCAGGTTTTCATCAAGGATCTCTCTGTACTTTTCTCCGTTAATTTTTGCCTCGATCCTGATTAGTCTCCCAGTCCCTGCAACAACAAAAAAGCAGCCCACAGCATGATGCTGCCACCACCAGGCTTCACCGTAGGGATGGTCAAGTTTCGTCCATAGGTGACGGTTGGCTTCAGGTCGAAGAGTTCATCCTTGGTTTCATCAGACCAGAGAATCTTGCTTCTCATGGTCTGAGAGTCTTTAGGTGCCTTTTAGCAAACTCCAAGTGGGCAATTATGTGTTTCTTACTAAGGAGTGGCTTCAGTCTGGTCACCCTACCATAAAGGCCTAATTTGTGGAGTACTGCAGAGATGGTTGTCATTCTGGAAGGTTCTCCCATCTCCACAGAGGAACTGTAGAGCTCTGTCAGAGTGACCATCGGGTGCTTGGTCACCTCCCTGACCAAGCGCCTTCTCCCCCGATTGCTCAGTTTGGCCGCCAGCTCTAGGAAGAGTCTTGGTGGTTCTGAACGTCTTTCATTTAAGAATGATGGAGGCCACTGTGTTCTTGGGGACCTTCAATGCTGCAGAAATGTTTTGTTACTCTTCCCCAGATCTGTGCCTCGACACAATCCTGTCTCGGGGATCTACGGACAATTCCTTCAACCAAATGGATTGATTTTTGCTCTGACATGGACTGTCAACTGTGGGACCTTACATAGACAGGTGTGTGCCTTTACAAATCATGTCCAATCAAGTGAATTTACCACAGGTGGACTCCAATCAAGTTGTAGAAACATCTCAAGGATGATCAATGGAAACAGGATGCCCCTGAGCTCAATTCCGAGTCTCATAGCAAATGGTCTGATTACTTACGTAAATGAGATATTTCTGTTTGTTTTTTTGTAATACATTTGCTAAAATTTCTAAAACCCTTTTTTTGCTTTGTCGTTATGGGGTATTGTTTGTAGATTGCTGAGGAAAAGGTTTCACTTAATCTATTTTAGAATAAGGCTGTAACGTAACAAAATGTGGAAAAAGTCAAAGGATCTGAATACTTTCCGAAGGCACTATTTGACTAATAATTAAACTATTTGATTGGCTGATGAGGATCAATAAATCAATTAACATTAACTAATCAACAAATTGTGTTTATATTTTCCCTCTGGGAAGGACAGCTTGACTGACATGTAGTAGCTAGTAACTGTAGTGTAGTATATTAGAGTCAGTCACCTCAGGGCACAGGCTATACTGAGCCTCTGCAGGGAGGACTCCAACTGACCAGCAGCACCTGTCAATCAAAAAACACTGTATAGTCTATCTATTATATAGTCTCTCTCTATCAGCTCTGAGTGAGTCTGAGTGGGTTAGGGATGTACCGTAAGACAAAAACACACTGTATGTGCATAGCACACACAAGTATGTAGACACCATAAAGACACACACGTGTACACAGTACATACACACACATGTAGTACATTGCTTGTTCTGAAAGACAGAGGGGAAGAATAGTTTTGGTAATGGACTAGAGAAAAAAAGAGATACAAAGACAGAAAAAAAGAGAGACACAGTGGAAGAGAGAAAGGTAGAGTGAGTGAGACAGGGGAAGACAGCAGCGCAGGGCGACGAGGTTGGTCCCTCATTGCCCTCTGCTAGCTCTGCTAAGTGGAAAAGGCTTTTTTCTCTCATCCTCTGTTTTCTCTGTCTACCTTTCTATTCATTAAATATTCACCACTCCATTCCCCACTAATTGTTCCCAACAAGCCGGAGTGCCCTGCCTGCTGGAATTAAATTATCCCATTAGCGGCTGTCTCCGTAAGAGCAGCTAACCCAGAATGTGTATGTGTGCGTGTGTGTGTAACACGCAGGCATGCACAAATGGACACACCCACGAGCACACAGTGTACACACTCTCTACCTCTCCCACATACCCAACAAAACTCAGGCTGAGTGATACTAGATGCTATACAGTAAAAACACAAACAGAACATATTGCAAGCACAAATATTCTACATTTACACAGATTTTTACATTAACACACACACACACACACACACACACACACACACACACACACACACACACACACACACACACACACACACACACACACACACACACACACACACAGGCCCTCTGAGAGCCATTTAGAGTTTAAGCAAATCTAATAAAGTAAATCTAATACGACTGTAAATGTATTCAATACTTCTCTTTCTGAACAAGGAAGTTCAAAGAACAACATGGAGACAGTACAGAGACTCACCTCTCCTCTGAGTTAACTCTGCACGACTGCCGCCACATAAACTTACACTCAACACGTTCTAATTGGGTCAAACTACAACAAACTGCATTCAATGTACATTTACTCCTCATACTGTTCTGTACTCATAACCTCTGCCTTTTGTTCACCGAATGAAGATTGTGACTAAATGATATGCTTGCTTATAGACACTACCCACCATGAATACATGCATAAACAGCCCATTATCAGCCTGAAAACGTTATCCTGGCAGGTTTTTGCAAAAAGGTAAAATGTCACAGAAGCTGATGTTTTTCTCAATACATTGCAGTCAATGGGAAAAAATGAGTGTCACGGGGTTGATGCTTACAAATTGTCAATACATTGCAGCCAATGGGAAAAGATGAGTGTCACAGGATTGATGCCTAAGTGAATACATTGCACTCAGTGGGGGAAGATCAGCATCACAATATGGACACAGAGAAAGTAATTACAAATATGACACCATCCTTCACTCCCTCCCTTCCTCTCTCTCTCTCCTTCTCTCCCTCTCTCTCTCTCCTTCACTCCCTTCACTCCCTCCCCCTCTCTCTCTCCTTCTCTCCCTCTCTCCTTCACTCCCTCCCTCCCTCTCTCTCTCTCCTTCTCTCCCTCTCTATCTCTATCTACAGTTGAAGTCGGAAGTTTACATACACTTAGGTTGGAGTCATTAAAACTTGTTTTTCAACCACTCCACACATTTCTTGTTAACAAACTATAGTTTTGTCGGTTAGGACATCTACTTTGTACATGACACAAGTCATTTTTCCAACAATTGTTTACAGAGAGATTATTTCACTTAGTATCACAATTAGTATCACAATTCCAGTGGGTCAGAAGTTTACATACACTAAGTTGACTGTGCCTTTAAATAGCTTGAAATAATCCAGAAAATGATGTCATGGCTTTAGAAGCTTCTGATAGCCTAATTGACATAATTTGAGTCAATTGGAGGTATACCTGTGGATGTATTTCAAGGCCTACCTTCAAACTCAGTGCCTCTTTGCTTGACATGGTGAAATCAAAAGAAATCAGTCAAAAAAATTGTAGACCTCCACAAGTCTGGTTCATCCTTAGGAGCAATTTCCAAATGCCTGAAGGTACCGCATTCATCTGTACAAACAATAGAAGGCAAGTATAAACACTATGGGACCACGCAGCCGTCATACCGCTCAGGAAGGAGACGCGTTCTGGCTCCTAGAGATGAACGTACTTTGGTGTCGAAAAGTGCAAATCAATCCCAGAACAACAGCAAAGGACCTTGTGAAAATGCTGGAGGAAACAGGTACAAAACTATTTATATCCACAGTTAAACTAGTTCTATATCGACATAATCTGAAAGGCCGCTCAGCAAGGAAGAAGCCACTGCTCCATAAAAAATCCAGACTACAGTTTGCAACAAAGATCACACTTTTTGGAGACATGTCCTCTGGTCTGATGAAACTGTTTGGCCATAATGACCATTGTTATGTTTGGAGGAAAAAGGGGGAGGCTTGCAAGCCGAAGAACACCATCCCAACCGTGAAGCACGGGGGTGGCAGCATCATGTTGTGGGGGTGCTTTGCTGCAGGAGGGACTGGTGCACATCACAAAATAAATGGCATCATGAGGATGGAAAATGAGGTGTATATATTTAAGCAACATCTCAAGACATCAGTAAGTAGTTAAAGCTTGGCCGCAAATTTTATTTTTTTATTTTTTTATTTCACCTTTATTTAACCAGGTAGGCAAATTGAGAACAAGTTCATGGTGGCAAAGTAAATACAATATAGCAAGTAAAACACTGGAATGGTAGATTTGCAGTGGAAGAATGTGCAAAGTAGAAATAAAAATAATGGGGTGCAAAGGAGCAAAATAAATAAATAAATAAAATAAATACAGTAGGGAAAGAGGTAGTTGCTTGGGCTAAATTATAGGTGGGCTATGTACAGGTGCAGTAATCTGTGAGCTGCTCTGACAGTTAAAGCTAGTGAGGGAGATAAGTGTTTCCAGTTTTAGAGATTTTTGTAGTACGTTCCAGTCATTGGCAGCAGAGAACTGGAAGGAGAGGCGGCCAAAGCAAAAATTGGTTTTGGGGGTGACCAGAGAGATATTCCTGCTGGAGCGCGTGCTACAGGTGGGTGATGCTATGGTGACCAGCGAGCTGAGATAAGGGGGGACTTTACCTAGCAGGGTCTTGTAGATGACATGGAGCCAGTTGGTTTGGCGACGAGTATGAAGCGAGGGCCAGCCAACGAGAGCGTACAGGTCGCAATGGTGGTTAGTATATGGGGCTTTGGTGACAAAACAGATTGCACTGTGATAGACTGCATCCAATTTGTTGAGTAGGGTATTGGAGGCTATTTTGTAAATGACATCGCCGAAGTCGAGGATTGGTAGGATGGTCAGTTTTACAAGGGTATGTTTGGCAGGATGCTTTGTTGCAAAATAGGAAGCCAATTCTAGATTTAACTTTGGATTGGAGATGTTTGATATGGGTCTGGAAGGAGAGTTTACAGTCTAACCAGACACCTAGGTATTTGTAGTTGTCCACGTATTCTAAGTCAGAGCCGTCCAGAGTAGTGATGTTGGACAGGCGGGCAGGTGCAGGCAGCGATCGGTTGAAGAGCATGCATTTAGTTTTACTTGTATTTAAGAGCAATTGGAGGCCACGGAAGGAGGGTCTTCCAAATAGACAATGACCCCAAGCATACATCCAAAGTTGTGGCAAAATGGCTTAAGGACAACAAAGTCAAGGTATTGGAGTGGCCACCACAAAGCTCTGACCTCAATCCTATAGAAAATGTGTGGGTAGAACTGAAAAAGCATGTGTGAGCAAGGAGGCCTACAAACCTGACTCAGTTAAACCAGCTCTGACAGGAGGAGTGGGCCAAAATTCCCGCAACTTGTTGTGGGAAGCTTGTGGAAGTCTACCTGAAATGTTTGACCCAAGTTAAACAATTTTAAGGCAATGCTACCAAATACTAATTGAGCGTATGTAAACTTCTGACCCACTGGGAGTTTGATGAAAGACATAAAAGCTTAAATAAATAATTGTCTCTACTATTATTCTGACATTTAACATTCTTAAAATAAAGTGGTGATCCTAACTGACCTAATTTTGACTAGGATTAAATGTTAGGAATTGTGAAAAACTGAGTTTAAATATATTTGGCTAAGGTGTATGTAAACCTACGACTCCAACTTTAGGTATATATATATATATATATATATATATATATATATATATATATATATATATATATATATATATATATATATAGAGAGAGAGAGAGAGAGAGAGAGAGATTGGAGATTGGAGAGATCAGCTGAAAGAGCTGAAAGAGCAGCAATGCTTAAATTGGTGAAAGACCCAAACAGACATATCAAATCAAATTGTATTGGTTACATACATATATGTAGCAGATGTTATTGCGGGTGTAGTGAAATCCTTCACTTCCTAGCTCCAACAGTGCAGTAGTATCTAACAATTCACAACCATACACACAAATCTAAAAGTAAAATAATGGAATCTAGAAAAATATGAATATTAAGACCAGCAATGTCGGAGTGGCATTGACTAAAATACAGTAGAATACAGTATATACACACAGTATGAGATGAGAAAAGTAGTATGTAAATTGCTCGGGCGGCAGGTAGCCTAGTGGTTAGAGTGTTGGGCCAGTACCTGAAAGGTTGCTGGATTGAATCCCAGAGCTGACAAGGTAAAAATCTGTTGTTCTGCCCCTGAACAAGTCAGTTAACCCACTGTTCCCTGGTAGGCTGTCATTGTAAATAAGAATGTGTTCTTAACTGACTTGCCTAGTTAATTAATGGTTAAAATAAAAAAATGCAAGTGGCTACTGTTCCATTATTAAAGCGGACAGCAATTCCATGTCTATATATATAGGACAGCATTGTTGAGTTACTCGGCAGTACCTGGCTAGTGATGGCTATTTAACAGTCTGATGGCCTTGAGATAGAAGCTGTTTTTCAGTCTCTCTGTCCCAGCTTTGATACACCTGTACTGACCTCGCCTTCTGGATGATAGCTGGGTGAACAGAAATGGCTCTGGTGGTTGTGGTCCTTGTTGATCTTTTTGGCCTTCCTGTAACTTTGGGTGTTGTAGGTGTCCTGGAGGGCAGGTAGTGTGCCTCTGGTGATGTGTTGGGCAGACAACACCAACCTCTGGAGAGCCTTGCAGTTGCGGGCGGTGCAGTTGCCGTACCAGGCGGTGATACAGCCCTACAGGATGCTCTCAAACAAAATGTATTCAGCCTCCTGAGGTTAAAGAGGCACTGTTGTGCCTTCTTCACAACTCTGTCTGTGTGGGTGGACCATTTAAGATTGTCAGTGATGTGTACACCAAGGAACTTGAAGCTTTCCACCTTCGCCTCTGCGGTCCAGTCGATGTGGATAGGGGGGTGCTCCCTCTGCTGTATCCTGATGTCCACCATCCTCTCCTTCGTTTTGTTGACGTTGAGGGAGAGGTTATTTTCCTGGCACCACTCCGTCAGGGCCCTCACGTCCTCCCTGTAGACTGTCTCGTCATTGTTGGTAATCAGGCCTACTACTGTTGTGTCATCTGCAAACTTGATGATTGAGCTGGAGATGTGCGTGACCCCGCAGTCATGGGTGAAAAGGGAGTAGAGGACGGAGCTGAGCACACACCCTTGTGGGGCCCCTGTGTAGAGGATCAGTGAAGTGGAGATGCTGTTTCCTACCTTCACCACCTGGGGGCTGTCCGTCAGGAAGTCCAGGACCCAGTTGCATAGGGCGTTGGTTCAGACCCAGTGCCCCGAGCTTAATGATGAGCTTGGAGGGTACTATGGTGTTGAAGGCTGAGCTATAGTCAATGAACAGCATTCTGACATAGGTATTCCTCTTGTCCAGATGGGATAGGGCAGTGTGCAGTACGATAGCATTTGTATTGTTTGTATATCTATTGGGGCATTAAGCAAATTGAAGTGGGTCTAGGGTGTCATGTAAGGTAGAGGTGATATGATCCTTAGGTAGCCTATCAAAGCACTTCATGGTGACATAGTAATTTAGTTCAGTTACCTTTGCTTTCTTGGGTACAGGAACAATGGTGTACATCTTGAAGCATGTGGGGACAGCAGACTGGAATAGGGAGAGATTGAATATGTCTGTAAACACTCCAGCCAGCTGGTCTGCCCATTCTTTGAGGACATGCCTGGAGATGCCTTCTGGGCCGGCAGCCTTGCGAAGATTAACACGCTTAAATGTCTTACTCATGTCAGCCACAGAGAACGAGAGCCCGCAGCCCATGGGAGTGGACCACTTCAGTGGCAACTGTGTCATCCTCAAAGCGGGCAAAGAAGTTGTTTGGCTTGTCTGGGAGCAAGATGTCGGTGTCCACAACGTGGCTGGTTTTTCTTTTGTAATCCCTGATTGTCTGTAGACCCGGGCCACATACGTCTTGTGTCTGAGCCGTTGAATTGCAACTCCACTTTGTCTCTGTACTGACATTTTGGAAGGTGGCCCAAAATCCTGACTGGGAATTCCGAGTTGGATGACCGTTAAATTTTTTTTCCATGTTTTCCCTGTCGGAGCTAGTTTTATCCGAGTTCCCAGTTGTGTTGAACTTTGATATTTTCCAGTTCCGAGTCATGCTGGATTGACAGCATGGCCAATGTTTTCAAACGTTACCCCTTTTTATCCAACTGGTAGTTACGATATGTCTCATCGCCACAACTCCCCTATGGACTCGGCGACGGTCGAGAGCCAATGCCGCACAGCTTCTTGACACACTGCTTGCTTAACCCGAAAGCCAGCCGCACAAATGTGTCGGAGGAAACACTGTCGAACTGACGACCGTGGTCAGCTTGCAGGCGCGCGTCCGCCATAAGGAGTCGCGAGAGCACGATGAGATGAGGACATCCAGGCCAGACGACACTGGGATAATTGTGCGCACCTCATGTGTCTCCCGGTCATAGACGGCTGTGACACAGCCTGGTGTCGAACCCAGGGCTGCAGTGGCGCCTTAGCACTCATTGTTGAATTTGTGATTTCCAACTTGTGTAATGTTTATATCCAATTACCGATGAGCACCGATTCCTTTTATCTATAATTTCTCTTCATATGACAAGGATTGAAAAGGATTTGCCAGTAGATTGCCGACATGATGCATGATGATGACTGCTTTTCTAGCTTGATAGCTAAGATTTTGAAAGTATGATGGTGACATGATCAGTCCAATCAAAGCTACTGTAGATATAATGTGATTTGATATCATTTTATCTGTGGCCAATGACTTTGAGCCTCCTTGAATTGGCACTTCTAATGTAAGTCTATGGCAGCACCCAAGGGGCTTGATTTTTTTAGCTCTTCCTGTACATTTTGCAGTGACGTAGTGTCCCCATGAGTGACAGAACAGTGAGCCATTCATGGCGCAACTAGAGAACATTACCAAACCTTAGGCTCTGTATTTTCCGCTGGCTGCCCCACCACCACAGAAAGCACTGAGCTAGGCTGAAACACCTGCATTTTTGAGATGCCTTACTCAAGAAAGCAAGAAAGAGACCACGTTTGTATGAGGCTTTGTTAACTTTATTTTACATTGTTTGCAAACTGATATGCGACACATATTAATGTCAAAATAACATGCAAAACAGGCAACAAAAAAATCAGCTCCCAGACAAACAGGCAAGCAGGCAGGGAGGAAGTTCAACAACAATGAGAAAAAGTTAAAAATCAAGTCAATTAACATAAAGTAAATGGCAGTAAAATATAACAAACATTTTAGCATAAGTATAATACAGGAAAGCACAATTTATAGTCCAATATTTACATGTGTATTGGGGAATGGGGGGCAAGTGTATAAATATAGCAGTATAATAAGAGTCTGGTGGCAGCAGTTGTGATGTCTGCTAGAGTGTGTAGAATCAGAGCAGGTGGTCAGTCCAGTTCAAGTGTTCAGCAGTCCAATGGCTTGTAGATAGGGTTGAGCCGGGATCCGGACAAGAAGTTAGTGTCAGGGTTATGGCTAGGGTTAAGGTTGATCCAAGATGTGGAGATGAAGCCAGGGTTAGGGTTGAACTGGGAGTTGATATGAAGCTAGAGTTAGGGTTAGGGTTAGGTTTAAGAGGGTTTCTGCTTCCGCTGGTATCAAACCTTGGGTTACACGGGCCTATTGCAACTTCCTGCTCTCTCTGCATATTGCAAATCAGTCTGGTCTGGAGAGGGTGGGGGAACATAGGGTGTTTTTTTGCCTGAGGGATCAACGGAGGCCGAGAGCTCAGAGTGGTCAGCTACGATGGTTCAATGACAGGAACACAACAATGAGAGGAAAACAAAGGTTGATTAACTGAAGGTAAACAAGTAAAAAATACATGTTATAAAAGCATGCAAGCTCGACCAATGAATTAATAGACACATAACTATCCTTGCACACAACCAATCGTTATCTTATAGGGATGCCCTGTGTTGAGGTTCAGCTTCCTGTGGCAACAGGAAGTGTCTTAATTAATCCTCAACATGGTCCTTCATTCTCTCCCTACAGTTACACAAAAACACTGTCTTCCATCCTCTGTATGATTCTTAACGTAAAGACTTGAAAGACATAAAGACAGGACATCGTTAAAGAGTGTCCCCAGGAGGCCGTAAATTAACTTGCGATTAGAGGAAGTTACTTAATTAGGGGAAATACATATTTGTGACAGGGGGACCCGGCATATGAAATTTGAAGTCAATCGACCCAAAAGCATTTTTTAGCTGCATTGGACAAAATGATCTTGCAGATCTATAAACTAAGAGCGTTTTCTAATTAATTCTTGAATTAATTCTGAAGAGGATATTGGTCACATTTTTTTAGATTGACTTGTCTGCCTGTCTGTCGGGCTTGTTGCCCTGTCAGTCAGTCTGCCTGCCTGCCTGCCTGCCTGCCTGTCTGTCTGTCTGTCTGTCTGTCTGTCTGTCTGTCTGTCTGTCTGTCTGTCTGTCTGTCTGTCTGTCTCTCTGCCTCTCTGCCTCTCTGCCTCTCTGCCTCTCTGCCTCTGCCTGTTTATGGGAGAGAGGAGGGAGAGAGATGAGAGAAAAGGGAGGGAGGGAAAGAAGGAGGGTGAGAGAATGGAGGTGGAGGAGGTAGAAAGAGAGAGGAGGGGTAGAGTGAGGCAGGGGGATAGAGGGGAGAGAAGGAGAGGGTGAATGGGGGAGGGGGAGAGAGAGTCAACAGACAGACAGAGGTGGGAAAGAGGAGGTAGTGGGAGAGAGAGATGAGAGGAGAGGGATTGATTGCATGGGATTGAGAAAAACGTCAACCCTGTGACACTCATCTTTTCACATTGACTGCAATGTATTGAGAAAAACGTCAACCCTGTGACACTCATCTTTTCCCATTGACTGCAATGTATTGAGAAAAACATCAGTAAAATGCAACAATTTCAAAGATTTTACTGAGTTATAGTTTATACAAGGAAATCAGTTAATTGAAAGAAATTCATTAAGCCCTAATCTATGGATTTCATGTGACTGGACAAGGTGCAACTATGGGTGGTCCTGGGAGGGCATAGGCCAACCCAATGGGGGGGGGGGGGGGCCCATTCAATCAGAATGCGTTTTTCCCCACAAAAGGGCTTTATTACAGACAGAAAGAAGAAATGTGGCACAGTGTGTAAATGATAACACAGTGCAGGAATTGAAGAAATTGATAACCATTTGGGAAGTGAAGGCTGGAATTAAATTAACTATGCAAATTAGCAAAAGATGTGTGCATTAAGGAAATAGACACCTGGCTCAAATAGGTAGCCTGTCTCTAATTAGCACCTGTTGTGTTCCGTGATTTAAGCAAATAAACTCCCGGGCTATTAATGTAAGTTTTACTGTGTTTCATAATGCATGTCATGTTTTTTTTTAAAGGAATAAAAAAAAGGAAAAAAAAACAGAAATGGAAAGAAATAAAAAAAAAATTCCGAACCGAAACCGAACCTAACTCAAAAAGCATTCATCGCTCAGTACTATGCCCCTATCACAGCAGAGGTCAATAGTGGTGTATTGACAGCCTGACGAGTCCTACTTAGTCCCCACTTAAGACAGCTCTGAGCCACGCTCTCATGTTAGTCTCAGGAGGCAGGGATGGAGGGATCATGGAAAAGGAAACCGAGAGGGAGAGAAGGATTAGATGATTTTGGCTGGGGTGAGGGAGGGTATCAGACAGTGGAGGGATCACTGTGAAAAGATTGGGGGCAAATAGTGAACTACTGTTCCAATTCTTCTAGGGATCGCTTCTAGTTTTGTCTATGTCCATTGTTTTTAGAAGTAGGCAGAATATGTACACATGGGGGAAAGACATTTTACTGTTTTTGCTATTATATTCTCAAAAACCAAACAAACTACACAAAGTAATATGAATTTCAAATATAGGTTTACATATCTATCTCATGTATTATGCAAACAGCCATTAGAATAATTATTTTCATAAGAATGGCATTATTTCTAGCAGCATGTGGTGGTGGCTCATGTCCCAGGTCACCCTATCCCTCGGCCAGCCTTGGAACGAATAAGGACAGTAAATGTGTCAGTATTATGTGGCTGTGACCCAGGGGACCCTGAACAGGACCAGGGGACACCCTGTGTTTGTCTGCTCCAGAGTTTTATTTTATTTAACCCTTATTTTACCAAGTGAGTTGACTGAGAACACATTCTCATTTACAGCAACGGCCTGGGGAATAGTTACTGGGGAGAGGGGGGGGGGGGGGGGGGGGGGGGGATGAATGAGCCAATTGTAGCACCCCAGAGTGAGAGAGCGAGAGAGGGAACCTCAGTACAGTATGTTGACAAGTTAGTGACCTGTTTCCTGTCTCTGGGGTTCCTCAGGCAGACAAAAGACACCTCATCACCACTACTTGATGCTAATTAAGACACCCTCATTAGACCGTCATTAACCCTCTTCTCAATGTTCTCTTCCTTGCTGCCTTAATCTTTCTCTCTCTGTCTTTTCCCTGTCAGTGTTCTCCCAACAACATCTCCGCTCTCCTTTTTCTCTATATTCTGTTAGTTACTTCCATTGTGGGGAAATTAGCTAAATAACATTTGATAAACTAGGCGATCTTTAAATATTAATAATGTATTAATTACATTCATGTGGCAAAACAAACCCTGATTAATGATTTATGGGCTTCAGGCTCAGTTTACTTACTATTTCACTGTCCAATGCGATTCAGTAGAGGAATTAGGAGGAGTGGTAAATAACAACAGGAAAACAAACACATAAGTTTATCTGTGTGTGTGTGTGTGTGTGTGTGTGTGTGTGTGTGTGTGTGTGTGTGTGTGTGTGTGTGTTCCTGTGCGTAAACTACAAAAATGCATTCAGACATACTTTAAGAGCCAGAGAAACATTTGTAAAAAAGAGTGGGAGGGAAACCGGTAAGAAGAGAAAAGAGAAAACAGAGAGATGATGGGCTGCTGTCTGACCTTTGGCCTTTTATCTCCCTACTCCATCTTTAGTTACAGCCCATGTGGAGTGCTGTAAACTCTGACCCATGTGATGACCTTGGGCTCTCCAGGAGACTGCACCACCAGGGTCGCATACAGAGACAGTTGTGTATAATTCCGACTTTCTAAGTACATATAGATGACACATTTATAAGACATTACAAAATGGTGTATTTTGAGAGGGTATAAAATAAAGAGAGTCGAACACTCTATATATATATATAAACTCCCAGTAATTTATTGGGTAAAATATGAACATTTCGATATCACTGATGCCGAAAACATTGGTGTTTTACCTAATACATAATTCATATTTAAAGATTACCTAGTTTAACCATTTTTATTTAACTAATTAGAAGGAACAGTGATCTCGAAACGTTAGTGTTTTACATAATAAATTTAGTTTAAGTTTAGTAAACAGAGTCGTGGAGGGGGTGCTGTTGCTTGAGACACCGGTCATAAGGGGAACAGGTGATGTGTGTGTGTGTGTGTGTGTGTGTGTTTGGTGTCAGATTCTCTTCTCCTCTCCTCTCCCTTCCTCCTCTCTTCTCCCTTCCTTGTCTCCTCTCCCCTCTCCTCATCTCTCAGCTGAAATTAGACCTATTCGTCACTCTCTGCTCCAAAACAAACAAACTGTATCCTGAGTTGATCTGAGGAGTAGAGAAGAGACACTGGACCTACAAACCACAGCCTGAGCATCAGCTACAGTACCCAGCTACTCTACCCCCTGTCTGTCTGACTGCCTATGGGACCTATAAGTGTGTGTAACACCATATTGTCACCCTATAACCCTACTGTGGCACACAAACCAATTCCATTCACCACCAGGAAGAAGTTATGTATCATGGCAGTGGTTTCTACAGTAAATAAAACATGATAAAAGTGGTTTAAAATCCCAGCTTTGAATTGGGTGAGAAGGAAGAGTTCAGGTTACTCTGTATTATATATTTAACTCTTCTATTAATAGGTGATGAAAACTAACTGGTGGTAATTTATCCCATTCCCTATGGCCAGGGCTCTGGGGTGACAATCATTGCCATCTAGTGTATAAATTTGGCATTCAGACTATCTAGAGTGCTGAATGAAGGACTTAACTTATAGCATTGTACAAATACAGACAAAGACAATCAATAGGGGGCAGCTAGAGGGTCAGACAGGACATCGAAGAGGACGAGAAGGAGAGTGGAGTTAGAGAAGTGAGAGAGGGGGTAAGGAGAGAAAGACAGAGAGGAATAATGTGAGTAAGAAAGGAAAGAAAAAGAAAGAGAGCTTAGAAAGTTAAAGAGTGTGGGATAAGTAAAGAGGGGATAGGGAGAGATAGAGGAAGAGTGATAGGGAGAGAAGGGGAGAAAGAGGGCTGGGGGGAGGGTGGTAGCTTGCTAAGTAAGTAAGTGACAGCAGTGAAACCTGGGGCAGTGAAAGAGTAGCCGACCCCGGTGTTGGACCCACTCAGGCTGCTCTGCCATGCAGGGAGAAGGGCTAAGCTGAGGGAGAGGGAGGGCTAGGGGCTGAGAGTGGGAGAGGGGGCCCTGCTCCAGGGAGGATAATTGGAGCAGCCCAGGCAACATATGGCTGAGCAGGGCAGTCTGCTGCTGCACCAGCTGTGGACTGGTGGCTGGGATCACAGAGCCACTAAAGAGCCCCTCTCTCCTCCCTCTCTCTCTTCTCTTCTACACCCCCCCCCCCCAGCTTGCCTCCATTCTCTCGTTCCACAAACACTTATTTAAATGACATCTCTGATTGGACCCCCAACCCCCTCCTCTGCTCTCTCACAAACACACACTCACACCCCTCTCTCTGCCTTGCATGCCCCCAGGCTGCTCTTAATGCAGAGAGACAGGGGAAGAGGAGGCGAACAGAGCGATGGAGAGAAAGAGTGAGGAAGAGAGGCCGGATGAGTCAGAATGAGTGGGGTGTGTCACTAAATGTCTAAATGTAGTTCTATTTTTTTTTTACCATGGATAAAGGATGTTTTGAAAAGTGACAGTTTGTAGCTACCATTTTCTCCCTATATCCATCTCTCCTTCTCTCCCTCTTTCCTTCTTTTATCTCTCTATGAAGATAGATCATAGCTTATAGTAGTGTAAGCTGATGTAATATGGATGAGTCTCCTCAAAGGCTTCAAACTGGCAGGGGACTCCCCAAAGAAGAGGGTGACGTCACACAGTCAACCGTTTTAGCTGCCCTCACTGTGTGTGTTCCTATTTCACTGTGTGTGTGTGTGTGTGTGTGAGTGAATGAGTGTGTGTGTGTGCCACTACACACTACACTACTACAGTATATTCAAGAGAAAGTGTGAACACTAAAAACAACAGAAACAAAACAACATCTCATTGCAAAATGGGCAGGTCAGGTATGTACTTTACACTGTGGTGTTCCAGACAGATTTGTGCCCCTGAAATATCCATGAATGCCTGAGCATTCCCCCTGACAGATGGTGTAACAGAAATGCAAACACGTTTTAGTTTAAATATTAATAGTCTCTTAGGGAAAGTAATTGCATTTTTCTCTGCTTGACGGAAGAAACGTGGGTCTGATTGAAGGTGTGAGATAATCTCTAGGAGGAGGAGTTAAGATGGAGCGTCATCTTGTTAACATCCAAAAGCGGAAGTTGCGTCACAGGCTCTCTATCCATTTCCCCGGAAAACCGGATGCATCCCATCTACAGCACAAGTAAAAAGGGAATTGTTGGTTCAAAAACTCAAAGGAATTATTAATGATGATGTATCAGCACAACGGGTGTCTATAATTAATCACATTCCTGAGAAACATATACAGTAGGTAACATGGAGCCACACACACGGGCACACACACACACAGGGGAATCCCTCAGAAGTGCTAGGGTACATGGGATAGCTATCGTATCACCATCAAGTATTAATCATGTTTAAGGAAGACGAGACGGAGGAGAGAATCCCATCCTGTTCCCTCTGTCTCAGAGAGAGAAAGGAGGAAGTAGGGCGAGAGAAAGAAACCCCCCCAAACTGAATAGAGATAGACACTGTGAGAGAGAGAGGCCCACACACACTAGAGACAGAGAGAGCCCCCCACACAAACTCAAGAGATAAACACAAAGAGAGGCCGACACACTGAAAGAGATAACGGGGAGAAGATAGAAAAACTGCCATTGTTCCAATAAATTAACCCCCCAAAAAGATTTTGAATAATTGATAATGAGCTGATGTTTAATAATTCACATGAACAAATCAGGGAAGGTGGGGAGTTAATGTTTTAAGTGGATAGGGCGCACCTTGGCCTAGATCCCTGTGAACTGAGTGCTGGGCTAGGGCTGAGCAGGTCTATGGCCCTGAAGGGGAGCAGGTTAAGGAGAGGAGACCACTCTGACACCAACACACATTTCTATAACACACACTCCAATTCAGAATACACATAAATCAGTGTAGCCATGTGGTGACATTCACTGTAAGTATCAGGAATCAAGGTAAGACCCAAGTGCAGACTGTGTGAAGTAACAATGTTTATTGTAACCACAGGGGCAGGCAAATGACAGGTCAAGAGGCAGGGGTCGAAAATTCAGAGTAATAGCAAAGGTACAGGATGGCAAGCAGGCTCAGGCAGAGTTTAGTAATCCAGAAGTGGAGCAAAGGTACAGGACGGCAGGCAGGCTCAGGGTCAGGGATGGGCAGAGTGATCAGGCGGACGGGTACAGGGTCAGGAAAGGCAAGGGTCAAAAACCAGGAGGATGAGAAAAAGTGAGGCTAGGAAAAGACAGGAGCTGACAGGACAAACATTGGTAAACTTGACAAAGAAGACAAACTGGCAACAGACAAACAGAAAACACAGGGGATAATGGGGAAGATGGGCGACACCTGGAGGGGGGTGGAGACAAGCACAAAGCACCTCTCCTCCGGGCCATAACCCTCCCAGTCGACCAGGTACTGGAATCCCCTGCCCCGAGGATGAACCTTCAGGAGACGTCTCACCAGGTACACCAGTTGGCCTTCGATGAGACGGGGGAGAGGGGTGGGCCTGGAAACAGGAGCCAAGGGGCACTATAGGGATGTGCAAGAGCCTCAGGCTTGACCTTCTTGGACACTGGTCGGTGCTGTGGAAACGAAGTAGCCCGGGCCTTACTGAACCCCTCCCAGAGGTCCCGGTACTCTGCAGGGCTGGCGGAGAGGTCCGGGGTAATTTCCAAGCCCCTAGGAAAATGTCCCGAGGCAGGCAGAGCTGACTTCAGGCAATGAGTGTGGCAGGATGGGTTCCCGGAGAACGGGATGAAAAAAAATACCTTCTTCACCTCTTCCACGAACCCCTCCAGACTAACGCATATAGCCAGCTGCTGTTCCCATACAGGTGAGAGCCCTCCCGGACAGCAGCGTGATGAGGTAGGCTATCTTGGAGCGATCCGATGGGAAGGAGGAGAGATGAAGCTCAAAAATGAGGGCACACTGAGCTAGAAACGCCGACAGGTGCTCGACTCTCCATTGAAGTGTTCCAGGGGTGGAAAACAGGGCTCCCGAGAAGGTGGAGTGGCCGATGAGACGGCGTTGCTAGCAGCTGAATCACTGAGGAGCTGCGGGGTTACCACCGTGGTAGGCTGCTTCCCGCAAACTGTTCAATGCCCGGTCATGGCGTTCAGCCAACGTTTGAACCCCATCCATAAGGCCACAAAGCAGTTCCTTGTGCCTCCAGATGGCGGCTCCTTGGGAGGAGATGGCATCACGTAGCTGGCCCGGGTCTGCTGGGTCAGTCATGGCCAGTTCGTACTATCAGGAATCAAGGTAAGACCCAAGCACAGACTGTGTGAAGTAACCATGTTTATTGTAACCACAGGGGCAAACGACAGGTCAAGGCAGACAAGGGTCAATAATCCAGAGTAAGAGCAAAGGTACAAGACGGCAGGCAGGCTCAGGATCAGGCATGGTTCAGTAATCCAGAAGTGGTGCAAAGGTACAGGGCGGCGGGCAGGCTCAGGGTCATGGATGGGCAGAGTGGTCAGCCGGGCGGGTACAGGGTCAGGACAGGCAAGGGTCAAAAACCAAGGAGGACGAAAAAAAAGAGAAGCTGGGAAAAGACAGGATCTTACAGGACGAGCGCTGGTAAGCTTGACAAACAAGACGAACTGGCAACAGACAAACAGAAAACACAGGTATAAGTACACAGGGGATAATGGGGAAGATGGGTGACACCTGGGGGGGGGGGGGAAGACAAGCACAAAGACAGGTGAAACAGATCAGGGGGTGACAGTAATTAATTACAATGTTTTTATCGCTTTGGTACTATTTTCACAAGTATGTTGTGAATTTTCAAAACTCAGTACAAAATTCCAAACGGGTAACATTTGTAACGCAGCCAGTCCTACATTCAAAACCTTTGTTTGTAGTCATCATTCACCACACAACCATTGATATGTGAAATAGTTTACTGTGAAATATAATGAGTACATTGTTTTAATCACCAAAACACAACATGATTATATCTTCTCAACTCAGTTCTTTTAACAACCAGTTAATCCAATAGCAAAAAACTAAGGCACATTTGCCCTTTGAAAGTAGTATGCAAATGTAAATTACAGTACATTACACTGTTTTCACATTAGGCTATACACTTGCACTACCTATTAAAATTGACTGAACATCACATTTACATCATTTCTATCCCATGTGTGATCATTTTTCAAATGAAAGAAATGAAAGAAACTTCATGCTTAGCAGGCACTAGTTTGCATCAAGCATGTCTTGTGCATTTGGCCGTAGAGGCACTAATTGAAATCGCAGTAAATAACCTCATTGTTCATGCACCTGGGGAAAAACCTTGTGGCATTGCGAATCCAAGCCCGACATAGGTCTGGATTGAAATCATTGCATGCCTCATGGCCTGAAGAAGGGTGGTACGCTAATGGGGATGGAAATCATACATCTCCCACCTGTATTGTAATCATGTATTATATTTTACAGTATTGTATTGTACTTACAGTATGTATTGTAGTGGTCCTGTACATGGCTCAGTTCATCAGAGCATGGCACTAGCAACACCAGTTGTGGGTTCTATTCCCAAATGGGTCATATACCAAAAGGTGTGGAATGTTGTCACTTTAGACAAACGTTTCTGCTACGTAAATTGCATGTATTATGGTATTACAATACTGTATTGGCCAATGCAAACACACTCACACCTCTTCAGCACTGATCGAATGAACAGCCGAAAGACAAGCTGAGCACCTGTGGGACCGCGCTCCACACTTTTCCCTCCCCTCCCTCCCTCTCATGCCTTCCCTTATCGTGGATCCGAATGCTGCACACCAGGTTGCCAGGCATCGACTACACAGTTGCCAAGGAGACATTGTGCATTATTAATGGGCCTTGCTCAGTTGCTCCCAATGAGTTGAACCAACCCGACTGAACCGACCTGACCGAGCCAGTAACCAGACCGGATCTGGACCACACACACAAACACACCGATCATCGACCGCTCACCTAGACCGACCACACTGATCCATGGACCATTAACCTTCCTTAGCAACATTCTATTGATGGTCATTACACATCATATAATGAATTACAACCGTATCTCCCTCTTATCCGATGTGTGCTTTCACTCAAGATAGAAGATCTAAAATCGAATTACCCTAACCTCCAATCCTAACTTTAACCATTTAAGGATTAAAAACATATCTGGTCCCGTATCAGAGGGTATGGGGTCATATTTTTCCTGTTGCAGACTGCATGTTTTCCTGTTGCCCCAGCTAGCTGGAGGACAGGTGTTAACCAACCAGCATCCCTCACCTGCTGTGCACCTTGCGTCTCCGCCCTCTGAGTCTGTCTGACGCAGCTGTTCCCTCGGCCAGTCAGTCAGTCCACTCGGCACCCTGTCCCTCTGTTTCTCTCTCCCTTCACCACCTCCATCTCTCTAGATCATTCATAGGCTCTAAAAGGCCCCACAGCCTTCAGGACAGGCATGGTGTAGAGACCCACTGGCCTTCTTTCAAGTATATCCATATGCAGTTCTACCAGCGTAGTGCTGTGCCGTGGCACAGAGCGACTGGGCACCTCTGCTTTGAAAGGCAAGCAGGAGAGCGTGTGAGGGAGAGAGGAGGGAGGCTGGAAGTTTATATGTGTTCTCTCCCTCCCTGAACCAGGGGACAGGCTGGCTGAATAAATAATACAATAGATATTCCTCTGATGAAGTCTCGCTGCGCCATTCATAATTATTTAATTGTTGCTGTAATGAGAGCAGAGCACTGTCACTCCCTCTGCACCACGGACCGTGCTGCCTGCCAGGTAAGAGGTAGACTACAGAGCTGCACCAGGCAGCCCTACATGCACATAAAACCTTAAATACACTTACAAAACAGACAGTTATATCAATTAACTATGCTTATCTGCTGTATAAACAGCGTTACTACCAGGTAGCCTACAGAACAGCAACAGACCTGCGTTTGCAGGTACAGACCGCTAGACAAAGACATCCGTCATAGAGCACTTCTTTAGGGAGTTATGTCCAATAAACACAGAGTACCCGCGCAGGATGATGAATCAGAAAGAGTCAGAAAGTGCAGGTCAAAATCAGACAAGAGTGACGTGATCCCTAAAACTCAGAACTGAAACTCTGTCAGTGAATAAATACTGTGTTTACAATCTGTTCTCATCATAAACTCTACCTCCACACATCACACCTCATCATCTCTGGCAAACTGACTGCAGGCTAGAATGAGATTAAGAAAGATTAGACAGATTAGAGATGATCTCTTAGATAAAGATCAAGAGGTGCAGCATGCAGCCAACTGTTACCATTTTCTCATTCAACTCCATCACCGACATTAGATGTTTTATTTTGTTGCAGAGAAGACCCTGATACCCTCAGATCTATGGTATCTCTGTCTAACTCTTTATCATCTCCTTTAAGACTAAAACAGTGTCCAAATGCATATGGATGTGTAAAATCTTGTTTTAGAACAGTTGAACGTCTGCATGAGTTGTAGCCTTCACACTGTTGTGTCCACAGAGCCACGTTGGGGAGAAACTCTATGGGTGCATGGTAGGACACAAGACCCACATGTACAACAGCCTCAGACCAACATAAATATGTAATAACAAACTGATATACTCTCGTGACTGTGTGATGTCATTTGAGCATGAATGGGTGAATCTCTTCACCCATCTCTTTGCCTTTTGGGGTGGAGGACGTCAATCGGCTGGCCAGGATGTGAATTCTCACTCAGATCCCAGGGGGGTGCTGTACCTTTGGGCTCTATCAGGGGAGGGTGACAGCGGGGGTCCCCTAAGCCTGTCATATGGGACGGGGTGCACACTTCCCCCCCGAGCACTGAGGAGCGAGCCGAGCTCTGTCCCTTAATCCTGTTAGGACTTTGGAGGGGTGCGTCGGCACACAAAGACAGCCCATCCCACAGCAGCTGGGGTCCTCTGTGTGTACCCCCATGCACACAGATAGATGCAAACACACATACACCGCTCCAGTCTCACCTCTTTTTCATGTTTCAAGTTTTATTAGCCATATGTACAGAATACACATGGTATACACCGTCCAATGAAATGCTTACTTGCAGTTTCCTTCTCGACAATGCAACAACAATAAGAAATTATAAAAGATAAGAATACGAACATAAAGTAAATGGCTCCGAAGAATAGAATTAACATTTTAGCATAAGTATAATACAGGAAGGCACAATTTAAAGTAAAATATTGACACATGCATCAGAGAAAGAGGGGATTTGGGGGTAAGTGTTTAAATTGTTCAGTATTAGCAATAGAAAATAAGAGTCTGGTGTTAGCAGTTGTGATGTGTGTGTAGCACAAGTGTATACACTCACCGGCCAGTTCATTAGGTACACCACCCATTTCATGAAACTGGATCTCTCCTACAGACAGTGTCAGGTGGTCATGGCTTGCTATATAAAGCAGGCAGACAGGCATCAAGGCATTCAGTTACTGTTCGATTGAACGTTAGAATGGGCAAAACTAGAGACCTGAGCAACTTTGAGCGTGGTAAGAGCGTTAGTGCCAGGTACGCCGGATCCAGTATCTCAGAAAAGGCTTTTCATGCACGACAGTGTCTAGGGTTTACCAAGAATGTTGCGACAAACAAAAAACATTCAGTCAACGGCCGTCCTGTAGGCAAAAACAGCTCATTGATGACGGAGGTCGATGGAGAATGGCAAGAATCGTGCAAGATAACAGACAAATAACGGCTCAGTACAACAGTGATTTGCAGAACGGCATCTCGGAACACACAACTCGTTGATCCTTGTCATGGATGGGCTATTGCAGCAGACGACCACACTGGGTTCCACTCCTATCAGTTAAAAACAAGAAGAAGCGTCTCCAGTGGGCACGTGATCACGATTACTGGACAATTGAGGAGTGGAAAAGCATCTCCTGATCCGACGAATCTCAGTTCCTGTTGCATCATGCTGATGGCAGAGTCAGGATTTGGTGTAAGCAGCATGAGTCTATGGACCCAACCTGCCTGGTTTCAACAGTACAGGCTGGTGGCGGTGGTATACTGGTGTGGGTCCTTTAATACAAAATGAGCAACAATTGAATGCCACAGCGTATCTGAACATTGTTGCTGACCAACCCCAATAGAGCATTTTTTAGATGAGTTGGAATGGCCTGTTCGCAGCATGAATGTACCGCCGTCCAATCTGCAGCAGCTGTGTGACGCCATCGTGTCAGCATGGACCAACATCCCTGTGGAAAGTTTCGGACACCTTGTAGAATCAAAGCCCTGAAGAATTCAGGCAGTTCTGTAGGTAAATGGGGGTCTGACATTGTACCTAATAAACTGGCCAGTAGGTGATTTTGTGTATGTGTATGTGTGTGTTTGTGTGTGCATGTGTGTGTGTGTGTGTGCGTGTGTGTGTGTGTGTGTGTGTGTGTGTGTGTGTGTGTGGGTGTGTGTGTGTGTGTGTGTGCGTGTGTATGTGTGTGTGTGTACATCTGTATGGGTGTGTGCTTGAGTGATTTGTGTGCGTACGTGAGTTAGTGATTGCATGTGTGCTAATGTGCTCAGACTCAGTGCAGGTGGTCAGTCCAGTTCAAGTGTTTGTCAGTCTGATGGCTTGTAGATAGAAACTGTCTCTGAGCCTGTATCAGACATCAAACTCCAATACCGTCTGCTCGACGATAAGGGAGAGAACAGCTTGTGGCTGGAGTGTGTGGGTTTTTATTGATGCTGCAGTGACTTCCTCAGGCACCGTTTCAAGTAGATATCCTGGATGGGTGGGAACACGGACCCAGTGATGTATTGTACCATCTTCACCACCCGCTGGAGGGCCTTGCGGTCACATATGGAGCAAATCCCGTACCAGGCAGTGACGTAACCGGTCAGGATGCTCTCGATGCTGCAGCAGTAGTATTTGGAGAGGACCTGGGGTGGTAATCCAAATTTCTTCAGCCGCCTTAGGAAGTAGAGGCGCTGTTGCTCCCCTTGACAAGAGTGGGGGTGTTATTGCTCCATGTCAAGTCCTCGGTGATGTGGACACAGAAGAACTTAAAACTGCAGACCCTCTCTGCTGCAGTCCTGTTGATGTGGATCAGGGCCTTTGTTTTGCTGACGTTGAGGGAGAGGTTGTTGTCCTTGCACCACAATGCCACTTAATTTGACTCCTCCCTATAGGCTGACTCGTCGTTGTTGGTTGTCTGGCCTACAACCGTGGTGTTGTCAGTAAACTTGACGATGGAGTTTATGTCATGCAAAGCCATGCAGCTGTGGGTGAAAAGGAAGTACAGCAGAGGGCTGAGGACACACCCCTGGGGGGCCGCTCTGTTAAGAGTCAGTGTGGAGGAGGTGTAGTTGCCAATCCTCACAGCCTGTGGTCTGCCCATTAGGACCCCTGCCTCTGGAAACATGAAACCTGGTGATCAGAGCCCCCCATCCTGTTGTAGACCAACTGTGAGAGACTGGGAGAGAGTGTGACTGGAACAGAGTTCAGATAAGGAGAGGGACAGATATACTAAGTCCCAACACTCTGGAACCTATCATAGATACAGTACCAGTCAAAAGTTTAGACACACCTACCCATTCAAGGGTTTTTCTTTATTTTTACTATTTTCTACATTGCAAAATAGTAGTGAAGACATCAAAACTATGAAATAACACATATAAATAACAAATCAAAATATATTTTATATTTGAGATTCTTCAAAGTAGCCACCCTTTGCCTTGATGACAGCTTTGGACACACTTGGCATTCTCTCAACCAGCATCATGAGGAAGTCACCTGGAATGCTTTTCCAAGAGTCTTGAAGGATTTTCCACATATGCTGAGCACTTGTTGGCTGCTTGTCCTTCCCTCTGTGGTCCAACTCATCCCAAACCACCTCAATTGGGTTGAGGTCGGGTGATTTTGGAGGCCAGGCCATCTGATGCAGCACTCCATCACTCTCCGTCTTGGTCAAACAGCCCTTACACAGCCTGGAGGTGGATTTGGGGTCATTGTCCTGTTGAAAAACAAATTATAGTCCCACTAAGTGCAAGGCAGATCGGAAAGCGTGTCATTGCAGAATGCTGTGGTAGCCATGCTGGTTAAGTGTGCCTTGAATTCTAAATAAATCACTGACAGAGTCACCAGAAAAGCACCCCCACACCATCACACCTCCTCCTCCATGCTTCACGGTGGGAACCACACATGGGAAAATCATCCGGTCACCTACTCTGCATCTCACGAAGACACTGCGGTTGGAACCAAAAAGCTTTTCACAGTGTTTCTTTGCCCAATGAAGTCTCTTCCTCTTTTTGGTGTCCCTTCGCAGCAATTCAACCATGAAGGCCTCATTCACGTAGTCTCCTCTGAGCAGTTGATGTTGAGATGTGTCTGTTACTTGAACTCTGTGAAGCATTCATTTGGACTTTCACACCATTGACTCATGACTTGACTTGGTCTTCCTTTCCTCTGGCGGTTCTCATAAGAGTCAGTTTCATCATAGCGCTTGATGGATTGTGCGACTGCACTTGAAGAAACTTTCAGTAGTGATGGACTGTCGTTGTTCTTTGCTTATTTGAGTTGTTCTTGCCATAATATGGACTTGGTCTTTTACCAAATATGTCTATCTTCTGTATTCCACCCCTACCTTGTCACAACACAACTGATTGGTTCAAACGCATTAAGAAGGAAAGAAATTCCACAAATTTACTTTTAGAGAGAGAGAGAGAGAGATTGGGCTGTATTACCAAAACACTCTCTGTTGACTCCTCTATTCTCTCTCTCTCATTAACTGCATCATTATTTTTCAAACAGTCCTAAACACACACACCAATAATCAACACAGCAGGTCTTTGATGAAGTGGGCTGCTGTTACAGAACTCGCTGAATTGAAAGGGCGCGCTATACAACAAGAACATAACAAGAGCAAGTGGAGTGACGTGTGTATGTGTGTCAGTGTGCATGTGCATGGCTACGTGCACAATGGGAACGAGTTGCAGTACTACTGAGACTAAGAGGGAGTAGCCAGCAGGTCCCCTCACTCCTTCTCAATAATTACAGTGATAATCTCACAATGAGGAGAATCAATGGCATGGCAAGCATGCCCCCCCCCCCCCCCCCCCCCCCCCCCCCCCCCCCCCCCCGCACCCCCAACAGCTCCCCTCAGCCCAGCAACAGATCTGAGCCCCACACATAAACACAAATGGCCTCTAGCAAGGCCATTAATATTTCACTAAATAAAGATGAAAGAGGAGTCAAGCAAGACAAACGCATCTGGCTTTTTACCCTTTTCGCCTTTTGCATGTGTGTGTTGGTGTGTTGGGCTGTCAATTATGTGGATGTCATCCGACACATCTGTTTCACCATGGTGTCTCCTTGTTGTCTTGTTGCCTCACTGTAGGGAGCAGAGCTAAAACCAAACCGCTCTCTGTCTCTCTGTTCTGAGTTTTGAAAGAAGCCAGAGTAGATAGAGGCTCTGTCTCTCTGTTCTCCCCTTGTCTGACACACCAGAGACTAAAACAGGATTAATAAAAATGTACATATCATTACTCTCCCCTTCCTTTCTTCACCGGCATGTTCACATCATTTTGTTTATTTGTTTTTCCTTTGTTTGACTGCTCTCTATTCTTGTAGAACAAAAAAAAATGTTGATGTAGATTGTGTTTGTATGCAAATGCATTTGTCTATTCTCCTGCGATTTAAGATTCTATTGTTTGATGCCTGTTTCCTCAGAATTCCACAGTGTTGAGAAGTTTGGGGACATGAAGTGGGAAATTTGGAATGCAGCTGGGATATGGAGAAAGATGGATGATACATTTCATAGGTTGCAATCAGGCCCCTGTCATCTTAGTCTCTGTCATCTTCATTTTCATCACCGTTCTTATCATCACCGTCCTCATCATCACAGCCCTCATCATCACCATCCTCATCATCATCGTCCTCATTATCACTATAATTTCCATCAACAGTCCTCACACTTGTCCTCATCTTCATTCATAAGACACACTACAAGTGGACATTTATCTGTGCCCTCTATCCTCCTCTCCTCTCCTCCACCCCTCCCCTTCCAGGGGGTCCGTGGATGTGGGGTTCCAGGTCTGAGGACATTGGTCGGGTCTCAGCATGGCATGCCAGTGGCCTCCTGCCTCCATGCTCTGGAACAAGTAAACAGGCCTGTACTTTAAAGCTTTTAAACGTCAATCCTCCAGCACATTCTCTTTATGTCCAAGTACTGTAGGGCTGAGATGCATCATTAATGAGCACTCGGTTAATCTATTGATCCATACCAGACTATCTCTCTCTAAGTTAGCTAGCTGGGACATGTCAAGGAGGAGAAGAGAAGGAGAGAGAGAGGGTAAAGAGAGAGACAATGAAAGAATAAAGAGAACAAACTAATGGCGCGAAAGACCAGGCTGTGTGAAGTTCCTGGGTATTGGCGGCACCTGGAACACGCTGTCATACGCCTCAATCCAGAGCATCCCAAACATGCTCAATGGATGGGTGATATGTCTGGTGAGTATGCGGGCCTTGGAAGAACAGGGACATTTTCATCTTTCAGAAATTGTGTACAGATCCTTGTGACTGACGTTCGTCGTCAGAGGAGTATGAAGGATCGGAGGACCAATGCGCAGCGTGGTACGTGTTCATGATGATATTTATTAAACTCAGAACACTAAAACAAAAATTACAAAGAGAATGGCACGAAACAAAACAGTCCTGCCTGGTGAAGACACAAAACAGAAAACAATCACCCACACCACACAGGTGGGAAAAGGCTACATAAGTATGATTCTCAATCAGAGACAATGAACGACACCTGCCTCTGATTGAGAACCATACCAGGCCAAACACAAAACCACAACATAGAAAAACGAACATAGACTACCCACCCAACTCACGCCCTGACCATACTAAACAAAGACGTAACAAAAGAACTAAGGTCAGAACGTGACAGTGACATGGGTCCGCGCATGATTATGTTGAAATATGAGGTGATGGAGGCAGATGAATGGCACGACAATGGGATCTCTGTGTATTCAATTTGACATAGATAAAATGCAATTGTGTTCGCTGTCCGTAGATTATCCCCGCCCATACCATATTTCCACAGTCAACATGGGGCACTCTGTTCACAACGTTGACATCAGCAAACTACTCGCCCACACAACGTACACACTGTCTGCCATCTGCCCAGTTTCAAACCAGGATTCATCTGTGAAGAGCACACTTCTCCAGCGTTATGCCGAACTGCAGTCAGGTCAAGGCCCTGGTGAGGACGACGAGCACGCAGATGAGCTTCCCTGAGATGGTTTTTGACAGTTTGTGCAGAAATTCTTTGGTTGTGCAAACTGTCAGAATCATGCGCCGGCATGGTTACACGTGGTATGCGGTTGTGAGGCCGCATTGGCATCGGAGGCGGCATATGGAGGCGGCATATGGTAGAGAAATTAACATTAAATTCTCTGGCAACAGCTCGGGTGGACATTCCTGCAATCAGCTTGTCAATTGCATGCTCCCTCAAAACTTGAGACATTTGCGACTTTGCATTGTGTGACAAAACTGCACATTTTAAAGTGCCCTTTTATTGTCCCCAGCACAAGGTGCACCTGTGTAATGATCATGCTGTTTAATCAGCTTCTTTATATGCCACACCTGTCAGGTGGAAGGATTATCTTGGCAAAGGAGAAATGCTCACTAACAGGGATGTAAACAAATTTGTGCACAAAATTTGAGAGACATAAGCTTTTTGTGCATATGGAAATTTTCTGGGATCTTTCATTTCAGCTCATGAAACATGGGGCCCACACTTTACATGTTGCATTTATGTTTTTGTTGTTTTTATACTTTTGTTCAGTATATTATGAACACCTGCTCTTTCCATGACATAGGTGAATCCAGGTGAAAGCTATGATCCCTCATTGACACTTGTTAAATACATTGTCACTTGTTAAATCCACTTCAACCAGCATAGATGAAGGGGAGAAGACAAGTTAAAGAAGGATTTTTTTATCCTTGAAACAATTGAGACATGTGCCATTCAGAGGTTGAATGGGAAAGACAAAAGATTAAAAGTGCCTTTGAAAAGCGTGTGGTAGTTGGTGCCAGGCACAACAGTTTGTGTCAAGAACTGCAACTATGTTGCAACTCAATATTAGGAATGTGTTCTTAATGTTTTGTACACTGGTCAAAAAAATAAAGGGAACACTAAAATAGCACGTCCTAGATCTGAATGAATGAAATATTCTTATTAAATACTTTTTTCTTTACATACAGTGCATTGCGAAAGTATTCGGCCCCCTTGAACTTTGCGACCTTTTGCCACATTTCAGGCTTCAAACATAAATATATAAAACTGTATTTTTTTATGAAGAATCAACAACAAGTGGGACACAATCATGAAGTGGAACGACATTTATTGGATATTTCAAACTTTTTTAACAAATCAAAAACTGAAAAATTGGGCGTGCAAAATTATTCAGCCCCTTTACTTTCAGTGCAGCAAACTCTCTCCAGAAGTTCAGTGAGGATCTCTGAATGATCCAATGTTGACCTAAATGACTAATGATGATAAATACAATCCACCTGTGTGTAATCAAGTCTCCGTATAAATGCACCTGCACTGTGATAGTCTCAGAGGTCCGTTAAAAGCGCAGAGAGCATCATGAAGAACAAGGAACACACCAGGCAGGTCCGAGATACTGTTGTGAAGAAGTTTAAAGCCGGATTTGGATACAAAAAGATTTCCCAAGCTTTAAACATCCCAAGGAGCACTGTGCAAGCGATAATATTGAAATGGAAGGAGTATCAGACCACTGCAAATCTACCAAGACCTGGCCGTCCCTCTAAACTTTCAGCTCATACAAGGAGAAGACTGATCAGAGATGCAGCCAATAGGCCCATGATCACTCTGGATGAACTGCAGAGATCTACAGCTGAGGTGGGAGACTCTGTCCATAGGACAACAATCAGTCGTATATTGCACAAATCTGGCCTTTATGGAAGAGTGGCAAGAAGAAAGCCATTTCTTAAAGATATCCATAAAAAGTGTTGTTTAAAGTTTGCCACAAGCCACCTGGGAGACACACCAAACATGTGGAAGAAGGTGCTCTGGTCAGATGAAACCAAAATTGAACTTTTTGGCAACAATGCAAGACGTTATGTTTGGCGTAAAAGCAACACAGCTCATCACCCTGAACACACCATCCCCACTGTCAAACATGGTGGTGGCAGCATCATGGTTTGGGCCTGCTTTTCTTCAGCAGGGACAGGGAAGATGGTTAAAATTGATGGGAAGATGGATGGAGCCAAATACAGGACCATTCTGGAAGAAAACCTGATGGAGTCTGCAAAAGACCTGAGACTGGGATGGAGATTTGTCTTCCAACAAGACAATGATCCAAAACATAAAGCAAAATCTACAATGGAATGGTTCAAAAATAAACATATCCAGGTGTTAGAATGGCCAAGTCAAAGTCCAGACCTGAATCCAATCGAGAATCTGTGGAAAGAACTGAAAACTGCTGTTCACAAATGCTCTCCATCCAACCTCACTGAGCTCGAGCTGTTTTGCAAGGAGGAATGGGAAAAAAATGTCAGTCTCTCGATGTGCAAAACTGATAGAGACATACCCCAAGCGACTTACAGCTGTAATCGCAGCAAAAGGTGGTGCTACAAAGTATTAACTTAAGGGGGCTGAATAATTTTGCACGCCCAATTTTTCAGTTTTTGATTTGTTAAAAAAGTTTGAAATATCCAATAAATGTCTTTCCACTTCATGATTGTGTCCCACTTGTTGTTGAGTCTTCACAAAAAAATACAGTTTTATATCTTTATGTTTGAAGCCTGAAATGTGGCAAAAGGTCGCAAAGTTCAAGGGGGCCGAATACTTTCGCAATGCACTGTAGTTGAATGTGCTGACAACAAAAACAAACAAATATTATCAATGGAAATCAAATTTATCAACCCATGGAGGTCTGGATTTGGAGTCACACTCAAAATTATAGTGGAAAACCACACTACAGGCTGATCCAACTTTGATGTAACATCCTTAAAACAAGTCAAAATTAGGCTCAGTAGTGTATGTGGCCTCCACGTGCCTGTATGACCTCCCTACAACGCCTGGGCATGCTCCTGATGAGGTGGCGTATGATCTATTGAGGGATCTCCTCCCATACCTGGACTAAAGCATCCGCCAACTCCTTGACAGTTTGTGGTGGATGGAGCGAGACATGATGTCCCAGATGTGCTCAATTGGATTCAGGTCTGGAGAAGGGCGGGCCAGTCCATAGCATCAATGCCTTCCTCTTGCAGGAACTGCTGACACACTCCAGTCATCTGAGGTCTAGCATTGTCTTGCATTAGGAGGAACCCAGGGCCAACCGCACCAGCATATGGTCTCACAAGGGGTCTGAGGACCTCATCTCGGTACTTAATGGTAGTCAGGCTACCTCTGGCTAGCACATGGAGGGCTGTGCGGCCCCCCAAAGAAATTCCACCCCACACCATGACTGACCCACCGCCAAACCGGTCATGCTGGAGGATGTTGCAGGCAGCAGAACGTTCTCCACGGCGTCTCCAGACTCTGTCACGTCTGCCACATGTGCTCAGTGTGAACCTGCTTTCATCTGTGAAGAGCACAGGGCGCCAGTGGCGAATTTGCCGATCTTGGTGTTCTCTGGCAAATGCCAAACGTCCTGCACGGTGTTGGGCTGTAAGCACAACCTGTGGACGTCGGGCCCTCATACCACCCTCATGGAGTCTGTTTCTGACCGTTTGAGCAGACACATGCACATTTGTGGCCTGCTGGAGGTCATTTTGCAGGGCTCTGGCAGTGCTCCTCCTGCTCCTCCTTGCACAAAGGCGGAGGTAGCGGTCCTGCTGCTGGGTTGTTGCCCTCCTACGGCCTCCTCCACGTCTCCTGATGTACTGGCCTGTCTCCTGGTAGCGCCTCCATGCTCTGGACACTACGCTGACAGACACTGCAAACCTTCTTGCCACAGCTCGCATTGATGTGCCATCCTGGATGAGTTGCACTACCTGAGCCACTTGTGTGGGTTGTAGACTCCGTCTCATGCTACCACTAGAGTGAAAGCACCACCAGCATTCAAAAGTGACCAAAACATCAGCAAGGAAGCATAGGAACTGAGAAGTGGTCTGTGGTCCCTACCTGCAAAACCACTCCTTTATTGGGGGTGTCTTGCTAATTGCCTATAATTTCAACCTGTTGTCTATTCCATTTGCACAACAGCATGTGAAATGTATTGTCAATCAGTGTTGCTTCCTAAGTGGACAGTTTGATTTCACAGAAGTGTGATTGACTTGGAGTTACATTGTGTTGTTTAAGTGTTCCCTTAATTTTTTGGAGCAGTGTATATACATTATACTCCATCCATACTTACATATATACATACTGTATGAGCCTACAGTAGAAACGACAACACGATATACAGAAAATAAGGAACTTACTTTGATAGGAACGCACACATGTCCAAAGTTATTATTTGTGAGGAAAACGACAAAGAAAGCAAAGTGAGCGCCAGCAAGAAACTGTTCCAATTCTTGCAAGACTGCGCAAAAACATGCACACTTGATCTGCGCAAATATGAGTGAAGTGCGGTGGGCTATCCTCAAAGAGAGAAGTTCATCTGGCTCAGTAAAGCCTCAAACATAAATTTGAGGAGAACACACCTCAATTCAAACTGTTGTTAGAAAACACAACTTATTAGAAAATCCTTTGAAATTCACAAGTTGAAACATAGCCTATAGCTATTTAGCAGGAAGCATGTGTTAAAAACCTCTTATTGCTGAGATCCCGTTAACAGGATCAACTTGACAACAGCCAGTGAAAGTGCAGGGCGCCAAATTCAAACAACAGAAATCTCATAATTAAAATTAGTCAAACATACAAGTATAATACACTAATAAACTTGTTGTTAATCCCACCACAGTGTCCGATTTCAAAAAGGCTTTACGACGAAAGCATACCATGCGATTATGTTGGGTCAGCACCTAGTCACAGAAAAACACAGCCATTTTTCCAGCCAAAAAAAAGAAAAAAAGCAGAAATAGAGATAAAATTAATCACTATTAATCTATTGGTCCGTTCCTTGCTACTCCTCCTCAGAAGAGGAGGGGGAAAGCCGTTACAATTAATCACTAACCTTTGATGATCTTCATCAGATGACACTCATAGGATTTCATGTTACACAATACATGTATGTTTTGTTCGATAAAGTTCATATTTATATCCAAAAGTTTCAGTTTACATTAGTGGGTTATGTTCAGTAATGTTTTGCTTCCAAAACATCCTGTGATTTTGCAGAGAGCCACATCAATTTACAATTTACATCAAAATACTCATCATAAATGTTGATGAAAATACAAGTGTTATACATTGGAATTAAAGATATACTTCTTCTTCTTATTAATGCAACCGCTGTGTCAGATTTAAAAAAAGCTTTACGGAAAAAGCACACCATGCAATAATCTGATACCCACCATGTTGTGGAGTCAGTAAAAGTCAGAAATAGCGTTATAAATATTTACTTACCTTTGATGATCCTCATCAGAATGCAACCCCAAGAGTCCATGTTCCACAATAAATGTTTGTTTTGTTCGATAAAGTCCATTATGTCCAAATACCTCCTTTTTGTTTGCGCGTTTAGTTCACAAATCCAAATTCACGAGGTGTAGGCCAGACGAAAAGTAAAAAAGTTCCATTACAGTTCGTAGAAACATGTCAAACGATGTATAGAATCAATCTTTAGGATGTTTTTAACATAAATCTTCAATAATTTTCCAACTGGATAATTCCTTTGTCTTTAGAAAGGAAACGGAACGCAGCTAACTCTCACGGGCGCGCACGAAACTGAGCTCATGGCATTCTGCCAGACACCTGACTCAAACAGCTCTTATTCTCTCCCCCTTCACAGTAGAAGCTTGAAACAAGGTTCTAAAGACTGTTGACATCTAGTGGAAGCCTTAGGAAGTGCAATATGACCCCATAGACACTGTATATTGGATAGGCAAAGACTTGAAAACCTACAAACCTCAGATTTCCCACTTCCTGGTTGGATTTCTTCTCAGGTTTTTGCCTGCCATATGAGTTCTGTTATACTCACAGACATCATTCAAACAGTTTTAGAAACTGTTTTCTATGCAGATCTACTAATAATATGCATATCTTCTGGGCCTGAGTAGTAGGCAGTTTACTCTGGGCACCTTATTCATCCAAGCTACTCAATACTGCCCCCAGCCATATTAACTGTCCTGTTGTGTAATAATCACATTTTGGAACAGTGTGCGCGTTCCGACATCATGTCCATAAAACAACTCATGCTGGGGTGACCGTTAGAGAAATTTCGAACTCACGTGTGAAAAGGTTAAGGAAGTCTCAAGGTTTTGCTTATCTGAGGTAGGGTATCTCATGATAAGCTGTAGACCACACACTATTTCATCCATATTTTAGCTGTCTATTTACCACCACAAACCAAGGCTGGCACTAAGACGGCACTCAATGAGCTGTATAGGGCCACAAGCAAACAGGAAAATGCTCATCCAAAGGCGGCACTCCTAGTGGCCGGGGATTTTAATGCAGGGAAACTTAAATCCGTTTTACCTCATTTCTACCAGCATGTTAAATGTGCAACCAGAGGGGGGAAGAAACTCTAGACCACCTTTACTCCACCCACAGAGTGTGACGTGGTACGGTTGGACCCAGGTGCAGAAAAGAGACCAGACGAGGAATCAGTGGTTCAGGATAAACATAACACTTTACTGAGATACGGCAACTGCAGGATATTAATTATCTATGCATAGTCACTTTACCTCTACTTACACTACCGTTCAAACGTTTTAGAACACCTACTTATTCAAGTGTTTTCTCTATTTTTTTATATTTTCTACATTGTAGAATAATAGTGAAGACATCATAACTGTGAAATAATACATTTGGAATCATGTCGTAACCAAAAAAGTTTTAAACAGATTCTTCAAATAGCCACCCTTTGCCTTGATGACAGCTTTGCACACGCTTGGCGTTCTCTGAACCAGCTTCACCTGGAATGCTTTTCCAACAGTCTTAAAGGAGTTCCCACATATGCTGAGCACTTGTTGGCTGCTTTTCCTTCACTCTGCGGTCCGACTCATCCCAAACCATGTCGATTTGGTTGATGTCGATTGTGGAGGCCAGGTCATCTGATGCAGCATTCAATCACTCTGCTTCTTGGTAAAATACACTACCTGGAGATGTGTTGGGTCATTGTCCTGTTGAAAAACAAATGATAGTCCCACTACCCACTGTGGTAGTCATGCTGGTTGTGTGCCTTGAATTCTAAATAAAACACTGACAGTGTGTCAGAGAAACTCTATAGAAAGAAAGAAAACAACTTTATTATAAGATTAGCAAAAATGAAGCAATCAATAACAACCACTCAACAGTGCATCGTTTTGAAAGCTCCACGAACAGAGTTGTCTCTCTCCTCTTATAGAAAAATAACAACCTATTTTGTCTACGTGGCAGTTTAGCAGATGGGTGGAAACAGGAACGGAACATGGTGAAACATGGTACATGGTAAAAGCTGATTTAGCTTGTCTGTTCAGATTAAAATAGTGTCATGGCTGTCCTGTGAGGATCCAAATAGGTCAGATCAGCCTGGCAATGGATGACTTCAACCAGACTCTCTCTCACCCACAGAGGGGTGGGAGAAGGGAGCTGGTGGGGGGATGACAACCCACACCCTGTTGTAAATCAAGGAGAGAACATCCCTCTCCAAATTCACACATGAATGTGCTATTGTCTACACAGACATCATCCAGCTGAAACTCAAACGCGTTCTAAAGTGAACTGGCCGGTGTGTTTACGGACATATTCAATCAATCCCTATACCAGTCTGCTGTTCCCACATGCTTCAAGAGGGCCACCATTGTTCCTGTTCCCAAGAAAGCTAAGGTAACTGAGCTAAATGACTACCGCCCCGTAGCACTCACATCCGTCATCATGAAGTGCTTTGAGAGACTAGTCAAGGACCATATCACCTCCACCCTACCTGACACCCTAGACCCACTCCAATTTGCTTACCGCCCAAATAGGTCCACAGACGATGCAATCTCAACCACACTGCACACTGCCCTAACCCATCTGGACAAGAGGAATACCTATGTGAGAATGCTGTTCATCGACTACAGCTCGGCATTCAACACCATAGTACCCTCCAAGCTCGTCATCAAGCTCGAGACCCTGGGTCTCGACCCCGCCCTGTGCAACTGGGTACTGGACTTCCTGACGGGCCGCCCCCAGGTGGTGAGGGTAGGCAACAACATCTCCTCCCCGCTGATCCTCAACACTGGGGCCCCACAAGGTTGCGTTCTGAGCCCTCTCCTGTACTCCCTGTTCACCCACGACTGCGTGGCCACGCACGCCTCCAACTCAATCATCAAGTTTGCGGACGACACAACAGTGGTAGGCTTGATTACCAACAACGATGAGACGGCCTACAGGGAGGAGGTGAGGGCCCTCGGAGTGTGGTGTCAGGAAAACAACCTCACACTCAACGTCAACAAAACTAAGGAGATGATTGTGGACTTCAGGAAACAGCAGAGGGAACACCCCCCTATCCACATCGATGGAACAGTAGTGGAGAGGGTAGCAAGTTTTAAGTTCCTCGGCATACACATCACAGACAAACTGAATTGGTCCACTCACACAGACAGCATCGTGAAGAAGGCGCAGCAGCGCCTCTTCAACCTCAGGAGGCTGAAGAAATTCGGCTTGTCACCAAAAGCACTCACAAACTTCTACAGATGCACAATCGAGAGCATCCTGGCGGGCTGTATCACCGCCTGGTATGGCAACTGCACCGCCCTCAACCGTAAGGCTCTCCAGAGGGTAGTGAGGTCTGCACAACGCATCACCGGGGGCAAACTACCTGCCCTCCAGGACACCTACACCACCCGATGTCACAGGAAGGCCATAAAGATCATCAAGGACATCAACCACCCGAGCCACTGCCTGTTCACCCCGCTATCATCCAGAAGGCGAGGTCAGTACAGGTGCATCAAAGCTGGGACCGAGAGACTGAAAAACAGCTTCTATCTCAAGGCCATCAGACTGTTAAACAGCCATCACTAACACTGAGTGGCTGCTGCCAACACACTGACACTGACTCAACTCCAGCCACTTTAATAATGGGAATTGATGGGAAATGATGTAAATATATCACTAGCCACTTTAAACAATGCTACCTTATATAAATGTTACTTACCCTACATTATTCATCTCATACGCATACGTATATACTGTACTCTATATCATCGACGGTATCCTTATGTAATACATGTATCACTAGCCACTTTATACTATACTATGCCACTTTGTTTACATACTCATCTCATTTGTACATACTGTACCCGATACCATCTACTGTATCTTGCCTATGCTGCTCTGTACCATCACTCATTCATATATCCTTATGTACATATTCTTTATCCCCTTACACTGTGTACAAGACAGTAGTTTTGGAATTGTTAGTTAGATTACTTGTTATTACTGCATTGTCGGAACTAGAAGCACAAGCATTTCGCTACACTCGCATTAACATCTGCTAACCATGTGTATGTGACAAATAAAATTTGATTTGATTTGATTTGATTTGAATACTGGAACAATATTTCTAACATAGAACATGGGGAACGGTCAGAGGTGATCTAAAGAATAATAATGACATTTTGGTTGTTGTTTTGTGATGTCATTACAAACGATGTGAAGGAAATACTATAACTTGAAAAGTATACACACTATATGTGTGAATTGTTCATCCTCTAGATTGTGTATGAAATATGAAAAATGATGAGTGTTTTTGTTAAGAGAGGGATGTGATCTTAGAAACTATAATAGGAAATTGTTCCTATAACTTTGTACAAGTAAGTAGTCACGAGGTCAGAGAGCGTGTCAGCCGACAGAACCGCCCCTTTTGAACAAACTGTATAAAACGATGGGTTAAGAATTAACATATAAGACCAGAGAGGCGTGTAGCTGCAGCTCATGTTTAAAGTTGTTAGAATTCTGAAATCTTAAAACGAGGTAGAGACAATGAAGTCAGCTCCCGGACAATCACTGGTACGGCTGATTATCTGTCTTAAGTAAAGTATCTAAAAAAGCTAATTTAAGTGGGACCGTTCAATTCTACTACTTTTCTCAAATCACCATATTACGCTGCTCTCATCACCCTACTGAGAACCATCGACACGGCCTGGCTAGCCTATCTTCAAAGTAGTTATCTTCCAGCGCGAGTGGAAGTAGAGTGAGCTCTGTAGTTCTGTTCAGGACTGCATTACAGGTTGCCGAATACCAGGCTACAGCAGAGGAGAGCAACAGCAGGAGACAGGTGAGGACCGATTTTGGACAATCAACGCCTTACAAGGGTGCCACAAAAAGGCCCAACTACCTTTCCAAGGAAGCCTAGTTCCGACAGAGATACCCGGCGAACCAAGACATTTACACGTAAATACAATCATGATTTCTTACTCCAAACGGGCGGCGGTTTGTGTGCAAAGTATATGATTACTGTGAGAGTAGTTTCTAAATATATTATGAGAGAGTAGTTTCTAAGTATTACAGTACTTTCTAAGTATTATGTATCTCTCTCTCTCTCTCTCTCTCTCTCTCTCACCCTCTCCATGTCTTTTGTAACAAGCCGCCAAATTGTGTCAGTCCGCTAGAGACCTGTTTCTAATGTATTAAGTGTGAATGTGTATCCTGTGTTACCATTTAGTTAGCTCAGGGGTGGGTAACTCCAGTCCTCGAGGGCCTGATTGGTGTCACGCTTTTTCTCCATCCCTAGCAAACACAGCTGATTAATCAAATTGCACTCTAAAACTGAAGATCGTGATAAGGTGATTATTGGAGTCAGGTGTGTTAGCTGGTGCTGGGACAAAACTGTGATACCAATCAGGCCCTCAAGGACTGGAATTGCCCACCCTTGAGTTAGCTATTAAATAAATAATTAAATCAATTTGTGTAGTACTGAATCATAAGTGAGGCTGTTTTAAGACCTTTATAGTTTAATTCGTAAAATGGTAACTCTTTAAAGAACCGCTCTCGTGGTGCCCCAAATCCTAATGAGTTTTGGTTACGTGATTTATTTAATCTGGTAACAATTAAACATAGTTAAAGTAAGCGAAATCAACACATAAAACCAGACACTTTATCCTTTCAAACCCTTCACTCTGGGTTGTACAATCTAAAATACACACAAGGGATCTGTAGACTCCGATTATTTCCATAGTATTTACCTATAAAACCATTGCAGTAGAATGTTTTAACTTAAGACCTTCACTTCATACAGTTACAGTGATGCTTCATTACAAAATTTAATTAATGGATTCTGGCAATGACATTTTAGCTGGAGCTTTTGTTGCGAGTGGCATGTTAATGACAGATCGGTATCTCAATGCATGTATTGTCTAAATTACTATTCCTTTTGCGGTGTGCAGACCTCCACAATCAACCTGATACCCCAAATAAACCATTTTGGATAAGCCTAAATCAATTACGGGACGGTTGACCACCCCCCCCCCTCCCTCCCGGAACTCATTCTTCTGGCATTTCTTCATTTTGTTTCACATGTTTAAAGTGGATTGCTTTTTATAATGTCCCAATTTTAAAATCTGTGGAATTATCTGATTTTCCCAAGCAGATGAATCTCTCACCTGAGTCGCCACCACCATCCTTCACAGTCCATTATGTCTTGTCTATTTTCCTAACAGTACACCAGCAGCATGAGAGAAGTTTGGATGAGATCTCTCTCAATGCTGACTCCATGTGGACTCATGTCGCAGTACTGAGAGAAAATGCATGAGAGGAAAGGCAGTTGATTGTTTCAAATGGATGCTGGCTCGGAATCAGGTAGAAGTGATGAAGGACAGTGTCATAGTGAACGCCATTGTAACCATTACTTCAATCAGTTAGAGGGGGTGAGGCTCACACTGTTCTTGGTTGAATTATCCCTTCCGTGCATCTAGATACCATCTGTGGTCACCTTCACCATAATCGAGAGAGAGAGAGAGAGAGAGAGAGAGAGAGAGAGAGAGAGAGAGAGAGAGAGAGAGAGAGAGAGAGAGAGAGAGAGAGAGAGAGAGAGAGAGAGAGAGAGAGAGAGAGAGAGAGAGAGAGAGAGAGAGAGAGAGAGAGAGAGAGAGAGAGAGAGAGAGAGAGAGAACAGACCAGAACAACCGTTTAGTTTAGGGTATTTCTGATTCAGGAAATCCAGACAAACTTTTCACTGTATGACAAATGTCAATTAATACAAATGTCTAAGACAAATGTCAAAGAGAATAACAACACACAGTTGAAACCATTCTTGCAAATTGGCTTGTATTCCCCTATCATCTTGACAATCTCACCGCAGACTTACAGAGTCAGGGAGTTAGAGGGCTAATCCTTAGGGAGAAATCCCGACCATCCAGCAGAACCAATCTGGTGATAGTTGTATTGAAGCAAGACAAAAACAAACACAACTACACCAACAATACACACAAAACAAACCAAACATACACGTCTTCCCATTTGACACATGACTCACATTGTGATTCATGCGTCCCCCCATAAAAACTACAACAATTGTGGTCCAAATCACACATAGCACTATTGATAAATTAAAACTTCTCTCTAATTATCAGTGTTTACATATTACATTTAAATCTCACCCATTGTCTCTAGCCTTTCTAGTGAGGTTGATCAGGCCTCACCAGAAAGTCAGAACAGAGGTCAGAGGTCATTCTACCCAATTAAGTGAGTGTTTCTTTCCCTTTTATTTCCCTGTACCTCAGACTCATTATTGAAAGACATTTCAAACATTAATTTTCTGCACCAGGTTTACGTTGCGTTTTTCAGCACATTTCTTATCAAGATAATTTACATGTGTGTAACCAAAATGCAAACAATAGATACTTCAGAAAAATGTGTTTGTTTACCCTTTAAAACTTCTTCAGTCTACCCCCTCCTTTTTCGAACATTCTGTTAAAAATCGCGCAACATTTCAGCGTCCTGCTACTCATGCCAGGAATATAGTATATGCATATGATTAGTATGTGTGGATAGAAAACACTCTGAAGTTTCTAAAACTGGTTAAATAATGTCTGTGACTATAACAGAACGTGAACAGCAATCGAAATCCCAAGAAAAACCTGGTCACAAAAACCACAGAAAAGTATTCATGCGCCAGTCTCTGAATTGTTTATTGCAAGCAAAAATATATAGCCAGGAGCTTGCAGTTCCTACAACTTCCACACGATGTCGCCAAAAACGTCATTTTCATTGACAAAAATCCTTTGTGTAATGACAAATAGATCCTTCATTTCGTCCAGCATACAGGAATCGAGTTTTGAAGAGAGACAAAGGACAACGTTTTCTTGAGTAGCTGCTATTGAATACAGATCGCCCAGTGATCAATTTGATCGATTATTAACGTTTACAAATACCTAAAGTTGGGTTACAAAAGTAGGTTGAAGTGTTTTGTCAAAGAATATAGGCAACTTATATAATTTTAAAAAATGACGTTGCGTTTTGGAACGGAGCTTTTCCTGAACCAGACAGGGTATACAAATGGATATTTTGGGCATACATGGACGGATTTAATCGGGAAAAATACCCAATTGTGATGTTTAGGGAACATATAGGAGTGCCAACAAAGAATATCAAAGGTAATGAATGTTTTATATTTTATTTCTGCGTTTTGTGTAGCGCCGGCTACGCTAATTATTTTGCTTACGTCCCCTTCAGGTATTTTGGGGTGTTGCATGCTATCAGATAATAGCTTCTCATGCTTTCGCCGAAAAGCATTTTAAAAATCTGACTTGTTGGCTAGATTCACAACGAGTGTAGCTTTAATTCAAAACCCTGCATGTGTGTTTTAATAATGAACGTTTGAGTTTTAACGAGTACATTTAGCATTTAGTCTAGCGCATTTGCATTTCCAGGTGTCTAGATGAGACGTCTGCGTCTCAAGTAGGAGCAAGATTAAGATGCATCCTTTCTAAACTGTGAAAGACCCACTAACACCAAAATAAAAAGACCCCACACAATAAATCAAAAACAGTATTAACACCACTAACAGCTATTCATAACAGGTTGGTTGTGTGTGGGTGCTTGCGTGTGTGGTAAGACGTAGGGTTAAAAGCAAACAAAATGGCCAGGCCTTACTTAATTTGGGAGCTCCCTTAACTTCTTGGTGACAGGGGGCAGTATTTTCACATCCGGATGAAATGCATGCCCAAATTCAACTGCCTGCTCCTCATCCCCAGAAGATAAGATATGCATATTATCCAGATTTCTAAGGGATCTTCTTGCAGTTCCTATCGCTTCCACTGGATGTCAACAGTCTTTAGAAATTGGTTGAGGTTGTTCCTTTGTGTAATGAAGAAGTACGGCCATCTTGAACGAGGGTCACTGGAAGTATACTGTTAGATAGAGACGCGTGACCAGAAAGCTAGCTACAGTTTGTTGTCCTCCTGTATTGAACACAGATCATCCCGTCTTCAATTTGATCGATTATTTACGTTAAAAAATACCTAAAGTTGTATTACAAAAGTAGTTTGAAATGTTTTGGCAAAGTTTACAGGTAACTTTTGAGATATTTTGTAGTCACGTTGCGCAAGTTGGAACCGGTGTTTTTCTGGATCAAACACGCCAAACAAATGAACATTTTGGATATATATCGACAAAATTAATCGAACAAAAGGACCATTTATGATGTTTATGGGACATAAACAGCCTTTTTGAAATCTGACATGTTGGCTGGATTCACAACAAGTGTAGCTTTAATTTGCTATCTTGCATGTGTGATTTAATGAAAGTTTGATTTTTACAGTAATTTATTTGAATGGTAACTCTGACAGAGCTCCAGAGCTCCAGAGCTCCTCTGTGGAGAACCTTCCAGATGGACAACCATCTCTGCAGCACTCCACCGATCGGCAGGGACAGAGAGACTAGTCAGGATTGATGGAAAGATGAACAGAGCAAAGTACAGAGAGATCCTTGATGAAAACCTGCTCCAGAGTGCACAGGACCTCAGACTGGGGTGAAGGTTTACCTTCCAACAGGACAATGACCCTAAGCACACAGCCAAGACAACATATGAGTGGCTTCTGGACAAGTCTCTGAATGTCCTTGAGTGGTCCAGCCAGAGCTCGAACTTGAACCCGATCGAACATATGTGGAGACACTTGAAAATAGCTGTGCAGCGACGCTCCCCATCCATCCTGACAGAGCTTGAGAGGATCTATAGAGAAGAATGGGAGAAACTTCCCAAATACAGGTATGCCAAGCTTGTAGCGTCATTCCGAAGAAGCCTTGAGGTTGTAACCGCTGCCAAATGTGCTTCAACAAAGTACTGAGTAAAGGGTCTGAATACTTATGCAAATGTGATAATTACATTTAATATTTTTAATACATTTGCAAGCATTAAAAATAACTTTTTTTGCTTTGTCATCCTGGGGTATTGTGTGTAGATCGATGAGGGGAAAAAAACAAATTGAGACATTTTAGTATAAGGCTGTAACGTAACAAAATGTGGAAAAGTCAAGGGGTCTGAATACTTTCTAAATGCACTGTATATATTTCTGACAGGTTCTAGGGTGTTGGGACTCAGTATATCTGTCCCTCTCATGGTCTGAACCATGTTCCAGTTCCACTCTTTCATAGTCTCTCACGGGTGGTCCACAACAGAATGGGGGGCTCTGATCACCAGGTTTCAGGGTCCCAGAGGCAGGGTCCTGATGGGCAGACCACAGGGTGTGAGAATTGGCAACAACACCTCCTCCACATTGACTCTTAACACAGGGGTCCCCCAGGGGAGTTTTTGCTTTGTCATTATGCAGTTTGGTGTGTAGATTGATGAGGGGAAATTTTAAAAAAATCAATTTCAGAATAAAGCTGTAACGTAACAAAATGTGGAAAAGGTCAAGGGGTCTGAATACTTTCCGAATGCACTTTAAATAGAGAGATTATTTTTAATTACTCAAACTACTGTGGATTGGACCCCCTAGCGGGCCATACGTTTGACACAGCTGTGTTAGATGGAAGATGGGTTAATGGAAAGATCAGCGGACCTGTCCAGTGAGACATGTCCCTGAATCCCTCCTGTGTTCCCCAGCGCTTTAAAACATCCTGCTTCACTAAAACACTACCAATACTGTAACTGCATGTACATCCTGTCCAGGTCGGCTTACAGATCTGACGTCATGAATATTTCAGTGCTCTTTCGCCCCCAAACCTTTTTGTAATGACGTTTCCATGTTAACCGTTCCGTTCCAGTGTACAGCCCTGTCCCATGTTAGGGCAAGGGGTGCTTTATGACCCCCCATACACCCTCCACTAATACCTATTTCTGTCAATCTTCCCCTACCCGACTTCACCACTCACCACAATCGCTTAAGCAAAAAGTACTTCAGCCTCACTGGCTACGACCAAAACAACAAACCGCTCACTCCCATCCCAACTCTGCATCACAGTGGCACGCTTTTCCCTCCCCTAAATGTATACCTGCACCAATCCCCCCCACCTCCACACCCCTCCCTCATTCACCCATCCCATCTCCAACATGCCTGTCCATGGAGACCAGCCCTAGTGGGGCGGGGGGCACCTGCTGCCCAACTTCGATACCTGAGGAGCCAAGTCAAATACACAGGATCACTCCCTCTTCTCTACCTCCCTCTGCTCTGGGAGAGAAGAATAGCCCCCTTCAATCTTTGTGTCATTAATTTGTGCTGGCAGTCAATAAAATATTTACCAGGAACCCTAAAGGCAATTACATTAAAGAGCGTGGTTAGACACCCCCTTCCCCTCAGCAGCCCCTTCACGTGATCCTGCCGATTTGGTGAATGGTCACAATCTACAACGTTAGATTTCATACACTATCAATAATTAAGCCTGCTTCAAGAAGAGGGGGAAAAGAGGGACAAGAATGAAAAGGGAAGTAATGAGATGGAGGAGTTTAAGGGGAAGAGAGGTACGTGTGTGAGAGTGTGTCAGTGTGTATATGTGTGTGCTCTTTTTGAGTTTGTCCATTTGCTCAAAGTAAAATAAATATGTACTTGTGGCGATGTCTTTACTCCATTGCTGAGAGCTTTGCTGCCGTATTGCCCCTCTCTGCGCCCCCCCCCCCCCCCTCCACCCCACCCTTCTCCTGTCATACTATAACCACATGCGCACACACACACAAATACACATACAAATACACACACGCACATACACACAGACACACAAACAACCATTATGGAATGAAATGATGGCTGAAAAAATATTAAATCAAATGTATTTATATAGCCCTTCTTACATCAGCTGATATGTCAATGTGCTGTACAGAAACCCAGCCTAAAACCCCAAACAGCAAGCAATGCAGATGTAGAAGCACGGTGGCTAGGAAAAACTCTCCAGAAAATAGTGGTCATACTTCAGAAAAAAATGCTAACAGAATGAAAATGGAAGTAAATATACTGTTATTGTAGTGGTTATGCTATGTGAAAGCCATGAAGGAGGGAGGGAGAGAGAGAATGGGCAGAGAGACAGTGAGCTGACAAAATACTAAGAGCCCATTAAGAAACACTTAGGTATTTTAAGCAGATGCCAGAGCAGTGCGAGTCAGGACCAGGAACAGCACAGAGTAGAACAGAGCTCTCCCCCTCTCTCTGTCCACACACACACGCACACGCACACACACACACACGCACACGCACACGCACACACACACACACAGTGCAGAGATAAATCCCCAATCCACAGCTATCCTCACAGATACATTCCTTTGGGCATGGAACCACCATGCTGTCAAAACAAAGAATTCCCAGCCCCAGAATTAATAGATGAAAACACTCAATTAGCACCAGTCAACCACCTCCTCAGGCTTATTTGCCCAAACATCAGTGACAGTGTGTTGAGCTCTGCCACTCTGATGTTGACAGTGGGGCTGAGAGGTGATGGGTGTTAGAAGGGTTATTTATACAGTCAACTCACAGCTGAGAGCAAGATATTGCCACTCCTATTTGCCATATTTTCAATTTAAGCCTACTAGAAAGTGTGTGCCCCCAGGCTTGAAGGGAAGCAAAAGTAATTCCGCTACCTAAAAAAAGTAAAGCCCCCTTTACTGGCTCAAATAGCCTACCAATCAGCCTGTTACCAACCCTTAGTAAACTTCTGGAAAAAATTGTGTTTGACCAGATACAATGACATTTTACAGTAAATAAATTGACAACAAACTTTCAGCGTGCTTATAGTGAAGGACATTCAATAAGCACAGCACTTATACAAATGACTGATCAAAAAGATTGTGGGGGCTGTTTTGTTAGACTTCAGTGCGGCAATTGACATTATCGGTCATAGTCTGCTGCTGGAAAAATGTATGTGTTATGGCTTTACACCCCCTGCTATATTGTGGAGAACGAGTTACCTGTCTAACAGAACACAGAGGGTGTTCTTTAATGGAAGCATTTCCAACATAATCCAGGTAGAATCAGGAATTCCCCAGGGCAGCTTACTTTTTTCAATCTTTACAAAAGACATGCCACTGGTTTTGAGTAAAGCCAGTTTGTCTAGGTATGCGGATGACTCAACACTATACACTTCAGCTACCACAGCAACTGAAATGACAGCAACACTTAACAAAGAGCTGCAGTTAGTTTCAGAATGGGTGGCAAGGAATAAGTTAGTCCTAAATATTTCTGCATTGTATTTGGGACAAATCATTCACTAAATCCTAAACCTCAACTAAATCTTGCAATAAATCATGTGGAAATTGAGCAAGTTGAGGTGAACAAAGTGATTGGATTAACCCTGGAAGGTAAACTGTCATGGTCAGAACATATTGATACAATAGTAGCTAAGATGGGGAGAAGTCTGTCCATAATAAAGTGCTGCTCTACCTTCTTAACAGCACTATGAACAAGGCAGGTCATACAGACCCTAGTTTTGTCGGACCTGGACTACTGTTCAGTCATATGGTCAGGTGCCAGAAAAAGGGACTTAGGAAAATTGCAATTGGCTCAGAACAGGGCAGCACGGCTGGCCCTTGGATGTACACAGAGAGCTAATATTAATGATATGCATATCAAATCTCTCCTGGCTCAAAGCGGAGGAGAGATTGACTTCTTCACTACTGGTATTATTGAGAGGTTTTTACATGTTGAATGCACCGAGCTGTCTGTTTGAACTACTGGCACACAGCTCGGACACCCATGCATACCCCACAACACATGCCACAAGAGGTCTCTTCACAGTCCCGTTGTCCAGAGCAGACTATGGGAGGCACACAGTACTACATAGAGCCATGACTACATGGAACTTTATTCCACATCAAGTAGCTAATGCTAGCAGTAAATTTAGATTTAAAAAAATGATAAAAATGCACCTTATGGAACAGCGGGGACTGTGAAGCTACACAAACATAGGCACAGACACATGCATACACACACACACACGATAACATACACACTATACACACAAGCACACATGGATTTTGTACTGTATATCTGTGGTAGAGGTGGAGTAGGAGCCTGAGTGCACACAGTGTGCTGTGAAATCTGTGAATGTATTGTAATGTTTTTAAAATTGTACAAACTGCCTCAATTTTGCTGTACACCAGGAAGAGTAGCGGATGACTTGGCAGCAGCTAATGGGGATCCATAAAGAATACAAATACAGTACCAGTCAAAAGTTTGGACAAACCTACTCATTCAAGGATTTGTATTTATTTTTGCTATTTTCTACATTGTAGAATAATAGTGAAGACATCAAACTATGAAATAAGACATATGGAATCATGTAGGAACCAAAACAAGTGTTAAACAAATCTAAATATATTTTGTATTTGAGATTCTTCAAAATAGCCACCCTTTGCCTTTATGACAGCTTTGCACGCTCTTGGCATCTCTCAACCAGCTTCATGAGGTAGTCACCTGGAATGCATTTCAATTTCCTCCAGTTGTGTTGTGACAGAAGATAACAGACTTTCGCCTGGACTTGCCCGCGCCTCGTGAATTTGGATTGAGTACTAAATGCGCAATCAAAAAGGTCATAAATGATGGACTTTATCGAACAAATCAAACATTTATTGTGGAACTGGGAGTGCATTCTGATGAAGATCATCAAAGGTAAGTGAATATTCATAATGCTATTTCTAACTTTTACTGACTCCACAACATGGATGATATCTGTATGGCTTGTTTTGTTGTCTGAGCGCTGTACTCAGATTATTGCATGGTGTGCTGTTTCGATTAAGCTTTTTTGAAATCTGATACAGCGGTTGCATTATTATTATTATTTATTATTATTTATTTATTTAATTTAACTAGGCAAGTCAGTTAAGAACAAATTCTTATTTTCAATGACGGCCTAGGAACAGTGGGTTAACTTAACTGCCTGTTCGGGGGCAGAACGACAGATTTGTACCTTGTCAACCTTCCGGTTACTAGTCCAACGCTCTAACCACTAGGCTACCCTGCCGCCCCATTAAGGAGAAGTGGATCTAAAAATGACATGCATACACATACACTTGAATCTTTTAGCAATGTTTATTATGAGTATTTCGGTAAATTGATGTGGCTCTCTGCAAAATCACCGGATGTTTTGGAACTACTGAACGTAACGCGCCAATGTAAACTGATATGTTTTTATATAAATATGAACTTTATCGAACAAAATATACATGTATTGTGTAACATGAAGTCCTATGACTGTCATCTGATGAAGATCATCAAAGGTTAGTGATTAATTGTAACGGCTTTCCCCCTCCTCTTCTGAGGAGGAGTAGCAAGGAACGGACCAATATGCAGCGTGGTAAGTGTCCATGATATTTTAATAATAACTGAACACGACTCAATACAAAAATAAGTGAATGGAAACGAAAACCGAAACAGTCCTGAATGGTGACACAAACAACAAAACAGGAAACAATCACCCACGAAACACAGGTGGGAAAAAGCTACCTAAGTATGATTCTCAATCAGAAACAACTAACGACACCTGCCTCTGATTGAGAAACAAACCAAGCCAAACCCAAAACACAACATAGAAAAATGAACATAGACAACCCACCCAACTCACGCCCTGACCATACTAAAACAAAGACATAACAAAAGAACTAAGGTCAGAACGTGACATTAATTTTATCTCTATTTCTGCTTTTTGTGACTCCTCTCTTTGGTTGGAAAAATGGCTGTGTTTTTCTGTGACCAGGTGCTGACCTAACATAATCGTTTGGTGTGCTTTCATCATAAAGCCTTTTTGAAATCGGACACTGTGGCTGGATTTACAACATGTTTATCTTTAAAATGGTGTGAAATACTTGTATGTTTGAGGAAATTTAATTATGGGATTTCTGTTGTTTTGAATTTGGCGCCCTGCACTTTCACTGGCTCTTGTTGAGGTGTGACGCTACCGTCCCAAATATCCCAGAGAGGTTAACTCTGCTGCAGAGGATAAGTTCATTTGAGTTACCAGCCTCAGAAATTGCAGCCAAAATAAATGCTTCATGATTTCAAGTAACATCTCAACATCAACTGTTCAGAGGAGACTGTGTGAATCAGGCCTTCATGGTCGAATTGCTAAAAAGAAACCCTACTAAAAGACACTAATAATAATAAGAGACTTGCTTGGACCAAGAAACACAAGCAATTAACATTAGACCGGTGGAGGCGAGGAAACGACTTCGGTGTGGAAGTTGTGACAGTACCCCCCCCCCCATCTCTACCCAGGGCACGAACGCCGCCCACTCCCCCGGCCGGTCCTGGCAATAAGACCTCAGAAACCTACACACATCCTGGTTCACTCTCTCCACCTATCCGTTACTCGCGGGGTGAAAACATGAGAAAAGGCTGATCGAGACCCCAAATGTTCCATGAACACCCTCCAGACCCTTGAAGTAAACTGGAGACCCCGATCAGACCCTATGTCGGAAGATCCGTAAGGAAATCCACTGAGAGGTGCAACCACGGCCGTTGTGGAATGGGTAAGGGGTGGAGCTTACCTCTGGGCAGGTTTCCCCTCGAGCTTTACACTGGGTGCACACCAAGCAGGAGGAAACATAGACCCTCATGTCCTTAGCCAAAATGGGCCACCAGTACTTCCCACTAAGACCGCGCACCGTCCGACCGATGCCTGGATGACCAGAGGAGGGTCAGCCGGGCACGGACAGCAGACGGAATGTACAGACGCCCATCGGGACACTGGAGGGGAGTGGGCTTTGTCCACGTCCAGCTCCCACACAATCGGTGCCACCAGGCAGGATACCGGGAGAATGGGGATGGGATCCATGGGCTGCTCCTCTCTGTCATACAGCCGGGACAGTATGTCTGCCTTGGCGTTCCGTTAACCTGGTCTGTAAGAGAGGGTGAAAACAAAACGGGTGAAAAACATGGCCCACATTGCCTGGTGAGGGTTCTGTTTCCTCGCCGCCCGGATGTACTCCAGAATGCGGTGGTCAGGCCAGATGAGAAAAGTGTTGAGCCCCCTCAAGCTAATGTCTCCACCCCTTCAGGGCCTTTACGACAGCCAACAGCTCCCATCCCCCACATCATAGATTCGCTCCGCCGGGCTGAGCTTCCTCAAGAAGAAGGTACAGGGGCGGAGCTTTGGTGGCGTACCCGAGCGCTGAGAGAGCATGGCTCTCACTCTCCATCTCCACCCCTGAGGTGGAAATGCGGTACCCTAGGAAGGAGACGGACTGTTGGAAGAACAGGCATTTCTCAGCCTTGACATACAGGTCATACTCCAACAGTCGACCAAACACCTTTGCGCACCAGAGACACATGCTCGGCACATGCAGCGGAGTATATCAGAATGTCATCAATATACACCACTACACCCTGCCCGTGCAGGTCCCTGAAAATCTCGTCTACAAAGGCTTGGAAGACTGATGGAGCATTCATCTACCCGTGCGGCATGGCGAGGTACTCGTGGTGGTGGTGGTGGTAGTACTGAAAGCCGTCTTCCACTCGTCTCCCTCCCGGATACGCACCAGGTTGTAATCACTCCTGAGATCTAGTTTGGTGAAGATGCATGCCCCGTGCATTGACTCAATCATGGTTATGGTTATGAGAGGCAGCGGGTAACTGTACCTAACAGTGATCTGGTTAAGGCCTAGATAGTCAATACACGGGCGCAGACCTCCCTCCTTCTTCTTCACAAAAAATAAACTCTTGAAGGCGGGTAAAGTGGAGGACCGAATGTACCCCTGACGTAGGGATTCGGAGACATATGTTTCCATAGCCGCCATCTCCACCTGTGACAGGGGATACACGTGACTCCTGTGAAGTGCGGCGTCTACCAGGAGATGACTCTCCACCGTAGTAGCACCGGAAACCTCTAGACATCTACCCGAGCACTCTCGCAACCACCCCGTGAGAGCCCTCTGTTGCCACCAAACAGTGTGGTCGTGACTGGGTAACCAGGGTAGGCCTAGCACAACGGGAAACGCAGGAGAGCCAATAAGAAAGAGACTGATTCTCTCCTTGTGATCCCCCTGCATCACCATGCCCAGGGGAGCGGTGGCCTCCCTAATCAACCCTGACCCTAAGGGTCGACCTTCTAATGCGTGAACGGGGACGGTCAAACCCACGGGAACAATGGGGATCTCTAAACTAAGGGCGAACAATTTGTCTGTAAAGTTCCCAGCCGCACCTGAATCGACGAGCGCCTTATGCCGGGAATGCGGGGAAAATTCAGGAAAAGTGACATACAAAAACATGTGTGCAACAGAGGGCTCTGGGTGAGAATGGGGGGAACACCAGAGTTCCCTGCCTACTGCCTCGATCCCCAGAGGAACCAACCCGGCACCGACCAGCAATGTGACCTCTGCGGTCACAGATGGTGCACGAGACGGAACCTCCTCCGGTCTCCCTGCGCACAGCACCTCCCAGCTCCATGGGCATTGGAGAGGTGGTGCTAGGGTATCGATCCGACAGACCCCGCTCTAGACGTCCACGGGTAGCCAGCAGGTTATCCAACCGAATAGACAGGTCCACCAGCTGGTCGAAGGTGAGGGTGGTGTCCCTGCAGGCCAATTCCCAACAGACTTTTTCGCGCAAACTGCAGCGATAGTGGTCGATCAGGGCCCTGTCGCTCCATCCCGCGCCGGCGGCCAGGATCCGAATTCCATGGCGAACTCCTGGATGCTCCTTGTCCCCTGCCTCAGGTGGTAGAGACGTTCACCCGCCACTCTACCATCGGGCGGGTGGTCGAAGACTGCCCGGAAACGGCAGATGAAATCCTCGAAATGGTCCAGCGCCGCGTCTCCTTCTCCCCACACGGCGTTGGCCCACTCCAGGGCTTTCCCTGAGAGACACGAGACGAGGGCGGACACCCTCTCATGGCCCGAAGGAGCCGGGTGGACGGTTGCCAGGTAGAGCTCTAGCTGCAATAGGAAACCCTGGCAGCGTGCAGCCGTCCTGTCGTACTCCCGGGGAAGGGAGAGACAAATTCCACTTGGACCGGGTGAAGGGGAGGCGAGTAGTGGAGACCTTGGTTGTGCTGGGGGAGGTGCTGGAGGAACTCCATGTCTCTCCCAGCGGTCCATGGTTTGGACAACGCGGTCCATGGCGGCGCCGAGATGGTGGATTATCGCCGCTTGCTCCTGGACGCGCTCCTCGACCCCTATACCAGGAGTACCTGCTCCTGCTGACTCCATATGGTGGTATGGAATTCTGTAAAGGGGTGCATAATTGGTGGCAGGGAAGTCAGACACAGGAGACTAGAACTAGGTAGTAGCCGGATGGCTAGAAGACTGGTGACGCCTAGCGCAGAACGCCACCCGAACAAGGAGAGGAAACAACTTTGGTGGAAGTCGTGACAGGGACTCATCATTTGTTTTTCAACAGGACAATGACTCAACACACCTCCAGGCTGTGTAAGGGCTATTTGACCAAGAAGGAGAGTGATGGAGTGGTGCATCAGATGACATGGACTCCACAATCACCCGACCTCAACCCAATTGAGATGGCTAAAGATTAGTTGGACCGCAAAGTGAAGGAAAAGCAGACAACAAGTGCTCAGCATATGTGGGAACTCCTTCAAGACTGTTATGTAAAAGCTGTATTCAAGGCAAAGGGTGGCTACTTTGAAGAATCTAAAATATAAAAGTTGTTTTTTTAACACTTCTTTGGTTCCATATGTATTATTTTGATTCCATATGTATTATTTCATAGTTTTGATGCCTTCACTATTATTCTACAATGTAGAAAATAGTTTTAAAAAATAAAGAAAAACCTTGAGTAAGTAGGTGTGTCCAAACTTTTGACTGGTACTCTAAATGTGCACATTCTTGTGTAGTTTTTTTTTTCTGTCTGTCTGTCTGTCTGTCTGTCTGTCTGTCTGTCTCTCTCTCTATGTCTGTGTCTTTCTGTATGTCTCTTCTGTTTGCTTGTCTGCATGCCTGTTTCCTTTCTTCTGTCTGTCTGTCTGTCTCTCTCGCTATGTCTGTGTCTTTCTGTATGTCTCCTTTGTTTGCTTGTCTGCATGCCTGTTTCTCTGCTCTTTATGACAATCAATTTATCTTTTATTTACTGTGTGTTTCTCTGTCTTTTATGTCACTCACTCTCTCTGATTGTCCATCAGTCTATCCCTCTCTCCCTGTCCGTCTGTCTGCTCCGCTACATCTGCAGCCCACGGTCCACTGCCTACAGTATCTGTCTGTTTGTCCCAGAGGAGTGCCTCTCCCAGTTGAGCTGATGTATATTTGATGAGAGGGTGCCGCGGTCCTGCCACTGAGGAGAGGAGAGCCAGGCGTTTGCTGGGGAATAATGGCTGCAGCCTGAGCCTGCTGCACCCCGACACCATCACCATGCTCAGGTTTCTGTTTCTGACTCACAGTCAACGAGACTCCTTCGCCTATTGTGGGGCCTCCGCTTTGACAGGGCTTGGGTTTCACAGTTCCCTCTGTGTCTCACTGACACACACATACACACATGCATGCACACATACACACACACACACACACACACACGCACACACACACACACACACACACACACACACAGAGAGAGAGAGAGAGAAACACACAAAACACGCCTGGGGTTTCAGATCCCCAGTTAGAGCGACCATGCTATCTCAACACCCTGATAAAGCTTCAACGCTGATTTATAATAATATAGTAACACTTCTTGTTGCACTTTCACTACTGGTACCTGGAATCAAATGGCACTTTGTGACACTTGTTTCACTAACTGTAACTAGAATTACTGTAAACTACCGTTTCAGCATTTAATTTCTATGCAAAAGTAAGAGAGTTAAGAATGTACCATAAGCTCACTCCACAGCTAGTTTGAAATGTTCTGGATTAACTTGATATCCGGTAACAATGGTGCCGTGACTCGGCTCTACAGTTTGAGGGGTGAATTTAGCACATGTGGATGTGTGAAACGTACTCCTCAGCCTGTAGTGTCCCTACTTGCGGCAGCAAATAGCTAGCTTTTCACATGGCGCTGACTGGTAAGACCCTTCAGGAGGCCGGTCATGTGTGCTAGCAAGCAGGGTTGGGGAGCAACTGATTGCCTTACTTGTAATGGACTAGAAAAAAACTGCAACTATAATCCTTTACATTACCAGCTAAAACTATTGTATTTGGATTACAGATACTTTTGAAAAACTATAGGATTACTTCTTAGATTACTTTGAAATTCAGAAAGTATGTGTGTAAAAAAGACACGATGACACCTTTCCCTGAACAAGACAGTTAACCCACTGTTCCTAGGCCGTCATTGTAAATAAGAATTTGTTCTTACCTGACTTGCCTAGTTAAATAAAGGTTAAGTAAATACAAATATTTCACAATGACATTCAAATCAGCATTGAAAAAAGGTGCAAGTTTAAGTTTGTTCCACCTGAGCTAGTCTGACCACAAGTCAGAGACCATACAGACCAAATGGGTTTAATGGATTGCAGGAAATGAGCAGGAATAGGTTTTTGAAGGTGTCACATTCTGACCCTAGTTCTTGTGTTATTTGTTTGTTTTAGTTGGTCAGGACGTGAGTTGGGTGGGCATTCTATGTTTTGTGTTTCTAGGTTGGTTTTCTGTGTTCGGCCTAGTATGGTTCTCAATCAGAGGCAGGTGTCGTTAGTTGTCTCTGATTGAGAATCATACTTAGGTAGCCTGGGTTTCACTGTTGTTTTGTGGGTGATTGTTTCCGTGTCTGTTCGCCACACAGTACTGTTTCGGTTTTGTTCACGTTTATTGTTTTGTATTCATTGAGTGTTCAGTTTATGTTTTTAAATAAACAACCATGGACACTTACCACGCCGCATCTTGGTCCGATCCTTGCTACACCTCCTCTTCAGATGAAGAGGAGGAAAACCTTTACAGAAGGCTACAGTACTAACTAGGTCTTCCAATGGTGAGACTACTGTTGGTATCTAAAGATTATGCATCCAACTGAATTAAATCAAATAAAATGTATATACAGTGGAGCAAAAAAGTATTTAGTTAGCCACCAATTGTGCAAGTTATCCCACTTAAAAAGATGAGAGGCCTGTAATTTTCAGTCTTGCCAGCCTGGTGCAGGTCTACAATTTTGTTTCTGGGGTCCTTTGACAGCTCTTTGGTCTTGGCCATAGTGGAGTTTGGAGTGTGACTGTTTGAGGTTGTGGACAGGTGTCTTTTATACTGATAACAAGTTCAAACAGGTGCCATTAATATAGGTAACGAGTGGAGGACAGAGGAGCCTCTTAAAGAAGAAGTTACAGGTTTGTGAGAGCCAGAAATCTTGCTTGTTTGTAGGTGATCCAATACTTATTTTCCACCATAATTTGCAAATAAATTCGTTAAAATTCCTACAGTGTAATTTTCTGGATTTCTTTTCTCATTTTGTCTGTCATAGTTGAAGTGTACCTATGATGAAAATGACAGGCCTCTCTCATCTTTTTAAGTGGGAGAACTTGCACAATTGGTGGCTGACTAAATACTTTTTTGCCCCACTGTATAACAGACTGACCCTATCCCCCCGTCACATAAACTACTGCAGCATAAATACTGGAGGCTGAGACAGGAGGAGTCAGGAGACACTGTGGCCCCACTAGATGATACCTCCGGACAGGGCCAAACAGGCAGGATATAACCCCACCCACTTTGCCAAAGCACAGCCCCCACACCACTAGAGGGATATCTTCAACCACCAACTTACCATCCTGAGACAAGGCCGAGTATAGCCCACAAAGATCTCCACCACGACACAACCCAAGGGGGGGCGCCAACTCAGACAGGAAGACCATGTCAGTGACTCAACCCACTCAAGTGGCGCACCCCTCCTAGGGACGGCATGGACGGCATTAAAGCTTGCAGGTAAGGGCAACAGCAATGTTGTAGCATACAGGAGATACAGATATCACCTGGCCTTTTATTGATATCTACATAGCATTGATGTGAATCACACTGCGGCTCTCTCAATTATACCGCCTTTACGGATTGTGGATGTTGTGAATGGCTGTTTACAAATGTATAAATGTAGCCTATGTAACCAAACAATTTCATTAAAGAAGTGCCTATCAATCATTGTTTTTGCGTCCCGTGGACAGCCAGTGAAAAATGTGTTGCTGCATAGTGTGGATCCCAGCCTACACGGAATACAAGTTTGAGGGAATTCCTCTCTTCTAAACTCTGTGGTGTTGTGCTCCACATACTGTCAAAAACAAGTTTGATTTCAAAAGACCACGAGTGGGGGCTTTTAATTGCTCAATCCAATTTGTGCTGATTCAGTATTTGTTCCACTGGCCTAACATGCCTGCTCAAACTTGTACACTTTTAATAGGCTAGACTTCAACAGCTGAAATTATCGAGATATGAAAGTGTCACCAAGAAAAACGTACACAATAGGCCGGCGATAATTTTAACATTGCTTTGATGTGATTGGCCCAATCAGTCCTCCATGACAACAAAAACATAAACAACAGAGTAGGCTAATAAGTCCTTAGGTTTGCGGTTATCTTCATGTAAAATACATTTTCTGATCAATGTTTCCAAGTCATATTCTTGAAGATCAAGGGGTATTTAATCAATTGTAATGACTGGAAATCTGACAGACTTTGGTTTTAATTGTAAAGATATCCTAATCGTATTATTATCTGTATTGAAGGAGAAAGCAATGGGTTAGAAACATACCTAACCCATGAAGTTAAATGCAACATCAATATATGACCAGATATGTAAAGTATAAAATAGATGTCATTCAATTGTTAATATTCATCATTATCAGTGGTGGAAAAAGTACTCAATTGTCATACTTGAGTAAAAGTAATAGGAAATGACTAGTAAAAGTAAAGGTGAAAGTCACCCAGCAAAATATTACTTGAGTAAAAGTCTAAAAGTATTTGGTTTTAAATATACATAAGTATCAAAAGTAAATGGAAGTGCTAAAATGTACTTAAGTATCAAAAGTAAAAGTATAAACCATTTCAAATGACTCATATTAAGCAAACCAGACAGCACAATTGTCTTCTTTTTTTAGACAGATAGCCAGGGGCACACTCCAACACTCAGACATAATTTACAAACAAAACATTTGTGTTTAGTGAGTCCTCCAGAACAGAGGCAGCAGAGATGACCAGGGATGTTCTCTTGATAAGTGTGTGAATTGGACCATTTTCCTGTCAACATGTAACGAGTAAATGTATGGAGTAAAAAGTACATTATTTTCTTTAGTAATGGTAGTGAAGTAAAAGTAAAAGTTGGCAAAAATGTAAATAGTAAATTAACGTACAGATACCTCAAAAAACTACTTGAGTAGTACTTTAAAGTATTTTTGTATTCTAATGACTCTTAGTAAGAAAGTCATCTAAATGTAACTGAAAGTAATCAGATTATGTTACTGAGTTTGGGTAGTTAACTTACTGAATACAAATTTGGACAGGTAACTTGTAACTGTAACGGATCACATTTATAAAGAGACCTATACAACCCTGCAAGCAGGGCAGAGGTCCTGGTTTCAGTGTGAGCCATCTCAGGAGGAAGTGGTACTTGCTTAGCAAGCAGCGTGTGACTTCTGTAACAGTGGTGACTCGGATGAGCAGTTGGGCTCAGCTTGACAGCTGGGGTCGCTGTGCAGTGGGTTTAAAGGGGGTGAGTGTAAGCTGGCTTGAAATGTTGCGGATGGAGAGATCCAATTTGTACCTTTTGGGTGGCTCAACCCATTGGAACCAGAACTTTCTAAAAAATCTATAACTATTCAACATTGACATGATGTTTATAAGAGAAAATGTCAGGAAGAAAGCCCCCAGCCCCACATCTGTGATGGGAGTTTCTAGGAAAGCCCTGCCCAACAGGGTGGGGCAGACAGGGGCATGGGGAACCATGCCTAGAGTGGTGGTCCATCTCCATCACTATCTCCTCAGCCTGGCTGATATAGGCTGTGATTGACAGCACTTGCTCTGTTCACCTGTGGTAAAACAGTACATATTTCATCATCCTCCCTGTGCTTCATATCCATTCTGACCTGTTTATTCTTTAATTGGGGATCCCATACTGTGGTTTGCACCACAAAGTAAATTAACCATGATTAATGTATGTATTAATTGCTAGAAAAGAAAAGGGAATAGTGTCAGGGAGGATTATTGTTTGGTCGTCCATCAATTCATAATTTAACTTTAACAGAAGCTTGTCTGAATCCACTGTTCACTGGAGTTATTTCACTGCTGGCTATTATTTATATTTAATTTCAGGTATCACTTTGGAGTTTTTTTGTTTCAGCAAAGGCAAAAAAAATTCGTTAGACCATCGAATGTTCATTGAAAAAAAAGCCTATTACAAAGTTATGACAGAAATTAGGACAACGAATAAATGTAAACGGATCCAATAGAAAGCACAGCAATCTGCACAAAGCGTGTTGTCGGTCTGAGAACCAGCCATTGCACCTGTCAAAATCAAACTTCCAATCATCGCCTCGGAGTGGGTGGTGGTTTTCACTCAAGAGGCGTGGTTAAATACACAATTCCCAATAACATTTGGAGACAATGGGGAAAGGAGGGGGTGATGACCCACCGTTGGGGCGGGGCCAGTAACACAGCGTTATATTTTAGGTGGCTGCTAGGTAGCATCCATACTAAAGCCAAAAGCGGAGGAGTCCGAACGGATAGAAAGAGACCTACAGGGGAGCAGGCAGGAGGTTTAAACCTGTCATCGTTAGCAGCACTACCATCACCCTCAAACAACCAACAATTATATCAATTTGTTTAATCCTGAGACGTTTCTAGTGACAACGGACCAACACGGAGCCAAACGAGGAAGACGGAAAACGGCCCTCACTAACTTCTGCAATCATGATGTCAATGAACAGCAAACAACCTTTCAGTATGCATCCCATACTGCACGAGCCGAAATACACGCCTCTTCAATCGAGCTCGGAGGCCATCCGGAGGGCATGCATGCCCACTCACTCGGTGAGTTACTTGACATTCAAATTATCCAATTATCACGAATGAAAGGTATAGTCTCATAGCCTTAACGTTTTAATGCCAGGTGCACAAGTACAGTGAAATGCCCTTCTTGCTAGCTCTAAACCCAACAATGCAATAATCAATATAAATTGGAGTGGAGAATAGAACATGTGGAATTGGGTAAAACAACTTGCTAAATGCTTTGTATTTACACGAAAACCATGCATTGTCAATATGGTATTGTTAATAAAATGTTTTCAGTCAGTCTCATGTCAAATTCGTCTCATTCCATGGTGCAGAGAAATTATGGAAGAGGCTTGAAATATTCATTATTAACGAATAATCAAAAGTGATGGTGCAGTGGAGGATTTGGGCATATGAATAGTTGGGTTTATAGTCATGTACATTACATTAACTTAACGATTTGATATTATGGATGATAAATTGCTTATTGTGGATAATGTAATTTATAGTCTTTCCTCAAAATGTAAACATTTCAAACCTCTTGCGTAATGCATTTCCATTTTAAAAACAAACTGCCTGTTTGGGCAGCATTAATAACCTGTCTCCTCTCTGCTTCCCCTGCTCCTCTCCATCGCACAGCTGCAGGGCAACATCTTTGCCGGCTTTGATGAGACTTTACTGCAGAGGGCTGAAGCGCTGGCAGCGGTGGATATCGCAAAGAGCCATCCTTACAAGCCAGACGCGACTTACCACACCATGACCACCATGACCAGCATGACCTGTACCCCCACCTCGTCCTCGGCCCACCTCCATCACCCATCCGTGCTCACCTCGCACCACCACCACCACCCACATCATCAGGGCTCTCAGGGCCTAGATGGCGACCTTCTGGACCACCTGACCCCCGGCATGTCCATCTCCCTGGGAGGAATGCCCGGCTCTGACGTCTGCTCCACGGCCTCCCATCCGCACGCCCACATGTCCGCAATCAACCACATGCAACACCACCATCATCACCAACAGGCCATGAACATGCACCCCCACAGCATGGGTTCGCACACCTCACTGGGCGGCGGGGGGGACTCAGAGCCAGACCCCAGGGAGCTGGAGTCCTTCGCAGAGCGGTTCAAGCAGAGGCGGATCAAGCTGGGGGTGACGCAGGCGGATGTGGGCTCGGCCCTGGCGAACCTTAAAATCCCCGGGGTTGGTTGCCTCAGTCAGAGCACGATTTGCCGGTTCGAGTCCCTCACCTTGTCTCATAATAACATGGTGGCCCTAAAACCCATCCTGGAAGCTTGGCTGGAGGAGGCAGAGAGGGCGCAGCGGGAGAAAATGACCAAGCCGGAGATTTTCAACGGAGGAGACAAGAAGAGAAAACGTACCTCCATCGCTGCTCCGGAGAAGCGCTCTTTAGAGGCATATTTCGCCGTGCAGCCAAGGCCCTCGTCAGAGAAGATTGCAGCGATAGCCGAGAAACTGGACCTCAAAAAGAACGTGGTCAGGGTGTGGTTTTGCAATCAAAGGCAAAAGCAGAAAAGGATGAAGTTCTCTGCAACGCACTAGGCCAAAGGCAGAGCAAAACTTTAATCGAATAGACAAATCAGAAACAAATAGGCACACGGCTAATGTGGCCAATCGAGGCTGGCAGACAAGATGCGCTTCGCTCCTTTGAATTGGATAAAGACTTGAAAACCAATATCCCCCGGGGCAAAACGTAGGCTATAACTTTTGACATTTAAAACTCAACATATCGACGAATACAATAACAGTGAAACAGGAGATCGAAGTCATCATACTCTTGAGGCGGAAAAGAGAAAACCCACCCCTTAACTCATGGCAATTATTGTACAAAAAAATTGAAATCGAATAATACTTGTTATTATTCTCTTGAGTCAGAATAACTGTTTTATATTTATCATTGTACATTTTTGTGAATACATTGCACCTGTTTGTGTGAAGAGCGCATCTAGTTCGTTATTTAAAAAAAAAATGTTAATAGTCAAGTTGTTGTTTGCAGAAGATGCTTAGGGCTTAATGTTGTCATCATTATGTGTCTCAGAGATGGTTGCCTCTCCGTAACACGGGGGTATTACTGTAATCCATTGCATGGTTTACTCGTAGGGCGTTATGTGTGAATTTATAGTTCTAAAAACCCATCTGAATGCATTGCAATAAGAGAGCATACACACGGGCAAACGCACGTACACGCGGACATACACAGTATACTTCTCTGTGTCTACCTCATTACGCTAGTGTTGGCACATTCATGGTCATTTTGGACTGTATGAGTATAAAACACACAAAAATAATCGTTTATTCGTTTTTCGTTTTTTTCCCCACAAAGTTATGGTTGAATTAGATGACTCACAGATATGTCGGCTAAACATGGTGTATGTCTGTACTAATTTCACTGCAATGATGCTTTGACAATCAAATGATTTAGAATAATTACGTTGTAAAACTGCCCTTTTCTGTCCTCACATGGAAACGAAATTATTTGTGTTATTATTATTATCATTATTGGGCCATGGATGGAAATAATGGTTACATTACATTCCCTGAGTTCAATGCACTTTGTAGATATTTTAAACATGAGCAATTGTTCACTTATTTATATTTTCACAATTTTACTTAGTTAGGTTTCTTTTTATTAACCTATTTATTTATTTGAACTTAATTTATTTACAATACAACGTATATTTGTGAATATGTGCTTTAATGTGTCTGTGTAAGCGACAGAAACTAAAATAAACCATGCACGTTTTACCTCATCTTCTCCTATAAGTTATTTTGGGGTAAATATATCAACAATCTCCATTCGATGTCTGTTCGTCTGCTAGAATGGAAAGCAGCTGGTGCTTTGAAATGAGAGAACACTCTCGTGATGGGAGGTTGACGGACCAGTTCTAGAGTGGTACAATTTAAATCTGTTTCTGATTTTGGTGGTGGGCAGAACTTGATGAAGACTACGTCAATGATCAAATCAATTGAGCGTATGAATGATTCCATTCGATATTGAACAATGATTAATATATTATGATACATTCTGATTCAGATTTTGTTTATATTGATTTGTTTCAATGAGAAATAACATTTAGAATAAGCCATAATGGGGAGGGAATACATGATCGAGTCTAGATTAGGCCTATAATATTATCACTACCAAATGATTTGCCTACGTTTCACTTTTCCCTAGTACCAAAAGCAAAATACAAACTCGAACCTTTTGAAAAATGGTTACTATTATTCCTCGCACCTCAGAAAACTTTGAATGAGACCGAGTCTTGTCATAAACTGTGGCCTTAAGGGTTTCATAACAAAAAAAACGGGAAGCCATCAGACCAAATACGCTTTTAATTATTTACAAACATAAAACAAATATTTAGGTAAACTGTGGATGACACCATTAAATATTTTTAAGAGATAAGTTATTCGTTGATGCATATGATTTAGGCCGATAATACTTGACTGTGTCACTCTGAAGCAAAACTACATTTAGAGGAATGCTGAGGATTTAAAGATTACTGCAACAATTTAAGTAAATATAATCTGGCTAATAAATACATCAATCAATTATAAATATCAGCTTCTAATTAAGCAATAATGCACGAAGGGGTGCGGTATATGGCCAATATACCACAGCTAAGGGCATTTCTTTACGCAGAGTGCCTGGACACATCTTTTAGCCGTGGTATATCGGCCATATATCACAGACCCACGAAGTGCCTTATTGCTTATATAAACTAGTTACCAACGTAATTAGAGCAATACAAATAAACGTTTTGTCATACCAGTGTTATACGGTCTGTTATACCACAGATGTCAGCCAATCAGCGATCGGGGATCCGATCGAACCACCCAGTTTATAATTTATTTTTGACACCTCCTTTCCAGATAGACAGGTGTGTGTATATAATCCAGATGTGTCCAAACTAGTTCAACCGGATGCCGAAGTCCGATAGGGGCCAGAGATTGTCAGTACAGAAAATGTTAGGGGTTCCAGTGCTCTCCCTTGTGTTCAGCAGATGGTTTCAGGCCTGTAAAACTCGTTATTAATGAATAATAAATATCAGCTGTTATGATACTATTGATTTTTGTATGTGTTTATTAAGAAGGAGATCTCCTCTCGCTGAATGGACTGCCGCCTTGTGTTGTCCAACACGCGCCCGGGTCCTTTTCTCTCGGAGCAACTCAATACAACCATTAGACTGTAGAATTGGTATGGTGCTGTGCTACTGTTAGCGGGACGGAACTTCTTGATGTGACACATCAAGAGGGTTACCACTGAGGACTTAGAAATAGAATGGGGAGAATGAGGAAATGTGACAACACAAATAATGGTAAAAAAAAAACACATTGGTAGTCTAATATCTTAAAATACAACAAATGGATGGCTAAAAGGCCTAACCAGTAGGCTCGATCTATTGATATATAAGCTAATAATGTAGGCTAAAAGTAGTGATAAGCCAATAGGAAATCGAATTTCACCTTAATGCCAAAACTCATCGGCTTCATGTTAATTTACGTCATAAATAAATCACTACTTGTTTGAGCTCAAGGTTGGGACCATTAGGGTGGTAGGGTTACGGAAAATAATAAAGGAAAATATGTATGAAAAATGCATACATACAGTACCAGTCAAAAGTTTGGACACACGTACTCATTCAAGGGTTTTTCTTTATTTTGACAATTGTCTACTTTGTAAGATAATAATGAAGACACCCACACTATGAAATAGCACATATGGAATCATGTAGTAACCAAAAAAGTATTAAACAAATCATAATATATTTTATATTTGAGATTCTTCAAAGTAGCCACCCTTTGCCTCGATGACAGCTTTGCACACTCTTGGCATTCTCTCAACCAGCTTCATGAAGAATGCTTTTCCAACAGTCTTGAAGGAGTTCCCACATATTCTGAGCACTTGTTGGCTGCTTTCCTTCACTCAGTGGTCCAATTCATCCCAAACCATTGTGGATGAGTGATTGTGATTGTGGAGACCAGGTCATCTGATGCAGCACTCCATCACTTTCCTTCTTGGTCAAATAGCCCTTACACAGCCTGGAGGTGTGTTGGGTCATTGTCATGTTGAAAAATAAATGATAGTCCCACTAAGTGCAAACCATATGGGATTGCGTATCGCTGCAGAATGATGTGGAAGCCATGCTGGTTAAGTGTGCCTTGAATTCGAAATAAATCACTGACAGTGTCACCAGAAAAGCACCCCCACACATCACACCTCCTCCTCTATGCTTCACGGTGGGAATCACACATGCAGAGATAATTTGTTCAGCTAATCTCCATCTCACAAAGACTCACAAATCTCATATTTGGACTCATCAGATCAAAGGAAAGATTTCCACAGGTCTAATGTCCATTTCTTGTGTTTCTTGTCCCAAGCAAGTCTCTTCTCATTATTGGTGTCCTTTAGTAGTGGTTTCTTTGCAGCAATTTGACAATGAAGGCATGATTCATGCAGTTTCTTCTGAACAATTGATGTTGAGATGTCTGTTACTTGAATTCTGTGAAGAATTTATATGGGATTTCATTTCTGAGGCTGGTAACTCTAATGAACTTATCCTCTGTGGCATAGGTCACTGTGGGTCTTCCTTTCCTGTGGCAGTCCTCATGAGAGCCAGTTTCATCATAGAGCTTGATGATTTTTGCAACTGCACTTGAAAAAACTTGAAAAGTTCTTGAAATGTTCCGCATTGACTGACCTTCATTTCTTAAAGTAATGATGGACTGCTTGTTTGAGCTGTTTTTGCCATAATATGGACTTGTTCTTGGCCCAAATAGGGCTATTTTCTGTATACCACCCCTATCTTGTCACAACACAAGTGATTGGCTCAAACGCATTAACAAGGGAAACAATTCCACAAAGGCAAAACAGTTCATTTAAATGCATTCCAGGTGACTAGCTCATGAAGCTGGTTGAGAGGATGCCAAGAGTGTGCAAAGCTGTCATCAAGGCAAAGGGTGGCTACTTTGAAGAATCTCAAATATGAAATATATTTTTATTTGTTCAACACTTTTTGGGTTACTAAAGGATTCCATTTGTGTTACTTCATAGTTTTGATGTCTTCACTATTATTCTACAATGTAGGCCTTTCACATCTCAAATCACCACATCCGCCAATGTAGGCCTTTCACATCTCAAGTCACCACATCCGCCAATGTAGGCCTTTCACATCTCAAATCACCACATCCGCCAATGTAGGCCTTTCACATCTCAAATCACCACATCCGCCAATGTAGGCCTTTCACATCTCAAGTCACCACATCCGCCAATGTAGGCCTTTCACATCTCAAATCACCACATCCGCCAATGTAGGCCTTTCACATCTCAAATCACCACATCCGCCAATGTAGGCCTTTCACATCTCAAATCACCACATCCGCCAATGTAGGCCTTTCACATCTCAAATCACCACATCCGCCAATGTAGGCCTTTCACATCTCAAGTCACCACATCCGCCAATGTAGGCCTTTCACATCTCAAATCACCACATCCGCCAATGTAGGCCTTTCATATCTCAAATCTCCACATCCGCCAATGTAGGCCTTTCGCATCTGCAGTGGAAGGTGGCCGAGCTACAGCGGTGTTTGTCAGTCCAGGATACTTCTCACGAAAACGTCTGTAGCATCTGAAGGAGATGGTGTTCTCCGTGTTGCTCTACACTCCCACAAGCCTCACAATCCGTCTGAAGGTAGCCTGGTACCAGTTAAAAATCTTTTATATGGAATTATACACTGCGAATACCATACATTAGGAAATTAGGAAAATATTGAGTTGCAACCCTCAGAACACCCTGAATTCATCAAAAGCGTTCCACAGGGATGTTGGCCCATGTTGACTTCGATGCTTCCCAAAATTGTGTAAAGTTGGCTAAATGTCCTTTGGGTGCTGGACCATTCTTGATTCACACGTGAAAAAACCCAGCAGCTTTGCAGATCTTGACACAAACCGGTGCACCTGGCACCTACTACCATACCCCATTCAAAGGCATTAAACATGTTTGTCTCAATTGTCTCAATTGTCTCAAGGCTTAAAAATCCTTCTTTAACCTGGATTCACCTGGTCAGTCCATGTCACGGAAAGAGCAGGTGTTCTTAATGTTTTGTATACTCAGTGTATATGGAAGTAGTTTAGTGTAGAAAAAAGGGGGTTAAATATGTGTAAAAAAAAATCCTGATCTTTCTTATATCTATCAGATATCGGACAGACACTTTAATACAAACTTCCTTTTGATTTATTTTTTACTATCTGTTTTTCCATGTGTGAATCTGTTATTCAGTGCATTTCTATGGACTAATAACAGCATGGCCAAATTCAATATTTTTTTTTTATACCTAAAGAGGTCCTAAAATTCAAAACCAAATAGCTACTGTAAATGATCCTTGGTATGAGCATCTTATAACAATTCCATATGTTAGCATAGGGGTTTTATTTCATACTTTTAATTCTGAATATTGCATTCAGGACAGAAACTCCTCATCCATACATCCCATGTTCTTTCTCAATATTGACAAATATTGTGCCCTAGTAGGCATGTGCTGATATGTTGGCCTAACAAAGAATGTAGTACATCATTTCATCAATGATTTATAATTGAACAGTACTCCAATTGATGTGTATAAATTATAAATATAGGCTAAATAACCATGTATAATCAAGGTTAGCTGTGTATCGAGTTTAACAGCACGTTTAAGATATACAGTGCAATCACAAAGTATTCACACCCCTTAATTGAGTTTAAAATGCATTCAATTGAGATGTTGTGTCACTGGCCTACACACAATACTCCATTATGGCAAGGTGGAATTATATTTTTAGAACATTTTTATGTATGAAAAATGGAAAGCTGAAATGTCTTTAGTCAATTGGTATTCAACCCCTTTGTTATGGCAATACTAAATAAATTCAGGAGTAAAAATGTGCTTAACAAGTCACATAATAAGTTACATGGACTGTATGCAATTATTGTGTTTAAATATAAATATAAAGGAGTCCTTCCGAAATCAGTTGCTGGAGAGGAAGGAAACCTCTCAGGGAATTCACCATGAGGCCAATGGTGACTTTAAAACAGTTTAACGGCTGTAATAAATGGCTGAGCATTGATCAACAACATTGCAGTTACTCCACAATACTAACATACAATTGAAGTCGGAAGTTTACATACACTTAGGTTGGAGTCATTAAAACTTGTTTTTCAACCACTCCACAAATTTCTTGTTAACAAACTATAGTTTTGGCAAGTCGGTTAGGGCATCTACATTGTGCAAGACACAATTAATATTTTCGACAATTGTTCACAGACAGATTATTTCACTTATAATTCACTGTATCACATTTCCAGTGGGTCAGAAGTTTACATACACTAAGTTGACTGTGCCTTTTAAACGGCTTGGAAAATTCCAGAAAATGATGTCATGGCTTTAGAAGCTTCTGACAGCCTAATTGACACAATTTGAGTCAAACTCATTGCCTCTTTGCTTGACATCATGGGAAAAGCAAAAGAAATCAGACAAGACCTCAAAAAAATTAATTGTAGATCTCCACAAGTCTGGTTCATCCTTGGGAGCAATTTCCAAATGCCTGAAGGTACCACGTTCATCTGTACAAACAATAGTACGCAAGTATAAACACCATGGGTCCACGCAGCCATCATACCGCTCAGGAAGGAGACTTGTTCTGTCTCCTAGAGATGAACGTACTTTGGTGCGAAAAGTGCAAATCAATCCCAAAACAACAGCAAAGGACCTTGTGAAGATGCTGGAGGAAACAGGTACAAAAGTATCTATATCCACAGTAAAATGAGTCCTATATCTACATAATCTGAAAGGCTGCTCAGCAAGGAACAAGCCACTGCTCCAAGTCAGACTACGGTTTGCAACTGCACATGGGGACAAAGATCGTACTTTTTGGAGAAATGTCCTCTGGTCTGATGAAACAAAAATAGAACTGTTTGGCCATAATCACCATCGTTATGTTTCGGAGGAAAAAGGGGGAAGCTTGCAGGCTGAAGAGCACCATCCCAACCGTGAAGCACAGGGGTGGCAGCATCATGTTGTGGGGGTGCTTTGCTGCAGGAGGGACTGGTGCACTTCACAAAATAGATGGCATCATGAGATAGGAAAATTATGTGGAAATATTGAAGCAACATCTCAAGACATCAGTCAGGAAGTTAAAGCTTGGTCACAAATGTTCTTCCAAATGGACAATGACCCCAAGCATACTTCCAAAGTTGTGGCAAAATGGCTTAAGGACAACAAAGTCAAGGTATTGGAGTGGCCATCACAAAGCCCTGACCTCAATCCTATATATCATTTGTGGGCAGAACTGTGTGAGAAAGGAGGCCTACAAACCTGACTCAGTTACACCAGCTCTGTCATGAGGAATGGGCCAAAATTCACCCAACTTATTGTGGGAATCTTATGGAAGGCTACCTGAAACGTTTGACCCAAGTTAAACAAATTATAGGCAATGCTTCCAAATACGAATTGAGTGTATGTATACTTCTGACCCACTGGGAATGTGATGAAAGACATCAAATCTGAAATAAATCATTCTCTCTACTATTATTCTGACATTTCACATTCTTAAAATAAAGTGGTGATCCTAACTGACCGAAGACCGGGAATTTGTATTAGGATTAAATGTCAGGAATTGTGAAAAACTGAGTTTAAATGTATTTGGCTAAGGTGTATGTAAATGTCTGACTTCAACTGTAAATGACAGAGTGAAAAGAAAGAAGCTTGTACAGAATAAAAAATATTCCAAAACATGCATCTGGTTTGCAACAAGGCACTAAAGTAAAACTGTGCAAAATATGGCAATAAATGAACTTTATGTCCTGAATACAAAGCGTTACGTTTTGGGAAAACACTACACAAAACATCACTGAGTACCACTCTTCATATTTTCAAGCATGGTGGCGGCTGCAGCATGTTATTCGTATGCTTGTCATCGACAGGGACTAGGGAGTTTTTTAGGACAAACATTTATGGAATAAAGATAAGAACAGGCAAAATCCTAGAGGAAAACCTGGTTCAGTCTGCTTTCCAACAGACACTGGGAGACAAATTCACATTCCAGCAGGACAATAACCTAAATACTGTGAATACTTATGTAAATTAGATACTTTAATATTTCATTTTCCATAATTTTAAAACATTTTCTAAAAACATGTTTTCACTTTATCATTATGGGATTGGACTACTGTGTGTAGAAGAGTGAAAGTTATAATTGTTTTGAATTCCATTTTGTAACACAACAAAATCTGTAATAAGTCAAGGGTTATGAAAACTCTCTGAAGGCACTGTATGAACTTGAGATATAAACAAACATTAGCTTTTCAATCTCTCTGGTCATCAGTTTAGTGTGAAAATGATTCATCAGATTATGAAAAATACAACTGTTTTAGATCATTATGCTTTTCTGGCTCTCCGCTTCACTCAATTTTCGTCTAAAATGACATACCTGAATCTAACTGCCTGTAGCTCAGGATCTGAAGCAAGGATATGCATATTCTTGATACCATTTAAAAGGAAACACTATTAAAAGATAATACAAATAAAAGCATTATTTTTTTGTATTGTTTTTGTACCATCATCTGTGAAATGCAAGAGAAAGGCCGTAATGTATTATTCCAGCCCAGGTGCAAATAGATTTTGGCCACTGGATGGCAGCAGTGTATGTGGAAAGTTTTAGACTGATCCAATGAACCATTTCATTTCGGTTTAAAATTTTGTCGAGACTGCCCAAATGTGCCTAATTGGTTTATTAATATATTTTCAAGTTCATAACTGTGCACTGTCCTCAACCAATTGCATGGTATTCTTTCACTGTACTAGCTACTGTAAACTGGATAATGCAGTTAGATTAACAAGAATTTAAGCTTTCTGCCAATATCAGATATATCTATGTCCTGGGAAATGTTATTGTAACTTACAACCTCATGCTAATCGCATTAGCCTACGTTAGCTCAACCGTCCCGCATGGGTTAAAATAGCCTACAGGTTGATTGTTTTTCATGTATCCTATGGACATAGGTAGCCTCACTGGCCACCTATATTTATGCTATATGCCTATATTTGTATTACATATTCCGAGCCTTATAAACCTGCGCTGACAAACCCGTTGATTAAATTCTTATTTGTTTCAGCCGAGTAGAGCAGATTTTCGTGGATGAGTGAATAAAAGACTGAGTCCCAGGACAGTCTTCGTTAATTGTTTGATTTAAATAATTAACGCACGGAAGGCCTTATTTTCTATTTTGTGTTTTCCTGTACAATCCTAAACAAGAGCCTTGCTTCGCAAATCAGATTCTTTCTGCTCAAACCGGCAGAGGCTGATGTCAAGTCCCTGAAAAGGTATTGATAATGCGCACACACACAACACACTGTTCCAAGCACATTGCCGCATCATCAGCACACTGTATAATGTGAGTTTATAAAACGATTAAGGGGATATTGTTATGTCTGGATACTAGATTAATTTAGGCACACAGATCTGCGTGGCCAAGCCCAATATATTATAAACATGATGCAATCCACAACTGCTGCTGCCACTGACAGACCTTCACATTCCACACTGATCGAATAATAACTGCCAAAACTCAATGTGATGATTTGTTAATGGACTATAGGCTACAAACGACTGAACACACCGGCCAGTCTTCACCTTCCGATTTGCATAGCCTTTAAAGAGCATGTAGGCCTACAGTATTTACTAACCATTGAAAGGAAAATAACATATAGATGATACAAATCAGGAGTGAAAAGTAGGCTACAAGGTTTTAGTCTTGTGAGTGTATTTTGTAACAGTGCATTATAAAGGCTAAGACTGCGCAAATATAAAAGCGTAGGTATAATTCCCTGATAATTCCATACTTTAGATTTCCATTTCTTCTCATGATTCCTCCTTTGACTAGTGTTTTCCATGAAGCAGAAAGCGCATTTTCATAAATAGACCTTGGCCAAGCGCTGCGTATGAAATTTTAATGAAGCCAGAGTCTTGAGTGCAGCGCGAGGGCCTTGGAGATTCATCGCTCCCTCTGATACATTACTATGGCTTTCTCCTCGCTCGCAAACACACAGCAGCCACTGACTGCTTCAACCGGAGGCCGGCCGCACTATTGACAGCCTGGTTGGATAATAAAGTAGAACAAGAGTAGCGAGGGGGCCCTGATTTTTAGTATTTTATTCGAGTTTTATTTATCTTTGTTAAGGGTCACCCCGGTTAGCCATGAACCCTTCCGTTGCATGGGTAAACAAGTTCACCATGCATCCATCCACCCCACTATCTGATGGCCAGAACACACACAGACGCGCGCGCGCGCACACACACACACACACACACGCAAAAACACGGCATTGGAAGTGTTCAATCCCGGCGATGCAATATTTATCAGCGACGTTAGAATATAAATCCCGCCTTCAGCTCGTCTGAGGGCTTACATTTAGGAAGGCAAACACCCACTAAACGCAAACGGCTAAACTACTGCTGCCACGAAAGGTGTGTTGTTACTACCTTGTCTGTTGCGAGGGCAACAATGGTGGACTGGGGGTAGATCTATGGCTCCATATAACGTGCTTATAAAAGGATTTGCAGGAATGGAGGTGAGACTGAGTTGGGATCAAATTGATGTTGACAAGGTGAACAGGGAATATCTTTGTAGCGGTTGTTGTCTCTGGTTTGAATTAGAGGGGATAAAATAAAAAACAAATACGCATAATTTGATCTCCCCCGAGCATGCCAGAAGATGCAATATCCTGAAAACATGCATATTCGACAGTAATTAAAACATGGCGTCGTAATTTGGAACATTGTATAGATAATCAAGCCTTAATGAATGTCGGGGCGGGCCGGGCGGCTAATCAAACGCGGGAGTTATGAGTTTTAATGGGCACAGAACATTCTGACAGTTCCAGGATCAGCATCATTCCATGTCACTCAACCCACCATGCAGCACGCGCGTAAACAACTGATTATGGGTCTATGTTGTTATGGGAGAGGCATTTTGCAACCTGCCTAAAAAGAGGCATTTATGCAAGCAATAAAATAAATATAAGCTAGAGGTAGGTTACAATACACCAGAAGATCTTTTAAAAAGCTAGGGAAGTTCTGAACAAAATGAAAAATGCAATTGCATATGAATAATGAAAAATTTCGCAGCTGCAAAAATCCAATATGTACAAAACAGGAATCCCAAATTATATTGAGGGGAAACCCTTGTCAGTCTCATGTGAAACTTTGGGGAATCCTGAAAGAACAATGTCTTTATTCTAAATCAACAGATCTCAGGGAAATGTGCCCGTATTCCACTGAGTCCAAAACTGAGCCCTGACCAAACAGACAACATCTTACAGTCCCTGTAAAAATGAATAAACTATAAGGACACAGCTTAGTAGAGGATCATGGAAGGATGATTTTTACCCCTTAATACTTAATAATGTACCTAGAAGGAGGATAATAAGCCCTTCAAATAATTGAATGAATACACATTTCAGATAATTCCATTCCATTTCTCTTTTATCTCAATCATAAGGCTATCTTTAAATTATTAATATTTTGACAATGTGATCAATATTTCAAAACAATCGAAAAATGCACAGATTCTGGATACATAACATCATCCATTTGATAAAATGCGTGTTAAAATGATTTACATTCAAATAAAGATAGAGATGGCAAAAAGCAAACATAATACTCTAACTCAATGCCAATAAATAAATGTTTCTCTGCTATTCAAACGGGTCCAGCCTTGGCTCTCATGTTCAATGACCTGTGATCTAGACTTTCATGCGGCTGCTCTAAAATTCGACCGCCTGCATTACTAGGTGCTCAAGAGCTAAAGGCATGGTAAGCATGTTTTTTTAAATGTGGATGGATTCGGGGCTGCTCCGGAGAAGGATGTTTCCAAACACACTGGAGATCTTGCTTATTCCACAGACACTGCGCACCACATAGGCATAGGCTGTAGGCCTATAGCTGCTTTCGCAAATCAGGGATAGAGACAGTGACAGGGAGGCCTGAGGTTGAGCCCTATGACAAAACATTTACAGAAACGCTACAATTAATTATGGGGAGTAAAACGAAACATTTTTTTAAGCAACACCTTATTTTGTTTGAAGAAAAAAGTAAATTACAATGGCTTTCAATTAATTAATGTGATGAAGAAACATTTTGAAATACCTGAATATATGCTGCAATTACAAGCTAATAAACAGGTAAAATTTACAACTAAAATGATGGGAATGAGATTTAATAACGAATTGTGTAATACATTTAAATGTATTACATTTAAATAACATAATAATTAAATATTAGTAGAATAAAAATATGTGTTATTATTATTATTATTGCTAGTAGTAGTAGTAGTAGTAGTAGTAGATGTAGTGGTATTAGTACATGCATCAATATTGCCTCATATTGTCGAACTCAACTGAACTACAGCCAGAGATAATTCAGCACCTAGCAGCAAGGACAGCTCCACACTGCCGGCCAGCGACAGTGCAGAAACGAACTTAAATAAATCAATAAACACATAAACACACACACACACACACGCACACACACACACACACACACACACACACACACACACACACACACACACACACACACACACACACACACACACACACACACACACACACACACACACACACACAGCAAGATTTTCAGAATCCTTATCTGGCCAAAATACTTCCTCATATTTTCTAACTCAACTGAACCACAGCCGTAGATAATTCAGCATCTAGCACCTTGGACAGTTCCACACTACCAGAGAGTGCTGAAATTAACTCAAAATAATACAAATAAACAGATAAATAAACACACACACACACCAAACACACAGCAATATTTGATTTTCTGAATCCTCATCCAGCCAGTCACCCTAAAACAACTTGAACTCCCTCATGTCAATACATCATGAAGATGGTCATCTTATCCTTAATTGCATTGTTTAGTTTGCCCTTAGAATGTTGTGTAGATAAACGTTAATGAAAACCCAAAACAGGTTTGATGTAAGAGGCCTAGACTAATGAGAATATTTAAAGGGAAATTCCACCACTTTTCAACCTCATATTCAATATCTCCAGCACAAAACCAGTGTCTACATAATGTGTTGTAGAAGGAAATATAGAGTTAAAAAGTCCTGCCCGATTACATCAACAACATTTTAAAAACAGTGATTTCCAAACACTAATATTTAAGGTGAACTGGGGAGCAAAAAAATACCCTCTGGCTAGAAACTCTTTGCAGGTTTTGAAAATTACTTTAAGTCTTACCCTGTGATGTCACAGAGAAGCATCTTGTAGGACCTTACTTCTGAGCTTTTAAGCATACATCATAGAAACCCGCCATTTTCATATGTAGACACTAGTATGGTGCTGGACATAATGAATATGAGGTTGAAAAGTGGTGGAATTGCCCTTTAAAAGAAAACTAAACAATGGTAGGATGTATTTATCCTCTCCCCATTATGCAAGTGGAAGACACAAACTGGGAGCATTCCAGAGTAGCTGTTGTTACATATTATAAGTGCAAGAATGTCTCAAATACTTGTCCTAGGCAGTTGTATGATTTGATTCAAGAAAGTTTCTAATATTCAATACTAAAAGTCCTATGAATGCCCAGCTAAACCTTAAAAAAAACTTATGTAAGCCTATTCAATTATTTAAATATGAATGAATTATACAACATAGTAAGTAGGCTAATTAATGGCAACTAATAACTTCTGCTATAATGTAGCTAATTTATAGGTGGCTTGGCTAACTTTGTTACCGAATGCTGGTTTATTTCGTTCAAACAGTATGCTTCATGGGTAAACAAATATAGCACTTCATTTGATCGTGTCTAAATATTATAACCTAATGTTTCAGAAAACGAATGAATTACCTAGGCTTTCTACATATGTAGCCTGGTTATTGTGGCAGTTAGACATTTTTCAGAATCAACAGGCAAACATGAGCAACCACATACAACACAAAAGCAGTACAAATATTTGACTGGCTTAGAATGTGACACAAAACAAAAACAGATCTAAATATGAACTTCCATTTAATTCTAGTAAATATGTTGAACGTTCAAAGAAATGTATATAGCCTTCTAATCATGTCTCATAAATAATGTATTATAAACTGACAAGATGCCCAAGCCTACCACCGTCCAGTGCAACATAAACCCTGTTTACAGCTGGACACCAGCTAAACACATCCGTTTAGTTAAAGTACAATTTTAATTAAATGTAATTAATTGACGATGGTTATTTCTGGTTATGCATCTCGGATTAAATAGATGCAGTGCGGACTGACATCCTCTCATGTGCTGAAAGGCCATCTATCTCAGGGCAATCGATAGCCTACAAATTCAATGAGCTATGCTAAAGGAAGTTACAAGGGTTAGCAGGCACACAACCATGTATATTACAAAATAGGTTATTCACTGATAATTAAAAATGTCAACATGAAATTAGCTTCCTATTATTTAGGAATGTTTACGATTAGAAAAGCCTGAAAGCCCATCCGTTTGAAGAGAGTCATTCGAATTAATTTAAATATTTGTTTTATATTCAGATTAAAACAGTGTGTGTATGTATGTGTGTGTGTGTGTTTGCGTGCGTGCGTGTGTGTGTGTGTCTGTGTGCGTGCGTGCGTGCATGGGGATTGGTTCTCTGTAGGCACATTTCTCTACCCTATTTCCGCCCCGCTTCCCTGTAGGGAGCGCCCAGCACATCCAACCCAGGCTCTCCAGCCCGGTCCGCCTGCCTGCCTACCACTGCCTCTGCTCTACTCTCGGCTGGAGGGAGCTGACGGGTTGAAGAAGCGCTACTTTCTTGTCTTGGTGATGAATAATGCAGAACTCGGAGGCCAGCAAGTTTCCAGTTAAATACCAATTTGCTTAACCAATGTTTCCACCCTTCGCCAGCTCCACTCAGTGCAGGGGAGTTGGACGGGACCAGCAGCAGGCAGAGTAATTAAAAGAGGAGAGCCACGTGATCAACCAGGGTCAGCGGAAAGAACATCTTTCTAGCTAGCTATCTAAATAGAAGGCTAAGGCTCTGCATAATAACCAGCTCTGAGAAAATAATGCGGAGTCCATACTATCACAGTAAGAGCAATAAAAGTGAAGTTAATTCAGCAATTCAAAAGTTGAATGGTGCAATGTGCAGAAATCACGCCACCAATCAATTATAATAATTTGCCTACTTTCAGTTTATGTGACAAAACAAGCAGCCAGAGTGCAGATAATCATTGTACCATCTAAACCACTGTAAAATATATTTTACATAACCAAAGATATTGTATTTTCAGCTGTTTGAAGCTGGTGTACAAAACCAAAACCAAAACGGAAAGCATAGAAATAGTGCACATAGAACAGATCTACCGCGTATTAGACTTGTTTTTAATGAAAATGACAGATCTATAACTTGTATATATATATCTATGTGAATTTGGTGGGTCACCCAAAAAGTTACATGATGCAGCTTTAAGAAGATGAAATAATTTTGAGGTGTTATTTTGCCTCGAGAAAAGGGTGGTGGGTGATAAGTCGTAAATTTACAGTATCTCACTTCTTCAGACTCAACTAGATCACTATTAGTATACTCCGTTGGTGATGGGAGAGCGTATTTGGGGGGCCTACTTTGCAGCAGACCCAAAACAGCAGACCTGAAGATCTGAATGGAAAATAACCATTAGGAGAATATAATTGGGATCCAAAATTAACAAGGCGTTGGCAAATTACAGAGGTTTGAGATAGTCAAGTGTCCGAGTCACTAACATCTTGAAATGTGAGCTTAAATATCTATGATGTCTGAGAAGGAGGTCTGATGAGGCAACTGATTATCTTGGGAGGGATGATTTATACACTGTCTCCTAAAAAGTTAATTATGGCATTGAACCCCACCGTTGGGGATTCCAATCTGAAATGTAGTTTTAGTTGCATCCAGCATCGTAAACACAGCCAGCATCCAGCACCGTAAACACAGCCAGCATCCAGCATCGTAAACACAGCCAGCATCCAGCACCGTAAACACAGCCAGCATCCAGCATCGTAAACACAGCCAGCATTCAGCATCGTAAACACAGCCAGCATCCAGCACCGTAAACACAGCCAGCATCCAGCATCGTAAACACAGCCAGCATTCAGCATCGTAAACACAGCCAGCATCCAGCACCGAAACGTTTTAAAATGACATGGAATATCTTTAAACATGTACCTACATTTGAATCTAATTGTTTGTAAAAAAAAAAAAAAAAGATTGAAAAAAAATCATATTATTGCAAGGTGAAGCCTAATGACTTATGTTGATCCTTGGTTAGGGTGCTTCTCATGAAATACAACCAACACACTGGACGTCAATTGAACGTCTATTCCACTTTGGTTCAACATAATTTCATTGAAATGACCAGGAAACAACGTTAATTCCACCGGTGTGTACCCAGTGGGAAGAGATACATTTCACTCAACATAAAGGCTACTTAAACTAAATGCATCTATCACATGTTAAGCTTGTACTGTGTACCTGTTCATAGCTCACATTGTAAAATAATTATTTTACACTTTATACACTAGCCTATTCAGAAAAAGTACTAGGGCCTACATCTGGGAAACAAACAGGAGCTATAGAGATACTGAGGTCACTTTGGGCAGGGATCATGCAGGTACACAACACCAGAATAAACAGGTTGAGTGAGTGGAGTGATGTTAAACGGTTACATCACACTGTGAGTCCCTACAGTAGGTCTTTCCGGGTGAGGGTTGGAGCGCAAACATGGTTCCACGCAGCGAGCTTACGCTATGCGTAATGACGGGGCGCAGCACTGCCTGCCCCGGGTCTCCTCTGTCCGGCCTCTCCCGGCGATCAGCGCACCGAGACGGGATGTATAGCAGAGACAAACCCGCTGCAAAAGTAAACACAGCCTCCCGTCCCTCCCAATTGTTATTCATAGCATGGATAAATATTTAATACCTTCTAAGGAGAGGCCTACCTTTTGTTAACAGAATTACCAACAAGCGTTCCCACAATGAATTCAAATTATATTACAGTGTGTGTGTGTGTGTGTGTGCGTGTGTGTGTGTGTGTGTGTGTGTGTGTGTGTGTGTGTGTGTGTGTGTGTGGCTCTGCCGGTGTGGAGCCTGTGTTAAAACGAGGTCGTGCCATCGGGATTCGGGAACTGAACATTCGTTGGTTCTGGCCGTTCCTGTCCCTACACGCCGAAAAAAATATCTGGAGTAGCATTGTAGCCCCTATCAGTCTCTCTCCTCCTTTGCATTATACTTGATCCATTAATAATGAATTGATGGGCGCTAATAAGAACATCAACAGTCGGATATATTAATGAGCGCACTAACTAATAATGAATACAATCCTGAATGATTTGAGGATTTTTCTTTGACTTACACTTTAATGAGGCCCACTTCACTTCCCGAGTGTTCAGAGGAGCGTTGAACATTATCTTAAGAGCCGGGTTTCAACTACTTGACTTTTGTAAACAAATCAATGAAATATTCCTGATTGTTGGCTATAGGCCTATGAGTTAATGAAAACAAAATGAGGCGATAGCTTATTGATTTCAAATACAGTCAGTGCGCCCTTTTTGGGGGCTGAGCAAGACAGAAACGGCCAAGAGACAATGAAGACCCACATTGGTAGATTATCTTTTCTTTTCTCATTTCTGGCCTGCGCACTTCATTTTAATGAGTGCATTTGGTTGTAGAGTCACTTGAGATTTACCCAACGACTTGTTGAGGCCACAGAAAGCGCGTCAGAGAAGTCTGCTAGATCGCCATGAAAGTTTAATCAGCCTCGGGCTGGCACTCCTCAGCACAACGTAAAATTCACCCTTTACAAAAGTGCCGGACTAGGCGTGCAGAATTCCCTTACGAGAGACAATGGCGGTTTGCGGCGGGGAATAGCATCATGTTCTATACAGCTGCAATAGAGCTGTTGCAATTAATTGGGCCTCTTGGATAGTCTTTAGGGCCTACTAATAGGCCTATCTCAAGATAAGTACAAATTAATACTATTTATTTGATATCTCTCGATAGAAATGACATTCGCGTAGGCGCAGATTTAGTAGAGGAGGCATGTTCTGATGGTAGCCATCGTTTGTTACTGTTTCATTCGAAAATGCCTCCCCATCACAACTCCCCCCAGCAGGTTTTGTCACTACAATGTTACTACAATGTGTAACCGATCACATAGAGATACATTGAATTACCAATCAGGTATCGAACCCCCCAGTTGTCTACATAACTTTGTTAGCCCACTGAGTTAGGACCTAGATATGAGTTAGGTAAGTAAGCTAACTCAGGCAAGGTTAGTAGGCTAAACCACCCACAGTTGCTGTATTATTCATTGTTAACAAAGCTTCACTTCACCCTCTTTCACATTCCAAGTGCATGGTCAACCACATACCCAATTAATAGGAAACGAAAGGCTGCGAGAGAGTCTTTGAACAAAAAAGGTATATCTAACAGCCCATTAGCGAGCAAAAATCTTAAAGTAACTGCCCAGTGTTTCCAGATTTCTATCAAATCTGACCTATAATTACTTACAATATGAATTAAATAGTTCTCCTTACGTTTTTTTTCAATTAAGTATGTTAAAAAAGCAGCGTCTTGAGTTGGAATAGTGTGTATACCTTTCATAAAAAATATTTACGCAAGTAGACCGGGATTGGCCAGTTTATCCTCCTCTAGACGACTGATTGGCTATCTCATCCTCCTCAGCATTTTTAAAGTCAGTTGTGAGATCTGAACTTGAAGTGGGGTTTCTCCAATTTATGCTTTGGCCACAAATACGAGTATGGGACTAGTCAACCACTATATTTGGGTATAAGTTAACAGAATACGCATTTTCACTGAGCAGTTACTTTAAATTAGGGCAAAGAGATTCTGACTAACAGTACATGGTCGAGATCAGGGCTCTCCAACCCTGCTCCTGGAAAGATACCCTCCTGTATTTTAATTTCAACCCCAGTTGTAACAAACCACTTTGCATGTACAGTATGTGCCTATAAAATAAGTGTAGCGTTACATAACTGGCTATACATACACATTTGCAAATATGGCTACCATCCTTTTATTTCAATCCAACCTTCAGGATGTGAAGGTTGGATTGGTTGGTGAAAGGAGTGAGCCCTAAATAGGCCTCGGGGTGTTGGGTCGTTCTATGTCATTTCAGCAAGCCATGACACCCACCATCTCAGATTGTTCTGAAATCATTTCTGCAGTTTGAAACAGATAAGATTTGCATTCCTGCAACATTATTTTGTTGAAATATCAAATCAAATCAAAGTTTATTTGTCATGTGTGCCGAATACAACAGGTGTAGTAGACCTTACAGTGAAATGCTTACTTACAGGCTCTAACCAATAGTGCGGAGAAAAAAAGCATGTCTCTGTGTGTGTAGGTAAGTAAAGAAATAAAACAACAGTAAAAAGACATTTGAAAATAAGAGTAGCAAGGCTATATACAGACACCGGTTAGTCAGGCTTATTGAGGTAGTATGTACATGTGGGTATGGTTAAAGTGACTATGCATATCTGACAAACAGAGAGTAGCAGTAGCGTAAAAAGAGGGGTTGATCTCTGAGAAATTAAGCGAATTGATTGCACCCAAATTGGCTAATATATAGGATTCATATAATATCCAATAAATATAGTATCTAACATCCTTTTGGACCATCCGATTTGGTCCTTACCCTATAAGCAGTTTATGGACAAGGTATGACAGCAGCCAATTCTTCTTTTTTTTTTTACCTGCCCACTGTTTCAAATGCTAACTTTTGAACACAAATCCAAATCCTGTATAAGTAACATCATTTAGTTACACAATACATTTTTGATAATTTAGGATGATTTGGACACAAAATAATAAATAAAATAAAAAACATACAAATGCTAATATGCAGTACCAGTCAAAAGTTATGACACACCTACTCATTCAAGGGTTTTTCTTTATCTTTACTATTATTTACATTGTACAATAATAGTGAAGTCATCAAAACTATGAAATAACACATGTGGAATCATGTAGTAACCAAAAAAGTGTTAAACAAATCAAAATATATTTTAGATTTTGGATTCTTCAAAGTAGCCACCCTTTGCCTTGATGGCAGCTTTAAACACTCTTGGCATTCTCTCAACCAGTTTCACCTGGAACGCATTTCCAACAGTATTGAAAGAGTTCCCACATATGCTGAACACTTGTTGGCTGCTTTTCCTTCACTCTGCAGTCCAACTCATCCCAAACCATCTCAATTGGGTTGAGGTCGGGTGATTTTGGAGGCCAGGTCATCTGATGCAGCACTCCATCACTTTCCTTTTTGGTCAAAAAGCCCTTACACAGCCTGGAGGTGATTTGGGTTATTGTCCTTTTGAAAAAAAAATGATAGTAGGACTAAGTGCAACCCAGATGGGATGGCGTATCGCTGAAGAATGCTGTGGTAGCCATAATGGTTAAGTGTGCTTTGAATTCTAAATAAATCACAGACAGTGTCACCAGCAAAGCACCCCCACACCATAACACCTCCTCCTCCGTGCTTCACGGTGGGAACCACACATGCAGAGATCATCTGTTCAAATACTCTGCGTCTCACAAAGACACAGGGATTTGGACTCATCAGAACAAATTACAGATTTCCACTGGTCTAATTTCCATTGCTCGTGTTTCTTGGCCCAAGCAAGACTCTTCGTTAAAAAAAATGCATTTCACCTTTTTTTTTAACTAAGTAAGCTAGCCTGTTGCGACTCTAGGGGCAGTATTTTCATTTTTGGAAAAAAAATGTTCCCGTTTTAAACAGGATATTTTGTCAGGACAAGATGCTAGAATATGCATATAATTGACAGCTTTGGATAGAAAACACTCTAACGTTTCCAAAACTGTAAAGATATTGTCTGTGAGTATAACAGAACTGATGTTTCAGGCGTAAGCCTGAGAAAAATCCAATCCGGAAGTGCCCCATATTTTGAAAGCGCTGCCTTCCAATGAGTCCCTATTGAGCTGTGAATGTGCTATCAACCAGCTTACACTTTCTATGTATTCCCCAAGGTGTCAACAGCATTGTGACGTAGTTTTACGCATTTATGTTGAAGAATAGCTGTAGGCGGCTACATTGCGTAAGTGGTAACCTGATATCTCCCAGGGTGACTCTCACGTAAAATAAAGAGGTAGCCATTACTCCAATCGGTCCTACTGAAAAACGAATTGTCCCGATGGATATATTATCGAATATATATTTGAAAAACACCTTGAGGATTGATTATAAACAACGTTTGCCATGTTTCTGTCGATATTATGGAGCTAATTTTGAATATTTTTTTGCCGTTTTCATGACTGCAATTTCCGGGCGATTTCTCAGCCAAACGTGAAGAACAAACAAAGCTATTTCGCCTACAAAAATAATCTTTTGGGAAAAAATTTACTTTGGCTATCTACCTGGGAGTCTCGTGAGTGAAAACATCTGAAGTTCATCAAAGGTAAACGATTTAATTGGATTGCTTTTCTGATTTCCGTGACCAAGTTACCTGCTGCTAGCTGGACAAAATGCTATGCTAGGCTATCGATAAACTTACACAAATGCTTGTCTAGCTTTGGCTGTAAAGCATATTTTGAAAATCTGAGATGACAGGGTGATTAACAAAAGGCTAAGCTGTGTCTCAATATATTCATTTGTGATTTTCATGAATAGGAATATTTTCTAGGGATATTTATGTCCGTTGTGTTATGCTAATTAGTGTCAGGCGATGATTACGCTCCTGGATCCGGGATGGGGAGTCACAAGAAGCTAGTTGAGAACAAGTTCTCATTTACAACTGCAACCTGGCCAAGATAAAGCAAAGCAGTGCGACACAAAAAACCACACTGAGTTACACATGGAATAAACAAGTGCACAGTCAATAACACAATAGAAAAAAATAAAGTCTATATACCGTGTGTGCAAAACAACAATTTAGTAAATTAACACTGGAGTGATAGATGAGCAGATGGTGATGTGCAAGTAAAAATACTGGTGTGCAAAAGAACAGAAAAGTAAATAAAAACAATATGGGGATGAGGGAGGTAGATTGGGTGGGCTATTTACAGATGGGCTATGTACAGCTGCAGCGATCAGTTAGCTGTTCAGATAGCTGATGTTTAAAGTAAGCGAGGGAAATATAAGTCTCCAGCTTCAGCATATACCTGCTGGAGTGCGTGCTGTGGGTGGGTGTTGTTATCGTGACCAGTGAGCTGAGATAAGGCGGAGCTTTACCTAGCATAGACTTATAGATGACCTGGAGCCAGTGGGTCCAGCCGACTAGAGCATACAGGTTGCAGTGATGGGTGGTATTAGGGGCTTTGGTGACAAACGGATGGTACTGTGATAGACTGCATCCAGTTTGCTAAGTAGAGTATTGGAAGCTTTTTTGTAAATGACATCGCCGAAGTCGAGGATCAGTAGGATAGTCAGTTTTACAAGGGTATGTTTGGCGGAGTGAGTGAAGGAGGCTTTGTTGCGAAATAGGAAACTGATTATATGTTTAATTTTGGATTGGAGATGTTTAATATGAGTCTGGAAGGAGAGTTTACAGTCTAGCCAGACACCTAGGTATTTGTAGTTGTCCACATATTCTAAGTCAGAACCTTCCAGAGTAGTGATGCTAGTCGGGCGGGCGGGTGCAGGCAGTGAACGGTTGAAAAGCATGCATTTGGTTTTACTAGCGTTTAAGAGCAGTTGGAGGCCTTCTTATTGGTGTCCATTAGTAGTGGTGTCTTTGCAGCAATTCGACCATGAAGGCCTGATTCACGCAGTCTCCTCTGAACAGTTGATGTTGAGATGTGTATGTTTCTTGAACTCTGTGAAGCATTTATTTGGGCTGCAATTTCTGAGTCTTGTAACTCTAATGAACTTATCCTCTGCAGCAGAGGTAACACTGGGTCTTCCTTTCCTGTGGCGGTCTTCATGAGAGCCAGTTTCATCATAGCGCTTGATGGTTTTTGCGACAGCACTTGAAGACATTTTAAAAGTTCTTGAAATTGACCCAACTGATTGGCTCAAACATATTAAGAAGGAAATAAATTTGACAAATTAACTTTTAACAAGACACACCTGTTAATTGAAATGCATTCCAAGTGACTACTTCATGAAGCTGGTTGAGAGAATGCCAAGAGTGTGCAAAGCTGCCATCAAGGTGGCTACTTTGAAGAATCTAAAATCTAAAATTTATTTTGATTTGTTTAACACGTTTTTAGTTACTACATGATAACATATGTTTTTTTATATAGTGTTGATAGTGTTTTTTTCAAACTTTTGACTGGTGCTGTAGGTACCATTGACTTGCATTGAATTTTCCCCACCAATGTTAAAAAGTTTGCAATTGAAATAGTGGACAACAGACCAAAACAGGGATTGCTGTCATACCTTGTCCAGGAAACCAATTTGTCATTTTGAGATTTGAGTGAACTATCCCTTTAAAAAATACCTGGAACAGCACCATCTAGTGGTCAGAACCTGGTAATATCAGGATGTAGGTAGGAACATAAACCTAACAACAGAAACAGGACTCTGAGCCGCAGCTCCGTACTACTTGTCAGACATAGACAACAGATACTACATACTTGTTGTTGGCTTGGGGTTTGGGTGGTCCATGGATGGCTTTTCACCATGTCGAAATTCTCTTTCCTGTGCTTTTTGAGGTGGAACGACCTGCTGGTCACATATTCATGCTTCATCATTACTGCAGGAAAATGCTGGAAATTGCTGGTCTTCCCTGCTCTGCTCTACACCAGCCTCCATTAAGTGTGTGGAATATGCATATTATGGCAGATCTAATATTAAAAGCTTTTATTGGCTTGATACTAGCATATTCATGAGCGTCACCTAATGGACTGATGGAGATGGGGGGTTCAACATCGAGGACGATGCTACGCTACTCTGACAGATGGACAGACAGCATCTGAGATATATTCACTGTAGAAGTGTTTTGCCACATAATAAACTGGTATTGTTTATTTATGATACTCATATTTAAATGGAAAACTAATTTAAAGTGACTTGCGAATGTATTCACCCCCTTGGCATTTTTCCTATTTTGTTGCCTTTCAATCTGGAATTAAAATGTATTTTGGGGGGTTTGTATCATTTGATGTACACAACATGCATACACCCCTTTGAAGATTCTAAATATTTCTTATTGTGAAACAGACAAGAAATAAGACAAAAAAAAACAGAAAACTTGAGCATGCATAACTATTCACCCCCGAAAGTCAATACTTTGTAGAGGCACCTGTGGCAGCAATTATAGCTGCAAGTCTCTTGGAGTATGTCTCAAAAGCTTGGCACATCTAGCCACTGGGATTTTTGCCCATTATTCAAGGCAAAACTGCTCCAGCTCTTTCAAGGTGGATGGGTTCTGTTGGTGTCCAGACATTTACAGTGGGGCAAAAAAGTATTTAGTCAGCCACCAATTGTGCAAGTTCTCCCACTTAAAAAGATGAGAGAGGCCTGTAATAGGTTCACTTCAACTATGACAGACAAAATGAGAAAAAACATCCAGAAAATCACATTGTATAACAAAGTATTGAGATAAACTTTTGTTATTGACCAAATACTTATTTTCCACCATCATTTGCAAATAAATTCATTAAAAATCCTACAATGTGATTTTCTGGATTTTTTAAATCATTTTGTCTGTCATAGTTGAAGTGTACCTATGATGAAAATCACAGGCCTCTCTCATCATTTTAAGTGAGAGAACTTGCACAATTGGTGGCTGACTAAATACTTTTTTTGCCCCACTGTGTATGCTTCCCTTTAAACCAGTCGAGTGTTGCTTTAGCAGTATGCTTAGGGTCATTGTCCTGCTGGAAGGTGAACCTCCGTTCCAGTCTCAAATCTCTGGAAGACTGAAACAGGTTTTCCTCAAGAGTTTCCCTGTATTTAGCGCCATCCATCATTCCTTCAATTCTGACCAGTTTCCCAGTCCCTACCGATGAAAAACATCCCACAGCATGATGCTGCTCCACCATGCTTCAATTTTAGTCTCATCTGACCAGAGTACCTTCTCCCACATGCCTTTTGGCGAACACCAAATGTGTTTGCTTATTTTTTTCTTTAAGCAATGTTTTTTTTGGGCCACTCTTCTGTAAAGCCCAGCTCTGTGGAGTGTACGGTTTAAAGTGGTCCTATGGACAGATACTCCTATCTCCGCTGTGGAGCTTTGCAGCTCCTTCAGGGTTATCTTTGGTCTCTTTGTTGCCTCTCTGATTAAAACCCTCCTTCCCTGGTCCGTGAGTTTTGGTGGGAGGTTTGTTGCGGTGCCATATTCTTTCCATTTTTTAATATTGGATTTAATGGTGCTCCGTGGGATGTTTAAAGTTTCCTATATTTTTTATAACCCAACCCTGATCTGTACTTCTCCACAACTTTGTCCCTGACCAGTTTGGAGAGCTCCTTGGTTTGCATGGTGCCGCTTGCTTGGTGGTGTTGCAGACTCTGGGGCCTTTAAGAAAAGTTGTATATATACTGAAATCATGTGACACTGAGGTTGCACACAGGTGGACTTTGTTTAACTAATTATGTGACTTCTGAAGGTAATTGGTTGCACCAGATCTTTTTCAGGGGCTTCATAGCAAAGGGGGTGAATACATGCACCACTTTTCCGTTTGAAATGTTTTAGAATTATTATTTTCATTTCACTTCACCAATTTGGAATATTTTGTGTATGTAGATTACATGAAATTCAAATAAAAATCTATTTAAATTACAGGTTGTAATGCAACAAAATAGGAAGAACACCAAGGGGATGAAAACTTTTGCAAGTTTTGAGTAGAGGCAGTTCGGAGATGAAACGGTTGGGGGGTCACAGAATGGTCCAGAGCCGTTTATCAGGGCAGCCAGGCCCATGCAGTCGCTGAAGCAGCGCTTCTCTGTCGTGGTCTCTGAAGTCAGACTCCATGGGTCGAACTCCCCCAGTACCGATGTGTAGCACCCACCTGGGTGAAGCCATGACAGCCGTGAAGGCGCAAGAACATCACACTGCATATCAGTCTAGAATAGTCCGCCTTGAAGCTAACTGCTGGAGAAAACTGCTCAAAACTGAAACATTAGCATATTCAACGTGGCTGCCACCTCCCAACATCATCCCCTTACTTTGAATCAAAACATAGCTAGTTATCTAAGTAGTTTGCTACCAAGTTAGCTAGTTGAGCTTCTGGATGACAGTGACACATTAGTTAGGCGAAACCAACTGACCTGCCAGTCATGCCATGCCGATAGTTAACAAATTAGCAAACAAAAACAAAAATCTTGATAAAAGTGCAATCAAAGCACTTACAAATATTATGGTTATTCTGTAGTTCAATTGAACAAACATCTAGTTATGGAGTGAGGGTGCAATAAACATGTTTGCAACAACTTGGTCCCTTGTTATATCCCTATGATATTGTCAGTTCGTATTTCCTCTGCACAATTCCTTCACTACATTGGTACTGTCTGGAACAGGAAAAAAATATAATTGGAAAATGTCGCAATGACAACCAACCATCAACTTATAAACTTGCACGCCAGCATTTCTGCAGTGTCCCGGGTGAAAGAAAGGGTGTGGAGAGGGGGCTGCCTGCTTCCTGCGTCAACCCCATCGAGCTTCATCCATCCCCCGACCATGAGCAGTGGGGTGGGGTGGGGGGTATAGGAACGGTGGAGGGGGGTGCAGGCGGTGCGGAGGTGAGACGGTGAGAGGAGGAAGAGTAAATGTCCTCCCTGATTAGCCCAGGCCTGTGTGAGTGGACTAATGCAGCTCTCTATTAGCATGTTTTATATGATGCCACAGGCAGTGCTGCTCTGCTTCCCGTTTGATATGTCACAACTCATATCAGTCACACCACCTCCTGTCGTGAGTGTGGTGTGTGTTTGAGTGTGTGTGAGCAAGTGTGAACGCCCGTGCGAGTGTGTGCCATGTTCCGTCATGACTGCGCCTCTCTGCACATTTTACATGCACTCATTCAGAGTGGGGAGCAGGCCTCCCAGTATGGCCCCCTAGGGGGAGGGGACAAGGGGCCAGACCACTGCGGTCTGCACATCTGCACCCATGTCCCCTGAGACAGAATGTTCCAGCATGGAACATCTCTGTGAACCAGACTCTCAGAAAGAAGAACCACGGCTTGGAATCCTCAGAGAGAAAGAGAAAGAGAGAGGAAGATTGGCTCCTTAGATTGTTATGACATTAGCTCAGTCAGACACAAAGACATACCACTGGGCAAAGATGTCAATTCAACGTCTAATGCACGTTGTTACCATAACATTTAATTGAAATTACATGGAAACATCGCTGATTCAACCAGGGTGTGCCCAGTGCTATGGTTCTGGAATGTTGTAACAGTGCACTACCCAGACGTCCCACATCTGTGTTTACCATCCACAGTTATTAAAAAGTTATTTAAAAAGACACAGAGAAATAAAGGTCAAAGCCAGGTCTAAACAGTTGTTTAGCTGTGGGCATTTCCATGTAAAAGAACCCATGAACACCAATGTGAAGTTCATAGGATCACGTCAAATCTGGTGTCAAAGGAAAGCTGAGTCTACATTTTTGAAAAATGAAGGTATATATATTAGGAATAAGCGTATACCAGAAAAGTCTTAGAAGGTATTAGAAATACATCAAACCCTGCAATGTTGAAGTAATATCAGCACTTACAGTGCATTTGGAAGTACTCAGACCCCTTGACTTTTTACACATTTTGTTACATTACAGACTTATTCAAAATGTATTAAATGTTTTTTTTCTCTCATCAATCTACACACAATACCCCATAATGACAAAGAAAAAACTGTTTTTTAGACATTTTTGCAAATGTATTAAAAATAAATAACGGAAATATCACATTTACATACTGTAAGTATTCCGACCCTTTACTTAGTACTTTGTTGAAGCACCTTTGGCAGCGATTACAGCCTTGAGGTATGACGCTAAACGACTGGAACACCTGTATTTGGGCAGTTTCTCCCATTATTCTCTGCAGATCAGAGATGTTTGATCGGGTTTAAGTCTTTGCTCCATTCATCTTTGCCTCGATCCTGACTAGTCTCAGAGTCCCTGATAATGAAAAACATCCCCACAGCATGATGCTGCCACCACCATGCTTCACCATAGGGATGGTGCCAGGTTTCCTCCAGACGTCTGGCAATCAGGCCAAAGAGTTCCATCTTGGTTTCATCAGACCATAGAGTCTTGTTTCTCATGGTCTGAGAGTTCTTTAGGTGCCTTTGGCAAACTCTAAGTGGGCTGTCATGTGCCTTTAACTTAGGTGTGGCTTCCATCTGACCACTCTACCATAAAGGCCTGATTGATGGAATGCTAAAGAGATGGTTGTCCTTCTGGAATTTTCTCCCATCTCCACAGAGGAATTCTATAGCTCTGTCAGAGTGACCATCGGGATCTTGGCCACCTCCCTGACCAAGGCTCTTCTCCCCTGATTGCTCAGTTTGGCTGGGTGGCCAGCTCTAGGACGAGACTTGGTGGTTACAAACTTCTTCCATTAAAGAAATATGTGTTTTTGGAGACTTTCAATGTTTTAGATATTTTTTGGTACCCTTCTCCATATCTGTGCCTCGACACAAACACGTGTCGGATCTCTACGGACAATTCCTTCGACCTCATGGCTTGGTGTTTGCTCTGACATGCATTGTCAACTGTGGGACCATGTACAGACAGGTGTGTCTTTCCAAATCATATCCAATCAATTTACCACAGGTGGACTCCAATGAAGTTCTCAATGATTTTTGAGTTATAGCAAAGGGTCTTTACTTGTGTAAATAATGTATTTCTGTTTTTTAGATGCAATAAAACCAGTTTTTGCTTTGTCATTATGGGGTATTGTGTGTAGATTGATGAGGACATTTTTTTATTTAATCATTTTTAGAATAAGGCTGTAAAGTAACAAAATGTGAAAAAAGGGTAGGGGTCTGAATACTTTCTGAAAGCACTGTATATTTCATTTTGGAGGAATGATTTGCCTTGTATGAGTTAAAGTAACATTGCCATGTTCCTTGAAATTCCATTACCTAAAACCTGCATACAGTATCTTTAAGACATGTTATATTTTCGCATCCTCACAAGGACAGATTAATTAGTTTGTTTTTTATTAATATCCATTTGGTTTATAAATGATTAAGTGATTTAAACTCAAAGTTCTGTTAGCAAATTTCTAACAGAATTTCTGAAGATTCAGTTATGGAATTACTGCATTTGAATTGGCTACAACGGGAAATCATAATAGCCATAAACCGCAGGTGGTGTTCCTGCTAATGTCCTCTCTTTCGCTGCCTACAGACCCTCCCCCGCCCTCCCTTTGGCAAAACTGATCCCGACTCCATTTTGCTCCTCCCTTCCTATAGGCAGAAACTCAAACAGGAAGTACCCATGCTAAGGTCTAATCAACGCTGGTCTGACCAATCGGAATCCATACTTCAAGATAGTTTTGATCACCCGGACTGGGATAAGTTCTGGGTAGCCTCCGAGAATAACATTGACAAATACATTGATATGGTGGCTGAGTTTATCAGGAAGTGTATAGGAGATGTTGACCCACTGTGACTATTAAAACCTACCCTAACCAGAAACTGTGGATAGATGGCAGCATTCGTGCAAAACTGAAAGTGCGAATCACCGCATTTAATCATGGCAAGGTGACTGGGAATATGGCTGAATATTATTACCTCAGTAAGGCAAACAAACGGGCAATAAGTCAGTATAGAGACAAAGTGGACTCGCAATTCAACGGCTTGGACACAAGACGTATGTGGCCGGGTCTACAGAACACCACGGATTACAAAGGGAAAACCAGCCACGTCGCGGGCACCGACATCTTGCTTCCGGACATGCTAAACACCTTCTTCGCCTGCTTTGAGGATAACACAGTGCCACCAACGCGGCCCGTTCCCAAGGAATGTGGGCTCTCCTTCTCTGAGGCCGACGTGAGTAAAACATTTAAGCGTGTTAACCCTCGCAAGACTACCAGCCCAGAAGGCATTCCTAGCCGCGTCCTCAGAGCACGCGCAATCCAGCTGGCTGGAGTGTTTACGGATATATTCAATCTCTCCCTAACCCAGTCTGCTGTCCCCACATGTTTCAAGATGTCCACCATTGTTCCTGTGACCAAGAAAGCAAAGGTAAATTAACTAGATGACTATCGCCCCGTATCACTCACTTCTGTCATCATGAAGTGCTTTGAGAGACTAGTCAAGGATCATATCTTCTCTATCTTACCTTACCTTCTCTTACCTTACCTGATACACTAGACCCATTTCAATTTGCATACTGCGAAAGTATTCGGCCCCCTTGAACTTTGCAACCTTTTGCCACATTTCAGGCTTCAAACATAAAGATATAAAACTGTATTTTTTTGTGAAGAATCAACAACAAGTGGGACACAATCATGAAGTGGAACGACATTTATTGGATATTTCAAACTTTTTTAACAAATCAAAAACTGAAAAATTGGGCGTGCAAAATTATTCAGCCCCCTTAAGTTAATACTTTGTAGCGCCACCTTTTGCTGCGATTACAGCTGTAAGTCGCTTGGGGTATGTCTCTATCAGTTTTGCACATCGAGAGACTGAAACTTTTTCCCATTCCTCCTTGCAAAACAGCTCGAGCTCAGTGAGGTTGGATGGAGAGCATTTGTGAACAGCAGTTTTCAGTTCTTTCCACAGATTCTCGATTGGATTCTGGACTTTGACTTGGCCATTCTAACACCTGGATATGTTTATTTTTGAACCATTCCATTGTAGATTTTGCTTTATGTTTTGGATCATTGTCTTGTTGGAAGACAAATCTCCGTCCCAGTCTCAGGTCTTTTGCAGACTCCATCAGGTTTTCTTCCAGAATGGTCCTGTATTTGGCTCCATCCATCTTCCCATCAATTTTAACCATCTTCCCTGTCCCTGCTGAAGAAAAGCAGGCCCAAACCATGATGCTGCCACCACCATGTTTGACAGTGGGGATGGTGTGTTCAGGGTGATGAGCTGTGTTGCTTTTACGCCAAACATAACGTCTTGCATTGTTGCCAAAAAGTTCAATTTTGCTTGTGGCAAACTTTAAACAACACTTTTTATGGATATCTTTAAGAAATGGCTTTCTTCTTGCCACTCTTCCATAAAGGCCAGATTTGTGCAATATACGACTGATTGTTGTCCTATGGACAGAGTCTCCCACCTCAGCTGTAGATCTCTGCAGTTCATCCAGAGTGATCATGGGCCTCTTGGCTGCATCTCTGATCAGTCTTCTCCTTGTATGAGCTGAAAGTTTAGAGGGACGGCCAGGTCTTGGTAGATTTGCAGTGGTCTGATACTCCTTCCATTTCAATATTATCGCTTGCACAGTGCTCCTTGGGATGTTTAAAGCTTGGGAAATCTTTTTGTATCCAAATCCGGCTTTAAACTTCTTCACAACAGTATCTCGGACCTGCCTGGTGTGTTCCTTGTTCTTCATGATGCTCTCTGCGCTTTTAACGGACCTCTGAGACTATCACAGTGCAGGTGCATTTATACGGAGACTTGATTACACACAGGTGGATTGTATTTATCATCATTAGTCATTTAGGTCAACATTGGATCATTCAGAGATCCTCACTGAACTTCTGGAGAGAGTTTGCTGCACTGAAAGTAAAGGGGCTGAATAATTTTGCACGCCCAATTTTTCAGTTTTTGATTTGTTAAAAAAGTTTGAAATATCCAATAAATGTCGTTCCACTTCATGATTGTGTCCCACTTGTTGTTGATTCTTCACAAAAAAATACAGTTTTATATCTTTATGTTTGAAGCCTGAAATGTGGCAAAAGGTCGCAAAGTTCAAGGGGGCCGAATAATTTCGCAATGCATTGTATATACAACAATGGCCGGAGTTGAATGGAACAGCACTTCACCTTAGTGACTGTTCCCTCTACTCTATACAATACATATCTGTTTATTTTATGTGATGATTAAAGGCTCATACAATACAAATATTTTTTAAATGTTTTCTTTCACAGTGATAGCGACTCCGACTGGGAGCCCCCGGTGCCAAGCTGCCCGCTCTACCCGTGCCCCCAGTGGTGTTCATATGCCACAGTTCATTACTGCAGGCATGACTGTGCCTCAGGGCCAAAAGGGCACAGCATGGAGGCGTCGTTGTGTTCTGTGTCGCATAAAATGCACCACTTGTTCAGTTTGCCTCTGCTTTACATCAGAAAGAGACTGCTATGGGACATGGCACAGGCAGCAAAATATTATGACGAGGACTTCCAAGGGGTATACTGTTTTTTAAAAAATATTTATTTTCTAATTTTCTGTTATTTATAACATTTTTTTTTGTGTGTGTGTGTGTTAGAATTGCTTTTTGATATGTTGTATATAGTTATTTGCACTGCTGTATATAGTTATAGGTCATTTCACCAATTCGGCCACTTGGGTACATTTGGGCAACTTGTGTGAGACACCTGGGTGACTTCATGCTAAATGTCATGTAGCTCACCCATTCCTGAGGTTATCAGTCTGAAACTTTGCACACCTACAGTTGCCCTCTTGTGTTATCCATCAAAATGATCTCCAGCATCCTATCTGACTGTGTGGCTATTCTAGTACATGTGAAAGATGATACTACAACAATAAAAAACAGAAAACGTTTGCTCTTTCTTTTTCTTTTTTTCCCACCAGATCTACTGTGTTATATTCTGCTACATTCAATTAACATTTCCACAACCTTCAGAATGTTTTCATTCAAATGATACCAAGAATATGCATGTCCTTGCCTCTGGGGCTGAGCTACAGGCAGTTAGATTTGGGTATGTCTTCAGGCAGAAATTGAGAACAAAGGGATGCAGCCAGCACACTGTGTTTGTTTATTGTTGAGACTAAGAAGAAGATCAGATCAAATTTTGTGATTAATTTATGCAGATACCCAGGTAATTCCAAAGGGTCCACATACTTTTTCTTGCCACTGTACGTTTGGAACCGTAAACAACTAAACACAACTCTACAACCGAAAACACTTCCGGGTCCATTTTTAAAAAAACTTCCGGGTTCGTTTTTTTTCCGCTTAAAACCACTTTTTGTTCATAACTCGACAAAACATGATTAGACTGGGCAGTTTTTTTGCAGGGAGCTTGTCCTATTAGGAACGTGTTGATTTCACTACGTAATTTTAGTTTCTGTCTTATCTGAGAAAATGGGTGTGTTACTTTCTCCCCGTACATTCATCCCAGCTCTAGCTTCGACTACAGTACATTACAGTAAAGTGAAAAAACGTTTATTAGAGTATGGTTCAGTACAGTAAAGTACAGTATAGTCCTGTGAAACATAAACGTCTATGATTGGTTCAGATTTAGTCTGGTCCGAAGAACCCAAATGTGGTCTTGTTTGGGAGAGGAGCCTGTCACGACTTCCATCGAAGTCGGTCCCTCTCCTTGTTCGGGCGGTGTTCTGCGGTCAATGTCACCGGTCTTCTAGCCATCACCGCTCCACCTTTCATTTTCCATTTGTTTTGTCTTGTTTTTCCACACACCTGGTTCATATTCCCTCATCATACTAAATGTATATTACCCTCTGTTTCCCCCATGTCTGTGTGTGGAATTGTTCTTTGTGTAGGGTGTTACGCTACAGGCTGGCTTGCGCTAGGTTTGTTTCAAACCTAGGTTTGTTCGTTTTGTTTAATTCGATTCATGTTACCGTGGTTGAGTATTGTGCTGCCTAGCCTGTGCCTTTGGGCCAGGGTGTATATTAAAGTTCTCCTGTTATCACCCATCTCTGCTCTCTTGCGCCTGACTTCCTGGCAACCAGTCACTCACCCCGTTACAGAATTCCACACCGACCAATGGAGTCAGCAGGAGCGGGTGCCCCTGTTGTGGGGGTAGAGGAACGCATTCGGGAGCACGCTGCGATGCTTCACCATCTCGGCGCTGTCATGGACCGCATCATCCAGACTATGGACCGCTGGGAGAGACAGTGAGTTCCTCCAGCACCCCCACCAGCACAACAGGGGTCTCCACTACTCACCTCCCCTGCACCCGGTCCTAGTGGGATTCGTCTCGCCCTTCCCAGGGAATTTGATGGGACGGCGGGAAGCTGCCAGGGGTTCCTGCTGCAGCTGGACCTGTATCTGGGGTCCGTCCACCCGGCTCCTTCGGGACGTGAGAGGGTGTCCGCCCTTATCTCGTGCCTCTCTGGGAAAGCCCTGGAAGGGGCTAACACTGTGTGGGTCGAAGGAGATGCGGCGCTGGACAACTTCAAGGAGTGAACGTCTCTTCCACCTGAGGCAGGGGACGAGGAGCGCCCAAGAGTTTGCCCTGGACATCCGGACCCTGGCCGCAGGAGCAGGATGGAACGACAGGGCCCTGATCAACTCTATCGCTGCAGCTTGCGCGAGGATGTCCGTTGGGAGTTGGCCACGTGCACCATCTGTGGCCACAGAGGTAATACTGCCGGTCGATGTCGGGTTGGTTCCTCTGGGGGTCGAGGCAGCAGGCAGAGTGCTCTGCCATCATCCCAGGTGAGCTTGCACCATTCTCATCCAGAGCCCTCTGTTGCCCACCTGTTTTTGCAAGTCAACTTTCCTGAGTTTCCCCCGCATTCCCAGCGTAAGGCGCTCGTCGATTCAGGCGCGGCTGGGAATTTTATCGACAGAGCATTTGCCCATAGTTTATGCCGTAAGGGTTGATGAATGCTCCGTCAGTCTTCCAAGCCTTGTGGACGAGATTTTCAGGGACCTGCACGGAGAGTGTGTAGTGGTGTATATTGATGACATTCTGATATACTCCGCTGCACGCGCCGAGCCTGTGTCTTTTGTGCGCCAGGTGCTTGGTCGACTGTTGGAGCATGACCTGTATGTCAAGGCTGAGAAATGCCTGTTCTACCAGCAGTCTGTCTCCTTCCTAGGATACCGCATTTCCACCTCAGGGGTGGAGATGGAGAGTGACCGCATTTCAGCCGTGCGTAATTGACCGACTCCCACCACGGTAAAGGAGGTGCAGCATTTTTTTAGGGTTTGCCAATTACTACCGGAGGTTTATCCCGGGTTTTGGTCAGGTAGCGGCTCCCATTACCTCACTGCTGAAGGGGGGACCGGTGCGTTTGCAGTGGTCCGCTGAGGCGGACAGGGCTTTTTGGTCACCTAAGGGCTCTGTTTACCTCAGCTCCCGTGCTGGCGCATCCGGATCCCTCTTTGGCGTTCACAGTGGAGGTGGACGCGTCCGAGGCTGAGATAGGAGCCATGCTCTCTCAGCGCTCGAGTACGCCACCGAAGCACCGCCCCTATGCCTTCTTCTCGAAGAGGCTCAGGCCGGAAGAGTGAAACTATGATGTGGGGGACCGGGAGCTGTTGGCTGTGGTGAAGGAGTTGAAGGCGTGGAGACATTGGCTTGAGGGGGCTCAACACCCTTTTCTCATCTGGACTGACCACCGCAACCTGCGAGGAGACTGAATCCTCATCAGACATGGCCCATGTTTTTTACCCGTTTTGTTTTCACCCTTTCTTTCAGAACAGGTTCCCAGAATGTTAAGGCATACGCACTGTCCCGGCTGTAGGACACAGAGGAGCGACCCATGGATCCTTCCCCCATACTCCCGGCCTCCTGCCTGGTGGCGCTGGTAGTATGGGAGCTGGACGTGGACATTGAGCAGGCGTTACGTGCAGAGCCCGCTCCCCTCCAATGTCCTGCTGGGCGTCTGTACATTCCGTCTGCTGTCCGTGACCGGTTTATCTATTGGGCCCACACGTCACCCTCCTCTGGTCATCCAGGCATCCGTCGGACGGTGCGCTGTCTGAGTGGGAAGTACTAGTGGCCCACCTTGGCAAAGGACATGAGGGTTTATGTTTCCTCCTGCTTGGTGTGTAAGGCTCCTAGGCACCTGCCCAAAGGTAAGCTACACCCGTTACCCATTCCACAACGGCCTTGGTTGCATCTGTTGGTCGATTTCCTCACCGATCTTCCTCCCTCACAGGGTAACACCACGATCCTGGTCGTTGTGGACCGTTTTTACAAGTTCTGCCGTCTCCTCCCTCTGCCCGGTCTCCCTAAGGCCCTACAGACTGCGGAGGCCTTGTTTACACACGTCTTCTGGCACTACAGCATGCCTGAGGATATAGTGTCTGATCGGGGTCCCCAGGACACTTCGAGGGTCTGGAGGGCATTTATGGAAGGCCTGTGGGTCTCGATCAGCTTCGGGGTTTTCACCCCAAGAGTAATGGGCAGGTTGAGAGAGTGAACCAGGATGTGGGTAGGTTTCTGCAGTCTTATTGTCAGGGACGGCCGGGGGAGTGGGCGGCGTTCGTGCCCTGGGCCGAGATGGCTCAGAACTCGTTCCGTCACTCCTCCACTAACCTCTTGCCCTTCCAGTGCGTACTGGGGTACCAGCCGGTCCTGGCGCCTTGGCATCAGAGTCAGACCGAGGCTCCTGCGGTAGACGACTGGTTCAGGCGTGCGGAGGAGACCTAGGACGCCGCCCATGTTTACCTCCAGCGGGCCGTGCTGCGCCAGAAGGCCAGCGCAGACCATTACCGCAGTGAGGCCCTGATGTTCGCACCGGGGGACCGGGTCAGGCTCTCGACCCGAAACCTGTCCCTCCACCTGCCCTGCTGGGAAGCTGGGGCAGTGGTTTGTGGGGCCATTTAAAGTCCTGAGGAGACTGAACAAGGTTAGTTACCGGTTACAGCTTCCCCCCGATTACCGTATTAACCCCTCGTTCCATGTGTTTCTCCTCAGGCCGGTGGTGGCTGGCCCACTCCAGGAGTCTGAGGTACTGGAGGTCCCTCCGCCCCCTTTGGACATCGAGAGGGTCCCGGCGTACTCCGTTCGCTCCATACTGGATTTGAGGCATCGGGCGAGGGGCCTTCAGTACCTCGTGGACTGGGAGGGGTATGGTCCCGAGGAGAGATGCTGGGTCCCGGTGGAGGACGTTTTGGACCCTTATATGCTACGGGAGTTCCACCGTCTTCGTCTGGATAGCCCTGCAACTCGCCCTTCGGGTTATCCCTGAGGCCGGTGTCGTCGTCCTGCTGGAGCCGCATGTCAACAGGGGGGGGGGGGGGGGGGGTACTGTCATGAATTCCGCCGAAGTCGGTCCCTCTCCTTGTTGGGGCGGCGTTCGGCGGTCGACGTCACCGGTCTTCTAGCCATTGCCGCTCCACCTTTCATTTTCCGTTTGTTTTATCTTGTTTTCCCGCACACCTGGTTCACATCCCTCATCAGACTAAATGTATATTACCCTCTGTTTCCCCCATGTCTGAGTGTGGAATTGTTCTTTGTGTAGGGTGTTACGCTACAGGCTGGCTTGCGCTAGGTTCGTTTGTTTGTTTTGTTTAATCCGGTTCATGTTACCGTGGTTGTGCTTTGTGCTGCCTTGTCTGTGCCTTTGGGCCAGGGTGTATATTACAGTTCTCCTGTTATCACCCATCTCTGCTCTCCTGCACCTGACTTCACGGCAAATGAGTATATTACATATTTCTACCTTTTATGTACCTATTTAGGATACATCACCATAAAGAGATTTACATTTATATCCATAATTATGTATTTATGTGATGTAAATAAAGAAAAGAAAAGAAAACACACCATTGTTTCTGCAGACATCTTTGAATCTTAATTCAGAGCAGACATTTAATAATGTTTTTGGAAAATGTGGTAACAAAAAACTGAGGGAGATTTGCACGGCAAAGTTCTTCCAGTAAATGTTTTTTAGTACATTTTTCAGTCTAAATTGCTAAATGGAGTCATTGTGCAAAGAGCTTGTTCAACTTTGAAATCAAGGGGTTTTGTTTGGCGTACATTAGTGAAAAATCTGATTCTCAGCGCAAATCCGTTCCCATGGAATTGCCCCTGCACATCATAAAAATGGAATCTCACATAGTAGCTCTGCTATGAACAAGAGAGAGGCAGTCCTCATCCTGAAGCAAAACAGAGTAAAAAGGATATATTTCATCTCACTTCATAAAGTTATGCAAGATTTATATTTGCAGAGAATCAGCTACAGTTTTGAGTAAATATTTAAGATCTTTGCTCAAGTAATCCTTTGAACAAAGTGTTCGTAAAACAAACCAAATGTCTCCAAAGAGAATAAGTGCTGCAGAGAGATTATGCAATGACCAAGTGTCTCATCTTTAGTTTTGAGGACAGGCAGTTTGGGTGGATAGATCAGGCTTGATCCGCAGTCTGTCACGGGGGGTGAATTGGAAGGAGTTGAGCTGTATGGGTGCAGAGCAGCACAGCGCCTTTTTGAGGGAAAGAGATGGAGCTGGGTACTTCTCCCATTTTCTAGCAGAGCATTCACATGTGATGATAGATGCATGGGAAGGGCTGGAGAGGTGTAGGGAGAGAGATGGAGTGAGGCCTCCCTTGACTGGTCCTTTAGCTGATCTGTCAGTCCTAATAGCTTTGTTATCATATTCACTCCGTCTCTAGTCGTCTCTCAGAAGAAAAACAGAACAAGGGGAATGAGAGCAGAGGGGAAAGAATGAAAGAGCGCAGCCAAGGAATTAGAGAAACACAAAGAAAGGCAGGCATCCAGCAAACAAGAGAACAAGTGAACGAGCATGAGATGGGAGAATAAGAAAATTCCCTTTACCTTCTCCTCCGTCCCTCCACCCCTCTCGTACTCCCACCCGCATTATTTCTCCTGTGTTACTTTCTTCTGAAAATTGCCCTGAGGCTAAGCACTCTCCTAGATGGCTAGCCCGGAGCCAGCCTTGTTTTCACACACTGATAATAATATCGCTGGTGAAGAACTAAGGCTTTTGAAGGATCAACCCCAATCCCCCTCAGTCTCCCTTCTTGCCCCCCTCTGCATTCCTACTACACCTTCACGCACCTCTTGCCCCATTTCCCTACCCACACACACCTACATCTGACAACACCCCCACCTTCACCCCTGACCTGACCCCACCCTCCCGCCATGTTCCTCCTCATCCCTCCTTCTCATCCCGGTGCTCGCCTCCAGAACTTGATCAGAGCCACCTGTCCACTCCGGGGACCCAATTCAGAAGGCCTTCACCGCGCCCAGATGAACGAGAGCTGTTGTTTAGGCTGCTTCACCCACAAAGAGAAATTCAGCAAACACTATTATTGTAGAAAGAGGTGGTGGTGGAGGGGGGAGGTTTATAAGAGCTATTCTGCTGTTGATTCATGCATTTTGTAGAAATACAGTACTCCTCTGTCAATTTGAAACTGCCACCTTCCATATGTGGTTTCATGCCTCACACCACACAGTCTGCCATGTCTCGGGCCATTATTATTTGATATTTTATTATTCGCCTTAATCCACCTCAGTGTGAGAGGAAAGCAGCAGGCAGCGAGTGGAGGCTACGCTGGGGGTTGCATGGAGCTGGGCTGAGACTAAGGCTGGGGCTACGCTGGGGGGCTGCATGGAGCTGGGCTGAGACTAAAGCTGATGCTTGGGGGCTGCATAGAGCTGGGTTTTGACTAAGGCTGGGACTACGCTGGGGGGCTGCATGGAGCTGGGCTTCGACTAAGGCTGGGGCTACGCTGGGGGGTTGCATGGAGCTGGGTTGAGACTAAGGCTGGGGCTACGCTGGGGGGTTGCATGGAGCTGGGTTGAGACTAAGGCTGGGGGGCTGCATGTAGCTGGGCTGAGACTAAGGCTGGGGCTACGCTGGGGTGCTGTATGGAGCTGGGCTGAGACTAAGGCTGGGGCTACGCTGGGGTGCTGTATGGAGCTGGGCTGAGACTAAGGCTGGGACTACGCTGGGGGTTGCATGGAGCTGGGCTGAGACTAAGGCTGGGGCTAGGCTGGGGGGTTGCATGGAGCTGGGCTGAGACTAAGGCTGGGGCTACGCTGGTGGGTTGTATGGAGCTGGGCTGAGACTAAGGCTGGGGCTATGCTGGGGGGCTGCATGGAGCTGGGTTGAAACGGAGGTTGGGGGGGGGGGGGTTTCAAAGGGCTGGCCTGAGACTGAGGCTGGGGTTAGGCTGAGAGGCTACAAGGAACTGGGCTGGGCTGAGACTGAGGCTGGGAGGCTACAATGAGCTGGGCTGCGGCAGAGACGATCAGCACTTGCTTGCGCAAAAACATTATGTAGAGCCACTGCTGAGCCTGACAAACCTGCATTCTTGACATAATCTATATTCATGTAAGTTGAAGGTTCGATTACAGGTCGATGGATTACTTTCTGTTGAAGTAAGGAATGGATGGAAAAGGAAAAATATTTAGCAGCTTTAATGGTTAAATCACATTGAACACCATCAAGCAACCACACTAGAACTATCACTTTCTGTATCAATAAGGCTTAACCCCATACTTAAAGTATTGGCCAATAAGAAAACAGTAGTTAATAACCAGGTAAAGAATTAGGTAAATACAGTTATTTCGAAAACACAGATTCACGACATACAGTATATGCAATGTGTATAACTGCCATATAAACAAAATAATTACTCAGGAAAAAATCCTACATTCAATTATGTTGATGTCCAGCATGAGGTACTTGTTGTTCTGGCGCCTCCACTTTGGCTGAACACAGTCAACTATATCAGTCAGACAGCTCAGAGGAGTGAACAGAGAGAGAGAGCGAGAGAAAGAGAGAGAGAGAGAGAGAGAGAGAGAGAGAGAGAGAGAGAGAGAGAGAGAGAGAGAAAGAGAGACAGATAGAGAGAAAGAGAAAGAGAAAGAGAAAGAGAAAGAGAAAGAGAGAAAGAACATAGACTTCTCAAAGCAGATATTCTTTGTATCTGTGGAGCTTTGTATAGGCCGTCATTGTAAATAAGAAGTTGTTCTTAACTGACTTGCCTAGTTAAATAAAGGTTAAAACCCGTTATGGCTAGGCGTCCCGCTAGCGGCACACCTCGACAACATCCGATGAAATTGCAGACCGCAAAATTCAAATGACAGAAATATAAATATTTAACATTAATGAAAATACAAGTGTTAAACATCGTAATAAAGCTTAACTTCTTGTTAATCCAGCCTCTGTGTCAGATTTCAAAAAGGCTTTACGGCGAAAGTACACCATGCGATTATCTGAGGACAGCGCCCCGCATACAAAAGCAGGAAAAACCTATTTCAACCAGGCAGGTGTGCCACGAAAGTCAGAAATAGCGATATAATAAATGCCTTACCTTTGAAGATCTCTCACAAGCATTTCGCTACACTCGCATTAACATCTGCTAACCATGTGTATGTGACAAATAAAATTTGATTTGATTTGATTCTGTTGGCACTCCAAAAGGTCCCAGGAACATCACAAATTGTCCTTTTGTTCGATAATGTCCTTCTTTATATCCATAAAAACTCAGTTTAGCTGGCGTGCTTCATTCAATTGTCCACCCGTTTCCCTCCTTCAAAGTGCATACAAAATGAATCGCAAACGTTACCAATAAACTTATCCAAACAAGTCAAACAAAGTTTATAATCAAACCTCAGGTACCCTAATACGTAAATAAATGATAAAATTTAAGACGGAGAATCGTTATTGTCTTTACCGGAGAAAAATAACAAAGAACGCACTCTCCTCCACACGCAAGAAAAACACTACAGCCAAAATGGGAGCCACCTAGAAAAACTACAAATTCTAGCTCATTTTTCCAAAAACAAGCCTGAAACGCTTTCTAAACACTGTTGACATCTAGTGGAAGCCCTAGGAACTGCAATCTGGGAGGATTTCACCTCATAATAAAAATAACAGCCATTGGAAACAGTGGTAGTCTGAAAAAACATTTTTGGGGGGGGAATGGTTTGTCCTTGGGGTTTCGCCTGCCATATCAGTTCTGTTATACTCACAGACATTATTGTAACAGTTTTAGAAACTTTAGAGTGTTTTCTATTCAAATCTACCAATGTGCATCCTAGCTTCTGGGCCTGAGTAACAGGTAGTTTACTTTGGGCACGCTTTTCATCCGGACGTCAAAATACTGCCCCCTAGCCTAAAGAGGTTTAAAAAAAACTGTTACTGTTAATTAGGACAAGAAGGGAAGAACCAGAGCCAGAGCAGACCTGGACAGAAACTCTCAAAAGAGACACACCATGAAGACAGTGACCACCACACCACTGGGGAAGGATCATCATGGCTACCAACTCCAGCAGAGTGTACTGTAGACCATGTCTGTGTCTGTTCCTATTGATCTTGGCTCTGGGGCTGCGACACCACGAGAAACAGGTACAGGTACCTGCCGTTACTGTCCTGCCATCCAGAAGGCAATATTTAATTTAGCCGCTGCAGCAGCCGGCTCCCACCCATTAATTATGCAAACGCCAGGCCCCTTTAACAAGCTACACCTTGTGTGTGGCTTAAAATATAGGTTAAAGCTGAACAGCCAGCTACAAACATGTTTTTTTTATGACAGAGGCGAGCCGGTGAGGAGAGAGTCCACAGCAATTAGGGAAGGAGAGGCAGGGAAGCAGTGTGGGGTCGGACTCAGTCTCTGCTCTGCTACTATGGAGAATAGTACAGAACAGAACGGAGCAGAACAGAACAGAGGCTGTATTAATAAAAATAATATTAATAATACAATCCCATACGTACGTATTTGGGCAGTGATGAAAAACATTAGGCTCTTCATTAAATAGTTGCTGATAATGGGCCTCTGTACGCCTATGTAGATATTCCATAAAACATCTGCCATTTCCAGCTACAATAGTCATTTACAACATTAACAATGTCTACACTGTATTTCTGATACATTTTATTTTATTTTAATAAACTAAAAGTGTGCTTTTCTTTAAAAAACAAGGACATTTCTAAGTGACCCCAAACTTTTGAAAGGTGGCGTATATACACATTACACACTTGCACATTCACACACAGACTTTACACTAATAATTTGCTGCTCCTACTCTGTTCTTCATTTTACTCTTATTATTATCTATCTTGATGCCAAGTCCCTGGCTTCATGTACATTTCTACCTTAAATACCTCGTACCTTTGCACATTAATCTGGTACTGGTACTCCTTGTTAATAGTTTAATTATTGTGTATTTTACAATTTTACAGCCCCAAAACATCACTGCTCTAGAGGAGATCTGCATGGAGTAATGGGCCAAAATACCAGCAACAGTGTGTGAAAACCTTGTGAAGACTTACAGAAAAGTTTGACCTCTGTCATTGCCAACAAAGGGTATATAACAAAGTATTGAGATAAACTTTTGTTATTGACCAAATACTTATTTTCCACCATAATTTGCAAATAAATTCATTAAAAATCCTACATTGTGATTTTCTGGATTTTTTTTCTAATTTCGTCTGTCATCGTTGAAATGTACCTATGAGGAAAATTACAGGCCTCTCTCATCTTTTTAAGTGGGAGAACTTGCACAATTGGTGGCTGCCCCACTGTATGTATGAAAATACCTCAAATAAAAGGTGATATAATGTACTGTCATTCATAAGAAACATTTGATCTCAAATCCAAAATGCTATAGAGCCTAATGTACCCGCAAAAAATCTATCTCAACATCAACAGTGGAGAGGCAACTCCGGGATGCTGGCCTTCTAGGCAGAGTTGCAAAGAAAAAAACATATCTCAGACTGGCCAATAAAAATAAAAAATTAAACGGGACAAAAGAACAGACATTGGACAGAGGAACTCAGCATCTTGGAGTCACCTCCTCACTGTTGACGTTGAAACTGGTGTTTTGCAGGTACTATTTAATGAAGCTGCCAGTTGAGGACTTGTGAGGCGTCTGTTTCTCAAACTAGACACTCTAATGTACTTGTCCTCTTGCTCACTTGTGCACCGGGACCTCCCACTCCTCTTTCTATGCTGGTTAGAGCCAGTTTGCGCTGTTCTGTGAAGTGAGTAGTACACAGCGTTGTACGAGATCTTCAGTTTCATGACAATTTCTCACATGGAATATCCTTCATTTCTCAGAACAAGAATAGATTGACGAGTTTCAGAAGAAAGTTCTTTGTTTCTGGCCAGTTTGAGCCTGTAATCGAACCCACAAATGCTGATGATGCTCCAGATACTCAACTAATGTATCTTCTAAAGAAGGCCAGTTTTCAGCTGTGCTAACATCATCGCAAAAGGGTTTTCCAATGATCAATTAGCCTTTTAAAATTATAAACTTGAATTAGCTAACACAACATGCCATTGGAACACAGGAGTGACAGTTGCTGATAACGGGCCTCTGTACGCCTATGTAGATAATCCATAACAAATCTGCTGTTTCCAGCTACAATAGTAATTTACAATATTAACAATGTCTACACTGTATTTCTGATCAATTTTATGTTATTTTAACCTTTTTGGGATAGAGGGCAGCATTTTCACTTTTGGATGAATAGCGTGCCCAGAATGAACTGCCTCCTACTCTGTCCCAGATGCTAATATATGCATATTACTATTAGTATTGGATAGGAAACACTCTGACGTTTCTAAAACTGTTTGAATGATGTCTGTGAGTATAACAGAACTCATATGGCAGGCGAAAACCTGAGAAAAATCCAACCAGAAAGTGGGACATCTGAGGTTTGTTGTTTTTCAAAGCTTTGCCTACCGAGTACACATTGAGATATGGATGAGCTTGCACTTCCTAGGGCTTCCACTAGATGTCAACTGTCTTTTGAAAGTTGAATGAGGATTCTACTGTAAAGGAGGGGCTCATGAGACCTCTTTGAGTCAGTGGTCTGGCAGAGAGCCTCGGTCTCATGACCCGCTCCCGACAGAGTTACCTCGCGTTCCAGTGCTTTTTCTGAAGACAGGAATTCTCTGGTTGGAACATTATTGATGTTTTATGTTAAAAACATTCTAACGATTGATTCCATACATCGTTTGACATGTTTCTAAAGGACTGTAACGGAACTTTTTGAGTTTTTGTCTGGATGAAATGCTTGCGCCTCATGAAGATGGAATACTGGGCTGAACACGTTAACAACAAGTGGCTATTTGGACATAAAAGTTGGAACTTTATGGAACAAATCAGTCATTTATTGTCGAACTGGGATTCCTGGGAGTGCCTTCTGATGAAGATCATCAAAGATAAGTGAATATTTATGGTGTTGTTTTTAACTTTGTTGATTCCAAAATGGCGACTATTCCTCTGGCTGTTTTGGGTTTTGAGCGCCATTCTCAGATTATGCTTTTTCCGTTAATTAAAAAAAAAAATCTGACACAGTGGTTGTATTAAGGAGAAGTCTATCTTTAATTATGTGAATGACACTTGTATCTTTTATCAATGTTTATTATGAGTAATTCTGCTAAAACCACTGGATGTTTTGGAATCAAAACATTACTGCACGTAAAGCGTCAACGTAAACTGAGATTTTTGGATATAAATATGCACATTATTGAACAAAACATACATATATTGTGCAACATGATGTCCTATGAGTGTCATCTGATGAAGATCATCAAAGGTTAGTGATTAATTTTATCTATATTTCTGCTTTTTGTGACTCCTATCTTTGGCTGGAAAAATGGCTGTGTTTTTGTGAATTGGCTCTGACCTAACATAATCGTTTGTTGTGCTTTAGCTGTAAAGAATTTTTAAATCGGACACGTTGGGTAGATTAACAAGATGTTTAACTTGCATTTGCTGTATTGGACTTGTTAATGTCTGATAGTTACATATTTCCCAAAAATATTTTTGAATTTCGCGTGCTGCCTTTTCAGCTGAATGTTGTTGAGGGGTTCCGCTAACTTTTCTTTCAAAAACAAGGACATTTCTAAGTGACCCCAACCTTTTGAACTGTAGTGTATATGTATTTGTGTTTTGTCGGTATGCGTGTGTTTGTAGTGCGTGTGTGCTTTTCTAGGTTTTGTGTGGGAGTGTCAATGTAGTGTGTGTGAGTGAGTGTGTATATGGTGGGAATATATAGTGTAGTGAGTGTGCATAGGGTCAGTGCAAGATAGAGTCAGTGCAGATAGTTAAGCAGTCTGTCTATTTAGCAGTCTTCCGGCTTGGGGGGAAGAAGCTGTCTTGGAGCCTGTTGGTCCAAGAGCTGATGATCTTATTTAGGGGCTTCACAGCAAAGGGGGTGAAAACATATGCACCCACCACTTTTCTGTTTTTAATTTTTTTAATTTTTTGAAAGAAGTTTTTTTTAGTTTCACTTCACCAATTTGGACTATTTGGTGTATGTCCACTACATGAAATCCAAATAAAAATCTATTTAAATTACAGGTTGTAATGCAGCAAATTAGGAAAAACGGCAAGTGGGATGAATACTTTTGCAAGGCACTGCAAGTAAGCATTTCATGGTAAAGTCTACATCTGTTGTATTCGGCACATTCAATTTTATTTAATTGTATTTTAAACATTTTATATCAAATACAAAAAGGTGAAGTATAGAGCCAAAGGTAAAACAAAATCATCACTCTCCAAATAAAGTACCAATGCATTTTAATTAATGCTAGTGCCTTGTTAAAAGTTCATTTGTGGAATTACTTTCCTTCTTAATGCATTTGAGCCAATCAGTTGTGTTGTGAAAAGGTAGGGGTGGTATACAGAAGATAGCCCTATTTGGTAAAAGACCAAGTCCATATTAGGGCAAGGACAGCTCAAATAAGCAAAGCAAAGCAAAGCACAGTCCATCATTACTTTAAGACATGTGGGTGTCACGTTCTGACCTTGATTTCCGTTGTTTTGTATTTATTTAGTATGGTCAGGGCATGAGTTGGGTGGGCAGTCTATGTTTGTTTTTCTATGTTTTGGGGCTTTTCTATGTTTCGGCCTAGTATGGTTCTCAATCAGAGGCAGGTGTCATTGGTTGTCTCTGATTGAGAATCATACTTAGGTAGCCTGGGTTTCACTGTGTGTTTGTGGGTGATTGTTCCTGTCTCTGTGTTTGTTGTCACAGGATAGGCTGTATAGGTTTTCACGTTCCGTTTGTTATTTTGTAGATTTAAGTTATTTCATGTATCGTTCATTTTTCCATTAAAGAACATGAGTAACCACCACGCTGCTTTTTGGTCCGCTTCTCCTTCAACAGACGAATGTCGTTACAGAATCACCCACCACAACAGGACCAAGCGGCGTGGTAACGGGCAACGGCAAGAGGAGCAGCAGGAGAAGCAACAGAGGCAGCAGCAACAGGAGCAGCAGCAGCAGCAGTGGGAGAGGCTGCACTATTTGGAGAAATGGACATGGGAGGAAGATTTGGATGGTAAAGGACCCTGGGCTCAGCCAGGAGAATATCGCCGCCCCAAGGAAGAACGGGAGGCGGCGAAAGCGGAGAGGCGCCGGTATGAGGAGGCAGCGCGGCGTCGTGGATGGAAGCCTGAGAGTCCCAAAAAATTTCTTGGGGGGGGGGGCTAACGGGGAGTATGGCTACGCCAGGTAGGAGACCTGAGCCAACTTCCTGTGGTTACCGGGGGGCTAGAGAGACCGGGCAGGCACCGTGTTATGCTGTGGAGCGCACGGTGTCCCCAGTGCGGGTGCACAGCCCGGTGCGGTACATTCCAGCTCCGCGTATCGGCCGGGCTAGAGTGGGCATCGAGCCAAGTGCCATGAAGCCGGCTCTACGCATCTGGTCTCCAGTGCGTCTCCTTGGGCCGGCTTACATGGCACCAGCCTTGCGCACGGTGTCCCCGGTTCGCCTGCATAGCCCAGTGCGGGCTATTCCACCTCGCCGCACTGGCAGGGCGACCGGGACCATTCAACCAGGTAAGGTTGGGCAGGCTCGGTGCTCAAGAGCTCCAGTGCGCCTGCACGGCCCGGTCTATCCGTCACCACCTCCACGCACCAGCCCTCCGGTGGCAGCCCCCCGCACCAGGCTGTCTCTCCGGCCCATCCTTACGGGGGCTCCCTCCTCTCCAGCGCTGCCGGAGCCTTCCTCCTCTCCAGCGTTGCCGGAGTCTCCCGCCTCTCCGGCGCTACCAGAGCCTTCCTCGTGTCCAGCGCTGCCGGAGTCTCCCGCCTGTTCGGCGCTACGAGAGCTACTCAGTCCGGCGCTTCCAGAGCCTTCCTCCTCTCCAGCGCCGCCAGTGCCGCCCGTCTGCCCAGCGCCGCCAGTGCCGCCCGTCTGCCCAGTGCCGCCCGTCTGCCCAGCGCCGACAGTGCCGCCCGTCTGCCCAGCGCCATCAGTGCCGCCCGTCTGCCCAGCGCCGCCAGTGCCGCCCGTCTGCCCAGCGCCGCCAGTGCCGCCCGTCTGCCAGGAGCCACCAGTGCCGCCAGTCAGCCAGGGGCCGCCAGTGCCGCCAGTCAGCCAGGGGCCGCCAGTGCCGCCAGTCAACCAGGGGCCGCCAGTGCCGCCAGTCAGCCAGGGGCCGCCAGTGCCGCCAGTCAGCCAGGGGCCGCCAGTGCCGCCAGTAAGCCAGGGGCCGCCAGTGCCGCCAGTCAGCCAGGGGCCGCCCCAGCAGCTGCCGCCCCTCTGTCCCGAGCTGCTATCGCCCCTCTGTCCCAAGCTGCTGCCGCCCCTCTGTCCCGAGCAGCTGCTCCTCTGTCCCGAGCAGCTGCCCCTCTGTCCCGAGCAGCTGTCCCTCTGTCCCGAGCAGCTGCTTCACCTCTGTCCCGAGCTGCCCCTCTGTCCCAAGCAGCCCCTCTGTCCAGTGGGGTCATTGAGAGGGGTGGCCATGGTGAGAAAGCCACGGAGGCGGACAATAAGGCGGACTAAGACAATGATGAAGTGGAGTCCGCGTCCCGCGCCAGAGCCGCCACCGCGGACAGACGCCCACCCAGACCCTCCCCTATAGGTCAAGGTTTTGCGTCCGGAGTCCGCACCTTTGGGGGGGGGGGGGGGGGGGGGGTACTGTCACGTTCTGACCTTGATTTCCGTTGTTTTGTATTTATTTAGTATGGTCAGGGCGTGAGTTGGGTGGGCAGTCTATGTTTGTTTTTCTATGTTTTGGGGCTTTTCTATGTTTCGGCCTAGTATGGTTCTCAATCAGAGGCAGGTGTCATTGGTTGTCTCTGATTGAGAATCATACTTAGGTAGCCTGGGTTTCACTGTGTGTTTGTGGGTGATTGTTCCTGTCTCTGTGTTTGTTGTCACGGGATAGGCTGTATAGGTTTTCACGTTCCGTTTGTTGTTTTGTAGATTTAAGTTATTTCATGTATCGTTCATTTTTCCATTAAAGAACATGAGTAACCACCACGCTGCTTTTTGGTCCGCTTCTCCTTCAACAGACGAACGTCGTTACAGTGGGTCAGTCAATGCGGAGAATTTCAAGAACTTTGAAAGTTTCTTCAAGTAAATTACAATCCAAAAACCATCAAGCAAGTAAATTTGTTTGTCACAGCTTACTTGAGGGTTGGGTTTGGATTACAATTATGTCAACAATCATGCCCCTTCTTGCCCATAGATATGTGGTGGCAACGCCCCTTGCCATACGGAACACAGGTGGTATGCTCCAGCAGCATTAAGTCAGATTATCTTTGGCAGGAGCTTGGTTTGCAGTGCACATATTGCTCAAGAAATAAAATGAAATGAAAATGAATAAAAAATGTTTTTTAATAATCTAGGACAGATGTCCAGGATATGGTTTACATCCCAAACTAGCTTGCTGTCTGCTAGTTAGCTAATAAATCACACCTGATGACAGGTTTCATAGGATGAAGTGTAAAGGCGTCTGTGTGTAGCTGGTGAAATGAGTCAGGCGCAGGACAGCAGATATGAGTAATAAAATACCTTACTCAAAAATTCAAACATAACACGTAATAAACACGGCCACACAATACGGACAACAATACAACAAACAATCACTCACAAATACAACATGTAGAACAGGGGGTTAAATAATAAACAAGTAATTGATTAAGTGAAGCCAGGTGTGATAAGACAAAGACAGAACAAATGGAAAATGAAAAGTGGATCGGCGGTGGCTAGAAAGCCGGTGACGTCGACCGCAGAACGCCGCCCGAACAAGGAGAGGGACCAAGTCGTGACATGAAGCCAGCATGCTTTCAATAATGTTTCAAATTGAACTGGCTAGCTAAGATCCCTGCTAGCTAACGTTAGCTAGCAAGCTACTTCAAATAATCAAGCAAACGGGATGACATGTTTGATGCAGCCAGCTTGCTTTCAATAACGTTTCAAGCTAGCTATGAAAGCTAGTGTTAGGCGAGCTAGATAGGTAGCTAGGTAGAATTCAAGGGTTTCAGCTAACCTAAAACAATATGCCAACAACATTATTGAGTATTTTCCAGGTCAAAAATAATGACAAGGCTGAGGCCGTCGCCAAACGCAAGTCCTGTTTCAGAGTAATGGAGGACACTTGAATCAGGTTGCTCATATTTGATCTGGACAAAGGTCTTAATACTATCACTTGTCTGTCCTGGTATTCACCTTTCATAACCACCATTCATCATGTGTGTGTTTTTATGTTTCTTGTATGTTGTAAGGAAGTGCTCCATTCCATAGCGCCAATTTACTTCTCCAGGGCCAGGGTGAGTAATGCCAACCAGTCATTGCCATGGCACGTGTCCCTTGTAAATTAGATGTGAATCATAACCTCTGATTGGCTATGTTCAACCGTGTATTTACGGGGGTTTGTTTGTTTTCTTTACCCTGTTTTTGTGGTAGCCAATTGGTAGTTACAGTCTTGTCTCATCGCTACAACTCCCGTACGGACTCAGGAGAGGCAAAGGTCGAGAGGTGTGCGTCCTCCGAAACACAACCAACAACCCAACTGGTTCTTGACACAATACCCACTTAACCAGGAAGGCAGCCACACCAATGTGTCTTAGGACCACCTGGCGACTGTGTCAGCGTGCACTGCGCCCGGCCAGCCACAGGAGTGTGTGATGGGACAAGGACATCCCAGACAGTCAAACCCTCCCCTAACCCGGACGACACTGGGCCAATTGTGCTCCGCCCCATGGCTCTCCAGGTCGCGGTCAGTTGCGACAGAGCCTGGACTCGAACCCAGAATCTCTAGTGGCATAGCTAGCACTGCGCCACTTGGGAGGCCCACTGTGTATTTACTTTTGACAGACTCTCTCTCCATCCCTCTCTTTCTCTGTGATGTAGGAGCTTGTTCGGATCTGTAGGTCAGGCTCCTTCATGACCAGTATCTGTGACGAGAGGGGCCTGAGGCTGATCTACGCTGACATGCCCATCAGGCATTGACAAACACCTCAGAAGGGACAAAAGGTAATTACTAATAAGACAGTACATCCCACGTGTTCAGTAATATTACCCTTTCAATGCATGCGTCACTCATCAACACTTTCTCATTTTTCAACAGATGGAGGACAAAATAAATGCTTTTGTCATAGAGTACTCTGACTGAAAGATGGATTGATACGGATGTCTGAATTGAGAGAGACCTTGCACTTAGTATTACAATTATGCAAGACACATCTATTACTTTTTATTGTCTTTTGTTATTGAATCGATTAGTCATATCAATAGGTGGGGAAACCCTGTGTATTCTTCAAACATGTCAAGGAACTATCTTATATGGGACATCGTACCCGGAAGGTACGATGACTGAAATGTTTCGCAAGGTAGCCCCAGCACCAGAGGACATCTGTATCTGTATCAGCTGTGAATCTCAATAGAAGATGAAAGACAAGTGAAATATTTGCACATTGTTATATTAGCAGAACACTGTTACTACATTATTATGTGAAGGGTGGTTTATTTTACATGGAAGTGTTACAATTGAAAGTTACAAAAACACATTGTTGAGAACAGGAAACCAGAAAATATATTTTTTTAAATTGAGGAACGGAAGCAGAACTGGGAACAAAAGTAATCTCTAGTGTAATGGAAAATAAGCATTATTTTAACCTTTTCACGCATTAATTCTAAATATCTATACGGTCGCCCAAGAGTGATTTTTTTTATGTGCGTGATGTCAGAATGCACTCACTGTTCCAAAATGTGATTGTTACTCATGCTGCCCATTAATTATCTATAGGCTATGTTTCAATTTAAAATTATTTTCTAACAAGTTTTATTTTCAACAACAGTTTGAAATGAGGTGTGTCCCGCCTCCTCATTAATTCACATAAGAAGTATCCCATTTCACTGTTGCGGACAATTTATGTTTGAGGCTTACTGACAAACTTCTCTCTTTGACGATAGCCCAAGCACTTCTTCAGTGTTTCCCCAGATCAAGAATGCAGACATTTCCACATCTCTAGTCATAAAAGTCCCTGAACAAACCTTTGCCCCTTGGCACATTTTCTGGCTGGCGCCCGCATTGCCTTCATTGTTGTTTTCCTTACAAATAATAACTTTGGACATGTATGAATTCCTATCAAAGTAATTGCCTTATTTTTTGTATATCATGTAATTGTTTCTACTGTAGCATACCATATGTATGTATGGAGCATAATGCATTTACTGTTTTATTCACATGTTTTCAAGTACTGGTGACAACTCATGCATTCTTGCATAGATTCTAATGGACACATACGATGTGTGTAAAATACTTTTTTGAAGGTTGTACTGATTATGATGAGCTAATGCTAAGCTTTTTGCCAGCTATGTGTGACGCTATGTTTGTTGACATCATACAATGCATTCTGGTTGTCACGTAAGCATCTGTCAGACCAAAGATGTTATAACAAAACAAGGTGAAGGGATCTTTCACTCGACTGATTTATTTCACTCGACTGATTTATGCTTCCAAGACAACTGGGAACTCTGAAAAATACAAGGTAAAATCATGACGTCAGTGATCTTCAGGTTGGAAAGTCAGAGCTCTACATAGAGATAGAACTGAATTACCTATCAGTAGGAAGTCCTCAACTTCAAAACCTTTCTCCATAACAAAGCTAACTTCCCTTACCTCACTGTCACTACTCACTAAATGCCCTAGGTTTGTTATGGCTGAATGGCAAAGACACCCAGGAAACACCCACATCAAACCACACCCACAAGACAACTCACGTTTGGCTTTAGTCATGGCCGCTAGCATTTCTTAATGAGCAAGCTAAAAAACAAGGCCAAATTAGTAAGTTCAGCCTCCCTTTAAGAGTCCAAGGCCTAAATATTCCTATCTAGTCTGAACATATTTGTCACATGACACAAACACACAAACACAATGAAACACACATGTAAATACATGCAGAAATCCCTGTTTATCTGCTGCGAGAAACATGTAGTGTACCAAGTAGTGTTCTTTTCTAATACAACTTTGAGTTATATATTCATTGTTACATTAATGAATCATAGACTGTAGTAGACATTTTACTCCAGACTTAACCTCTTTGAATATGCTATGAATAGGAACATGTTGATTGTGTTGCACCAAGCAGCCAGTTAGTTTCACTGTATGAATAAATCACAACTGATACCCCCTCAGGATTCAACACAAAACCATGCATGCATTATCTCTACTGCACATACCGAATGGAGGCCTAATGCATGGAATCTCTCTGGTTTCAATGGAAAACAGTAATGAACAATAGTATGACAGAAAGCATTGGTGTAAGCCTATTGGTGTTAAAATACCCCATACTACACACTGAATAGATTAACCACAGATAGAACAAGGAGCCAGATGTTTCACAGGATGTATAAATCTGAAGCATCCAGTTAGAATTCCCACTCCCCACCAAATATGGTGAGGAGAGGAAGCCCAGTGGTCGGCAGTGGGATAGTATGGATCAAGATGGAACTGGGCCAACATTCTGCAAATTTCCTCATCGATGAAACATTCAATCTCAATACAGTTTTCTGTTCCCAAAACAAGAATCTGTTATGAACAGAGTAGAATACTTTTTGTAGACTTTACCTTTTGCCAAAGTTTTAAAAAATTGCATTGTTTAGAAAGAGTGCAAGGTGGAAAATTGAGTTATTGCACACACACATTTCACAGAGTAGGAGTTCCCTAATGGAAATATGCAGATACATGCTAGAATGCTCCAATAGGATCTTGATAGCTCGTGCTTGGCTCTTCCCACTCCTTGCATGTTCTGTCCACTATGCTTAATTTGCCCCCATAGGAAACGACAGGTTGTGGTGTATCTTGGGTTAGTTATAGAAATAGGCCGCAGAAGAACCCAAGCTGACAGAGGGGGAAACAAGCTGATCTCCGTACTGTAATAATTCTAACAAAGAAAAACAGGTCATGGATTAAAACTGTTAATTGTGTAAAATGTATGATAATTGCAGCAATGTCCTCGGCTACTTTGATTACTGATTGTGGAAAGGAAAAGAAGTGTATGAGAATTTACGTATGAGAGTGTATGAGAATTAATCTACAAGTCTTTGCTAGGTAAAGCTCCACCTTATCTAAGCTCACTGGTCACCATTGCAACACCCACCCGTAGCACGCGCTCCAGCAGGTATATCTCACTGGTCACCCCAATGCCAATTCATCCTTTGGCCGCCTTTCCTTCCAGTTCTCTGCTGCCAATGACTGGAACGAACTGCAAAAATCACTGAAGCTGGAGACACATATCTCCCTCACTAGCTTTAAGCACCAGCTGTCAGAGCAGCTCACAGATCACTGCACCTGTACAAAGCACAGCTGTAAATAGCCCATCCAACTACCTCAGCCCCATACTGTATTTATTTATCTTTGCACCCCAGTATCTCTACTTGCACATTCATCTTCTGCACATCTACCATTCCTGTGTTTAATTGCTATATTGTAACTACTTCGACACCATAGCCTATTTATTGCCTTCTTATTACCTCCCTTATCTTACCTCATTTGCGCACAATGTACAGTGGGGCAAAAACGTATTTAGTCAGCCACCAATTGTGCAAGTTCTCCCACTTAAAAAGATGAGAGAGGCCTGTAATTTTCATCATAGGTACAGTTCAACTATGACAGACAAAATGAGGGGAAAAAATCCAGAAAATCACATTGTAGGATTTTTAATGAATTTATTTGCAAATTATGGTGGAAAATAAGCATTTGGTCAATATCAAAAGTTTATCTCAATACTTTGTTAAATACCCTTTGTTGGCAATGACAGGTCAAACGTTTTCTGTAAGTTTTCACAAGGTTTTCACACACTGTTGCTGGTATTTTGGCCCATTCCTCCATGTAGATCTCCTCTAGAGCAATGATGTTTTGGGGCTGTTGCTGGGCAACACAGACTTTCAACTCCCTCCAAAGATTTTCTATGGGGTTGAGATCTGGAGACGGGCTAGGCCACTCCAGGACCTTGAAATGCTTCTTACGAAGCCACTCCTTCGTTGGCCGGGCGGTGTGTTTGGGATCATTGTCATGCTGAAAGACCCAGCCACGTTTCATCTTCAATGCCCTTGCTGATGGAAGGAGGTTTTCACTCAAAATCTCACGATACATGGCCCCATTCATTCTTTCCTTTACACGGATCAGTCGTCCTGGTCCCTTTGCCGAAAAACAGCCCCAAAGCATGATGTTTCCACCCCCATGCTTCACAGTAGGTATGGTGTTCTTTGGATGCAACTCAGCATTCTTTGTCCTCCAAACACGACGAGTTGAGTTTTTACCAAAAAGTTATATTTTGGTTTCATCTGACCATATGACATTCTCCCAATCTTCTTCTGGATCATCCAAATGCTCTCTAGCAAACTTCAGACGGGCCTGGACATGTACTGGCTTAAGCAGGGGGACACGTCTGGCACTGCAGGATTTGAGTCCCTGGCGGCGTAGTGTGTTACTGATGGTAGGCTTTGTTACTTTGGTCCCAGCTCTTTGCAGGTCATTCACTAGATGATCACAAGAACGGTGAGCAGGATTTGAGTCTCTGGCGGCGTAGTGTGTTACTGATGGTAGGCTTTGTTACTTTGGTCCCAGCTCTCTGCAGGTCATTCACGAAATGATCACAAGAACGGTGAGCAAAAATCCCAGAACCATACGGGGGGGTATGGTTTTGGGATTTTTGCTCACCGTTCTTGTGATCATTTCGACCCCACGGGGTGAGATCTTGCGTGAAGCCCCAGATCGAGGGAGATTATCAGTGGTCTTGTATGTCTTCCATTTCCTAATAATTGCTCCCACAGTTGATTTCTTCAAACCAAGCTGCTAACCTATTGCAGATTCAGTCTTCCCAGCCTGGTGCAGGTCTACAATTTCGTTTCTGGTGTCCTTTGACAGCTATTTGGTCTTGGCCATAGTGGAGTTTGGAGTGTGACTGAGGTTGTGGACAGGTGTCTTTTATACTGATAACAAGTTCAAACAGGTGCCATTAATACAGGTAACGAGTGGAGGACAGATGAGCCTCTTAAAGAAGAAGTTACAGGTCTGTGAGAGCCAGAAATCTTGCTTGTTTGTAGGTGACCAAATACTTATTTTCCACCATAATTTGCAAATAAATTCATAAAAAATCCTACAATGTGATTTTCTGGATATTTTTTTTTTATCATTTTGTCTGTCATAGTTGAAGTGTACCTATAAGGTAAATTACAGGCCTCTCTCATGTTTTTAAGTGGGAGAACTTGCACAATTGGTGGCTGACTAAATACTTTTTTGCCCCACTGTATATAGACTTTTTTTCTACTGTATTATTGACTGTATGTTTGTTTATTCCATGTTTATTCCATGTGTAACTCTGTGTTGTTGTATGTGTCGAACTGCTTTGCTTTATCTTGGCCAGGTCACAGTTGTAAATGAGAACTAGTTCTCAACAAGCCTACCTGGTTAAATAAAGGTGATTTGTTTTTTAAATGGTCTGCATGATGTTTCATTTGGTTTAGGAACCACAATTTGTTTTCGGCTCCACATTTTTTATTGCTCTTTCCATTCATGGGATAATTAGGAAACATTGACATGTAAAATGTTCTGTGGTGAATGGCAATATGTGTAAAGAGTTGCCTATTTAAACCCATCAGTTCCTGTTGTGGCCAGACAGGGAAAGGTTGGGCTGTACTTCCTGCTGCTCATGCTAATTCAGGCATTACTTCGTCCTGTTTATTATTTTGGAAATATTGTAAGTGTTTTTATTTATTATTATCCGCACTTGCAAATAAAAGCCCTCACCTTGGGCAGAACAATTATACTCTCTTTGACTGCCTCCTCACTGCACATCCACCATAATGGCCCATGTCACAGTGTGTCCTTTTCATCCAACCACCAAAAATATGGATGTGCTACTATGGTGTCCCTGTGAGATCAATTGAACTCATGAGGCCAATGCTTTTTACAAATGAATATCCCATTCACTCTGATCACTCTTTAACTTCGTAATCAACGTTGAGAACCAGTTGCTAGCGTATCTAATTCACAAATAGAACTCCGAAGATGAATAATGTAAGTGCTCAGCAATTAAATCAGAGATCTGATGGCGTGTCACTAATTTATTGATTACCTCGTGCGCTATAAATTAGAGGGTTAAATGTCAATCAGACGATGTAAGTCACACATCTGTAAGAGTTATTAATTTCTTAGGATGGCGAATTGCATACAATTTCCCTTTAGATAGACATATGTTTTATTAACTGTATGTTAAGTTCTGTTTGAATAAGAAAGACACTGGGGTCATTCCTGGAATGGGGAACTAATATGGTTTGATATGCTTTGATGCAATTTTAATTAAATGGACACCCACCATATTCTGCTCAAATGCACACCGTCCCTTTGGCGGATTTTGTTGTGTTGATATGTGAGTCATTTGTATGTTAGGTTATAATTTGGTTGGATTATAGATTTGTAAGGCATTCCATGGAGGCTGACTTAATTCAATATAAAACTATGATTAACATGTAAACATAAACAAGACATCAGTTTTACCAAACTTCACCTATCTTAATTTACTTTTCTTTCCTCAATTATTTCTTAAATTAAGGTGGTCTTCCAACCAGCATCCTTTTATACCTAAAGAGTATAGGCCTCCTCTTTGCCTCCAAGTGAGTTGTACATAGTGACAGCTTCCACAAACAGTCTGTGAGACACATAGGCAGGAGCAGTGGGGAACCATAAGGGCCTTCTACACCTTTAAGAGAAGGTCTAAGGATTCCTAAGGTCCAATTGTCAGGGTTCTCCGCTGGGCAGGAGTCTAAAGGGGTTGTGTTCAAATCTAACACTTGCTAAACTCTGATTTTGCCCCGAGTAATACAACTCTACTGGGAAGCCAACTTTTCCATAAGGAGATCTCAGCATGTCTGTGGAAAGTGTCTGCTGCCTCTCTCTGGCCTTTGAGCTCTGCAAAAGGAATTATAGATTCCCTGCTACTTTTGCAGAGATCTCCTCCGAGCGCTCCCAAATTTCTCCAAATCCACACTCCTCACATTGGAACTGACACTGGCAATCACACTAAAGGATGTTTCCACTCTCCTTCTCTCACTCGATCAATCACTCACAACTCTCTCTCTCTCCTCTTTCTCTTGCTCGCTCGCTCACTCTACATATATATCTATCTATATATCTATCTATCTATTTATCTCTATCTCTATCTCCCTCTCTGAAATTCAATTCCAGCAGGTGGGTGAGAGTCAGACAGTCAGACAGTGCCAGCTGGGCCCAGATGTGGAGCTGCAGCAGAGAGACCACCAAGCCCTCCTGGTTGGAAAGGATCTGTCATCCAGCATCTGTCACTGTGAGAGAGGACCTCCCCATGCTGGACAGGCCTGGGCATGCAGCTCTCTTAAGGGACCCAGTGGACAGACCTGATGGGTAGGCTGGGTCCACTAGGCCGGGCCTACTGGTGCAGAAGCCATACAGGCATGTGGTGCCTATGGTCATGGTGGTGATGGTGGTTTGGCACATGGATGTCACAGCTGTCTCTCTATCCTTCAACCCCCCTAACGCCCACCATCTCCTCCACCCGTCCATCCTCTTCGCCCCTGCACTGTGACACACATAACACTCAGCATCACTCTCATTTGTTGTGTAGTCTTCATCATCATTATAGCAGATGTGCCACTGCTAGCCAGCAAGACTAGCTTACACCCTAATCAACCAAACCCCTATAATCTAAGTTACTAACAGACACTCACAGACATACCAGCACTCATGCATGCATGCACATACGTACTCAGGCACACCACACTCACGTACACAAACTGAAATGCACACACACAGATGCGTACACATACATTTCGATTTCCATTTCTGATTTCTGACCTCCATAATTTGTGGTATAGAGAGAGTGAGTGCACTGCGGGCCCTGTCACCTGCAACAACACAGACTGCCTTGAATTATTAATCCCTAATATCATTATGTAGTCACTACTTGTCATAACAATCTAGCCTGGCAGAGGGAAACTCAATCTGCAGCCGCCCCGCACAGACAATGATCTTTAATTATTCATACAGACTAATTGGCTACAGGATTTGCGGGGCACATTTACGTTTGTTCCTCGCATAGCTACTGCTGCTCCTTCAAGAAACACTACTATTAGAGGCCAACTCTTCCCTCGCCCCCATGTCAGCGAATTAGCAGGGATGTCGACCCCTCTCCCCTCCCTCCCCTCCCTGCCTCCACTTCTTTTCCTCTTCATCTCTCTCTTTTGCTGGATTTAAGATTCACTCCCCAATCTTCTCCTCTCACTTCCCCTTCTGTCACATGGCTCCACCTTGACACTGGTTAATTAATACAGGCTCAGACAGACAGACCGTCACTCTACTACATGGCTTCTATTCTTAGCTCAGCCCCTTTCTATTCAGCTCACGCTACACCCAGGCCGTGCCAGCTACAGTGCTTTCAGAAAGTATTCAGAGCCCTTGACTTTTTCCACAGTTTGTTACATTACAGCCTTATTCTAAAATTGATTAAATTGATTTTTTCCTTCATCAATCTTCACACAATACCCCATAATGACAAAGAAAAAACGTTTTTTAGAAAATGTTGCTAATTTATATATATAAAAAAACTGAAATATTACATTTACGTAAGCATTCAGACCCTTTACTCAGTACTTTCTTGAAGCACCTTTGGCAGCAATTACAGATTCCAGTCTTCTTGGGTATGACGCTACAAGCTTGATACATCTGTATTTGGGGAGATTCTCCCATTCTTCTCTGCAGATCTTCTCAAGCTCTGTCAGGTTGGATGGGGAGCGTCGATGCACAGCTATTTTCAGGTCTCTCCAGAGATGTTAGATCGTGTTCAAGTCTGGGCTCTGGCTTAGCCACTCAAGGACATTCAGAGACTTGTCCCGAAGCCACTCCTGCGTTGTCTTGGCTGTGTGCTTGGGGTCGTTGTGCTGTTGGAAGGTAAACCTTCGCCCCTCTCTGAGGTACTGAGAGCTCTGGAGCAGGTTTTTAACAAGGATCTCTCTGTACTTTGCTCTGTTCATCTTTCCCTTGATCCTGACTAGTCTCAGAGTCCCTGCCGCTGAAAAACAATTCCCACATCATGATGCTTCCACCACCATGCTTCACTGTAGGGATGGTGCCAGGTTTCCTCCAGACGTGACATTTGGCATTCAGGCCAAAGAGTTCCATCTTGGTTTCATCAGACCAGAGAATCTTGCGTCTCATGGTCTGAGAGTCCTTTAGGTGCCTTTTGTCAAACTCCAGGCGGGCTGTCATGTGCCTTTTACTGAGGAGTAGATTCCGTCTGGCCATTGTACCATAAAGGCCTGATTGGGGGAGTGCTACAGAGATGGTTGTCCTTCTGGAAGGTTTTCCCATCTCCACAGAAGAGCTCTGTCAGAGTGACCATCGGGTTCTTGGTTACCTCCCTGACCAAGGCCCTTCTTACCCGAATGCTCAGTTTGGCTGGGTGGCCAGCTCTAGGAAGAGTCTTGATGGTTCCAAACTTCTTCCATTTAAGAATGATGGAGGCCACTGTGTTCTTTGGGACCTTCAATGCTGCACAAATCTTTTGGTACCCTTCCCCAGGTCTATGCCAACACAATCTTGACTCGAAGCTTTCCCTCGACCTCATGGCATGGTTTTTGCTCTGAAATGCACTGTCAACTGTGGGACCTTATATAGACAGGTGTGTGCCTTTCCAAATCATGTCCAATCAATTGAATTTACCAGAGGTGGACTCCAATGAAGTTGTAGAAACATCTCACGGATGATCAATGCAAACAGGATGCATCTGAGCTCAATTTCGAGTCTCATAGAAAATGGTCCATTTTTGAAAGGTTTTACTTTGTCATTATGGGGTATTGTTTGTAGATTGATAAGGATTTGTATTTATTGAATCAATTTCAGAATAAGGCTGTAATGTAACAAAAATGTGGAAAAAGTCAAGGGGTCTGAATACTTTCCAAAGGCACTGTATGACCACCTGCTACTGTGAGTAAGCCAGGAGGACAACGCCTGAGGTAAAAAAGACATGGAGGTACAGTGAGCTAAATAAATGTGTCTGTATGCAGTTTAATAAGGGTCTAACTGTTACAGCTACTACACAGTGTTCCACCAGACCTCCTGCAATGCATCAGACTCAATGTGTCAGCATTTCAATGGACAAAAAACATGTACCCTTCAGCATTTAGCTAATTTATTTTTCTTGACTGGACGTTAGCTTAGCATAACTCATGCTGCATTATCACCATGCCAAGTAAACAGTATGCACTACTGCCCTCCCTTACCACCCAAATGAAAAACAAGGATTATGTTAATTCATGTAATTCACACTGATGCGATGTACATTAAAAACAATAGGCCTACAGGTGACATTGATAAAACACCGGTGATCTTTGAATGCCAGTTTGAAAAGATATACAGTACCATCAGAGTAGAGGGGAGGTCAGGTTAGAAGTCTTTAAACCAGCCTTTAAACCATCAACACTCGCAAGCACATGCACGCATGCACACATACACACAAAGTCTCTTCATTCTTATCTTCAAAGAAATTTGCATTGACCTCTTGGCCTCCTGGAGAAAGAAATATGGTATTCCACACAATATTGTCTTTCTTCTACTGGACCTCACACCCAGGACCCAGACCCAGACCTGAGCAGCCTCAACAACCACAGCATACAAACAGGCAGTTGGTTTGGGGGTGTTCCTGAGGTCCTCATGGGGTTAATACTTTCATCATAGCCAGTCGAAGTTACAAGAGACAAAAGTGAGAATCTCTGGACTGTAGAATGTATCGTACTTGCAAAATAATCACATCAGAAAGAAAAGGTGAAACCCCACCTTGTATTGGTCACAGCAGATTCACTATAGAGTAGGAGAATTGTTACTAGCAGATAGTGTCGAAGGCTTAGTTGCATAGTTCATGGCCCCAACAGAAGAGGAGTGCCCTCTGCATCTCCTCCTCATCTGACCCAGTCTGTAATACCTACATGTTTCAAGCAGACCACCATTGCCCCTGTACCCAAGAACTCCAAGGTAACCTGTCTAAATGACTATCGCCCCGTAGCATTCACTTCTGTAACCATAAAATGCTTTGAAAGGCTGGTCATGGCTCACATCAACACCATCATCCCAGACACCCTGGACCCACTACGATTTGCATACCGCCCCAACAGATCCACAGATGACACAATCTCTATTTTACTTCGCACTGCCCTTTCCGACTTGGACAAAAGGAACACCTACGTGAGAATGCGGTTCATTCACTATAGCTAAGTGTTCAACACCATAGTGCCCTCAAAGCTCATCACTAAACTAAGGACCCTGGGACTGAACACCTCCCTCTGCAACTGGATCCTGCACTTCCTGATGGTACACCCCCATCAGGAGGGTTGTTGAGGGCAGGAAAAGACCCATCCGCCACACTGACCCTCAACACTGGGGCCCCTCAGGAGTGTGTACTTAGTCCCCTCCTGTACTCCCTGTTTACCCACGACTGCATGGCCACGCACGACTCCAATGACTCCAGTACGGCCCCATTCACATTGACGAGGCTGTAGTGGAACAGGTCGAGAGCTTCAAGTTCCTGTGTGTCCACATCACTAAGGATCTATCATGGTCCAAACACACCAACACAGTCGTGAAAAGGGCACAACAACACCTCTTCTACCTCAGGGCCTTCAGATCCTCAAAATGTTCTACAGCTGCACCATTGAGAGCATCTTGACTGGCTGCAACATCGTTTGGTATGGCAACTGCTTGGCACCCGACCGCAAGGCGCTAGAGAGGGTAGTGCGTACGTCCCAGTACATCACTGGGGCCATGCTTCCTTCCATCCAGAACCCTATACCAGGCGAGGAAGGCCCTAAAAATGGTCAAAGACTCCAGTCACCCAAGTCATAGACTGCTCTCTCTGCTACCACACAGCAAGCGTACCAGAGCGCCAAGTCTAGGTCCAAAAGGCTCATTAACAGTTTCTTCCCCCAAGCCATAAGACTGCTTGTTTTTACACTGCTGGTACTCACTGTTTATTATCTATGCATGGTCACTTTACCTCTACCTAGAGTACATGTACAAATTATCTTGACTAACCTGTGCCCCTGCACATTGACTCGGTACCGGTATCCCCTGTATGTATCCTCATTATTGTTATTTTATTGTGTTACATTTTAAAATGGTTTTACTTTAGTTTGTTTTGTAAATATTTTCTTAACTGGATTTTCTTTAAAACTGCATTTTTGGTTACGGGCTTGTAAGTAAGCATTTCACAGTAAGGTTGTATCCTGTTGTATTCGGCTGTCATGTATTGTCATATTATGTCTTGTTCCTGTTCTTTCTCTTCACTCCGCCTCCCTCTGCTGGTCGTATTAGGTTACCTTCTCTTCCTCTCCTTCCCCAGCTGCTCCTCATCTTCTCTAACTACCTCGTTCACCCTTTTCCCACCTGTTCCCTTTTCTCTCTGATTAGGTCTCTATTTCTCTCTCTGTTCCTGCTTCTGTCTTTGTCAGATTCTCGTTTGAGTTTCTCATGCCAGAACCAAACTATCGTCTCGTTTGCTTCACCCTTGTCCTGTCCTGTCGGAATCTGCCTGTTCATCTGATGCTACGTGTGATCAGGTACCTCTGTCCTCTACGACCCGCACCTACCCAGAGAGACCAGCAGTCTGTCGCCGCTAACCCAGCTATTCTCCTCTGCTGCTAAGAAGGGGACTCTAACCCAGCTATTCTCCTCTGCTGCTAGAAGGGGAACTCTTCTGTGAATATCAGAAGGACTTTATGATTTATTTGTCGCCCTCTCTGCGGGTTGTTTATTTTGCCATTATATACATTTGAAGAGGATCTATGTCTTACCTGTGTTTTGACATTAAAGGACTCTGTTTTTGTTAAACCGCTTTTGGGTCCTCACTCACGTGCATAACAGAAGAATCTGACCAAGAATGGACCCAGCGACTTCGGATCCTCTCCACTCAGCCGTCGAGATCCAGGGAGCGATGCTAGGCAGACACGAGCAGGAATTGTCTGCTGCTCGACATGCCGTTGAGACCCTGGCCGCCCAAGTCTCCAACCTCACAGAACAGATTCACCATCTCCGCCTCGATCCACCGGCCACTTCCAGGGCTTTCGAATCTCCGGAGCCCAGAATCAATAACCCGCCGTGTTACTCTGGGGAGCCCACTGAATGCCGCTCGTTCCTCACCCAGTGTGATATTGTGTTTTCTCTCCAGCCCAACACTTACTCCAGGAGCACAGCTCGTATCGCCTACGTCATATCTCTCCTTACTGGACGGGCTCGTGAGTGGGGCACGGCAATCTGGGAGGCGAGGGCTGAGTGTACTAACCAGTATCAGGACTTTAAGGAGGAGATGATACGGGTTTTTGATCGTTCTGTTTTTGGGGAGGAAGCTTCCAGGGTCCTGTCTTCCCTATGTCAAGGTAATCGATCCATAACAGATTACTCTATTGAGTTTCGCACTCTTGCTGCCTCCAGTGACTGGAACGAGCCGGCTTTGCTCGCTCGTTTTCTGGAGGGTCTCCGCGCGGAGGTAAAGGATGAGATTCTCTCCCGGGAGGTTCCTTCCAGCGTGGATTCCTTGATTGAACTCGCTATTCGCATAGAGCGACGGGTTGATCTTCGTCACCGAGCTCGTGGAAAGGAGCTCGCGTTCTCCGTTGCCCCCCTCTCCGCATCACTACCATCTTCCTCCGCCGGCTCGGGTGCTGAGCCTATGCAGCTGGGGGGTATCCGCATCTCGACTAAGGAGAGGGAACGGAGAATCACCAACCGCCTCTGTCTCTATTGCGGTTCCGCTGGTCATTTTGTCACTTCATGTCCAGTAAAAGCCAGAGCTCATCAGTAAGCGGAGGGCTACTGGTGAGCGCTACTACTCTGGTGTCTCCTTCAAGATCCTGCACTACCTTGTCGGTCCATCTACGCTGGACCGGTTCGTCAGCTTCCTGCAGTGCCTTGATAGACTCTGGGGCGGAGGGCTGTTTTATGGACGAGACCTGGGCTCGGGAACATGACATTCCTCTCAGACAGTTAAAGGAGCCCACGGCCTTGTTCGCTTTGGATGGTAGTTCTCTCCCCAGGATTCAGCGTGAGACGCTACCTTTAACCCTCACTGTCTCTGGTAATCATAGCGAAATCCTTTCTTTTTTAATTTTTCGTTCACCTTTTACACCTGTTGTTTTGGGCCATCCCTGGCTAGTTTGTCATAATCCTTCTATTAATTGGTCTAGTAATTCTATCCTCTCCTGGAACGTCTCTTGTCATGTGAAATGTTTAATGTCTGCTATCCCTCCTGTTTCCTCTGTCTCTTCTTCACAGGAGGAGCCTGGTGATTTGACAGGGGTGCCGGAGGAATATCACGATCTGCGCAGGGTGTTCAGTCGGTCCAGGGCCACCTCTCTTCCTCCACACCGGTCGTATGATTGTAGTATTGATCTCCTTCCGGGAACCACTCCCCCCCGGGGTAGACTATACTCTCTGTCGGCTCCCGAACGTAAGGCTCTCGAAGATTATTTGTCTGTAGCTCTTGACGCCGGTACCATAGTCCCCTCCTCCTCTCCCGCCGGAGCGGGGGTTTTTTTTGTTAAGAAGAAGGACGGGTCCCTGCGCCCCTGCATAGATTATCGAGGGCTGAATGACATAACAGTGAAGAATCGTTATCCGCTCCCTCTTATGTCTTCAGCCTTCGAGATCCTGCAGGGAGCCAGGTTTTTCACTAAGTTGGACCTTCATAACGCTTACCATCTCGTGCGCATCAGGGAGGGGGACGAGTGGAAGACGGCGTTTAACACTCCGTTAGGGCACTTTGAATACCGGGTTCTTCCTTTCGGCCTCGCTAACGCTCCAGCTGTCTTTCAGGCATTAGTCAATGACGTCCTGAGAGACATGCTGAACATCTTTGTTTTCGTTTACCTTGACGATATCCTGATTTTTTCACCGTCACTCCAGATTCATGTTCAGCACGTTCGACGTGTCCTCCAGCGCCTTTTAGAGAATTGTCTTTTTGTGAAGGCTGAGAAGTGCACTTTTCATGCCTCCTCCGTCACATTTCTCGGTTCTGTTATTTCCGCTGAAGGCATTAAGATGGATCCCGCTAAGGTCCAAGCTGTCATTGATTGGCCCGTCCCTAAGTCACGCGTCGAGCTGCAGCGCTTTCTCGGCTTCGCGAATTTCTATCGTTTCATCCGTAATTTCGGTCAGGTGGCAGCTCCTCTCACAGCTCTTACTTCTGTCAAGACGTGCTTTAAGTGGTCCGTTTCCGCCCAGGGAGCTTTTGATCTCCTCAAGAATCGTTTTACATCCGCACCTATCCTTGTTACACCTGACGTCTCTAGACAGTTCGTTGTCGAGGTTGACGCATCAGAGGTGGGCGTGGGAGCCATTCTTTCTCAGCGCTCCCTCTCTGACGACAAGGTCCACCCTTGCGCGTATTTTTCTCATCGCCTGTCGCCGTCGGAACGTAACTATGATGTGGGTAACCGCGAACTGCTCGCCATCCGCTTAGCCCTAGGCGAATGGCGACAGTGGTTGGAGGGGGCGACCGTTTCTTTTGTCGTTTGGACTGACCATAGAAACCTTGAGTACATCCGTTCTGCCAAACGACTTAATGCACGTCAGGCTCGTTGGGCGCTGTTTTTCGCTCGTTTCGAGTTCGTAATTTCTTATCGTCCGGGCTCTAAGAACACCAAGCCTGATGCTTTATCTCGTCTCCTCAGTTCTTCAGTAGCCTCCACTGACCACGAGGGGATTCTCCCTGAGGGGTGTGTTGTCGGGTTGACTGTCTGGGGAATTGAGAGGCAGGTAAAGCAAGCACTCACTCACACTCCGTCGCCGCGCGCTTGTCCTAGGAACCTTCTTTTCGTTCCCGTTCCTACTCGTCTGGCCGTTCTTCAGTGGGCTCACTCTGCCAAGTTAGCCGGCCACCCCGGCGTTCGGGGTACGCTTGCTTCCATTCGCCAGCGTTTTTGGTGGCCCACTCGGGAGCATGACACGCGTCGTTTCGTGGCTGCTTGTTCGGTCTGCGCGCAGACTAAGTCCGGTAACTCCCCTCCTGCCGGCCGTCTCAGACCGCTTCCCATTCCCTCTCGACCGTGGTCTCACATCGCCTTAGATTTTATCACCGGACTGCCTTCGTCAGCGGGGAAGACTGTTATTCTTACGGTTGTCGATAGGTTCTCTAAGGCGGCTCATTTTATTCCCCTCGCTAAGCTCCCTTCTGCTAAAGAGACGGCACAAATCATCATCGAGAATGTTTTCAGAATTCATGGCCTTCCGTCAGACGTCATTTCGGACAGGGGTCCGCAATTCACGTCTCAATTTTGGAGGGAGTTTTGCCGTTTGATTGGGGCTTCCGTCAGTCTCTCTTCCGGCTTTCACCCCCAGTCTAACGGTCAAGCAGAACGGGCCAATCAGACTATTGGTCGCATCTTACGCAGTCTTTCTTTTCGTAACCCTGCGTCTTGGTCAGAACAGCTCCCCTGGGCAGAATACGCCCACAACTCGCTTCCTTCGTCTGCGACCGGGCTATCTCCTTTTCAGAGTAGCCTCGGGTACCAGCCTCCGCTGTTCTCGTCTCATTTCGCCGAGTCCAGCGTCCCCTCCGCTCAGGCTTTTGTCCAACGTTGCGAGCGCACCTGGAAGAGGGTCAGGTCTGCACTTTGCCGTTATAGGGCGCAGACTGTGAGAGCCGCTAATAAGCGTAGAACTAAGAGTCCTAGATATTGTCGCGGTCAGAGAGTTTGGCTCTCCACTCAGAACCTTCCCCTTAAGACAGCTTCTCGCAAGTTGACCCCGCGGTTCATTGGTCCGTTCCGTATTTCTCAGATCATTAATCCTGTCGCAGTGCGACTTCTTCTTCCGCGATATCTTCGTCGCGTCCACCCGGTCTTCCATGTCTCCTGTGTTAAGCTCGTTCTTCGCGCCCCAGCTCGTCTTCCCCCCCCCCCCCATCCTTGTCGAGGGCGCACCTATCTACAGGGTCCGTAAGATTTTGGACATGCGTCCTCGGGGCCGTGGTCATCAGTACCTAGTGGATTGGGAGGGGTACGGTCCTGAGGAAAGGAGTTGGGTTCCCTCTCGGGACGTGCTGGACCGTTCGCTGATCGATGATTTCCTCCGTTGCCGCCAGGTTTCCTCCTCGAGTGCGCCAGGAGGCGCTCGGTGAGTGGGGGGGTACTGTCATGTATTGTCATATTATGTCTTGTTCCTGTTTTTTCTCTTCACTCCGCCTCCCTCTGCTGGTCGTATTAGGTTACCTTCTCTTCCTCTCCTTCCCCAGCTGCTCCTCATCTTCTCTAACTACCTCGTTCACCCTTTTCCCACCTGTTCCCTTTTTCTCTCTGATTAGGTCTCTATTTCTCTCTCTGTTCCTGCTTCTGTCTTTGTCAGATTCTCGTTTGAGTTTCTCATGCCAGAACCAAACTATCGTCTCGTTTGCTTCACCCTTGTCCTGTCCTGTCGGAATCTGCCTGTTCATCTGATGCTACGTGTGATCAGGTACCTCTGTCCTCTACGACCCGCGCCTACCCAGAGAGACCAGCAGTCTGTCGCCGCTAACCCAGCTATTCTCCTCTGCTGCTAAGAAGGGGACTCTAACCCAGCTATTCTCCTCTGCTGCTAGAAGGGGAACTCTTCTGTGAATATCAGAAGGACTTTATGATTTATTTGTCGCCCTCTGTGCGGGTTGTTTATTTTGCCATTATATACATTTGAAGAGGATCTATGTCTTACCTGTGTTTTGACATTAAAGGACTCTGTTTTTGTTAAACCGCTTTTGGGTCCTCACTCACATGCATAACATCGGCGCCTGTGACAAATAAAATTTGACTTGATTTGAGAGACGTCCCCTCCTCTCTTTCAGCCCAATATCATAGATTGCAAAAAGCAGCATCAGCTTTAAATCGTAATAGTTACCATATTTAAACATTGTCTGCAAAACGAAATGGCCTGCATTTTTTATGAATCAAGTCTTTTTGAAAAATGTCAGCTTTGTTCAATGGTATCATTGTCTGAGACTTCCCCTACTATCTCATCACCGCTTCTCTCTCTCTCTCTCTCTCTCTCTCTCTCTCTCTCTCTCTCTCTGGAGCTTCCAAGCAAAAAGGTCAGGCTCTGGGCAACACTCAACGCCGTCAGAAATACCAATAGACACGTCATAAGGAAGCTTTAATTTCTTTGCCATGTCTGTCAAATGCCAAGACGGGAAGCTTTGAAAGTAGGCCATCGCTTTATGCTAACTGAGAGGTTAGATAACAAAGGAGGGGGAGGGAGACAGACAGTCAGACTAATGGAGAGCAAAAAAATATTTAAAAAATACATATATCAGTAGAGTACAGTCTGGGGGTAAATGTGTCCCTTAGTGGGTGTCTGCAAGCCAGATTATGGATGCTCCCATATGTCTGGTCTATGTCTGTGTTCTGTCCCAGATTCCAGAGAGGGGTTTACTGGGCAAGAGGCAGTCAGTCACACTGTGTCGGGTACCCTGCTCTGGGGCTTTGGTGTACAGGAGCCAGGAGCAGAGTGGCACTGCATCCACCATGGGACGTCCTGCTACACATAGAGACAAAAAGAGAGAGAGAGACACACTAAGTTTACCCACTAAGAAACTTGCTATTATGACCCCAATGTCCTGCTCTCCCTCATACACACACAAATGAATACGAACACATACACAGAAACACACACACAAGGGGACACAGGAGAGACATAACTTTCCAAATGTGGTGCAAATACTGCCCCCCTCCTTCCCCCAATGGAATAACTGAGTCATAATCTGCTCTTTAAGGGTCAGCCGCTGATGCTTATTTACATAATCGAGTCGACAGGTGCGGAGAGAGTGAAAGAGCACCAGAAAAGGGGAGGGGGAAGGAGGACAAGAGAGGTGAAGATGGAGAATGGATGGAAGAGGAGGAGTGAGAGGTGGAAATGGGGGGAGAGAGGAAAAAGGGGGAGAGCGGAAGAAGAGAGTGCTATTTCTTTTGGGTATTGGGTTTTTGGCACATGGGTGATTGGACCTGACAGTCACACCTGCCATTGCTCCTCACCTGCTCCTCACCCCCCCCCCCCCCCCCCCCTCACCCCATCACTCCCCTTTCACCTTCTCTCCACCCCCACTTCTTACTTCCCTCATCGAACAGCAATCATTAGCAAAGGAAGGGAGCAGATTTAGAATCAGGGACCATCTCTCTCTCTCTCTCTCTCTCTCTCTCTCACTCTCTCTCACAAACACACACACCACCCAATCTCTCTCTCTCTCACACTCTCCTTGTTTCTCCTTCCTCTCTCCCTCTCCCTACCCTTCCTCCCCTTCCTCTCTCTTTTGCATACAGCGTGTCACTCAGTGAGGCGTACGCCTCAGACATTAGAGAGCTGGTAGAGCCACGGTTCATGACCCTGAGCCAATGCACTGCGCCAGCCCCCGCATGCAGAGTGGTACAACCAGACACAGTCTCATTCCGACAGGCACTTCCACCCATGCCTAATTGAGGGGCCCTTTTAAATCCTCACAGAGAACCAATCAGAAACCATAGGGACCAGGAGGGGGCCAGGAGGGGCCATGACGGAGAGCGAGGGCCCTGTTGGAGGGCCGAGGCTGGTGTGTTAGCAGGTCAAGGCTCCCAAGGTCCATGGTTTAGCTGAGTCTGTCAGTGATACAGAAATGCATAGAGATATAGCTCTCCTACAGAGCTTACATAGTGCACAATAAAATGCATAAACAATCAAATAGGAAAGTAGTAGCCTGCTGAGATATAGGCTACATGACGTTAGATGCTGTTTCCATATGCAGATTAACCCCCTGATCCCCCATTTAAAGATTTAGCAATTATATTTGTTTCTGCCAATGGCTATGTCATTCCCATGTTGGTACTATTAAATGTCCAATGTGTATTATAGGGGATTCTTGAAAGCTCCAACAAGTTTAGCCTATCCTCCCTCATTTTAAAACCCCAAGAAAGATAATGAATGTCCATGTGGTAAGGATAACATTAAGGGTAAGAGGTAAGGGGTAAGAGGTAAGAGGTAAGGGGTAAGAGGTAAGAGGCAAGAGGTAAGGGGTAAGAGGTAAGAGGTAAGGGGAATTAAAGTGAGGGGTGAGGGAAGAAGTAGGGGAACAATTGTTGAATGAAAACTACAGGACGGTATGGTCAGGGATGTGGTTAGGCTACAGGATACAGGGTACAGGTATGGGCAAAAAAGGGAAATAGAGTAATATACAGTTAAGAGTGTGCTGGCATGGTAACAGCTTTGCTTGACATAATGATTGGTTTCATACAAACGCTCTCAACACTGCAGCAGACTTCCTCGTTGGTTTTGGGTCGAATTAATGTGTAACAGCGACCCTTTACAGAAGACCAGAATTGTGCTTCCATTGTGGGTGTGGTAGCGAAGAAATGTTTATTTGCATGCAATTAACATATATTCATATGCATTACCATTTCTCTGGCAGCGGAAGAACTGCTCTGGCACGCTGTATGAAACAGAGGCGTGCTTCAACAGCACCGAGCGTTAGAAGCTGCTGAACTATAGTCAAACGTCCAATGAGGCGCACTTTATGGTTTCAGACTGACTTATTTATTTTTTCAGTCCAACGATAGAGCGGTGTTTGAACTAGGGCTAAGAGGGGGTAGATGTAAAGGAGGGGGTAGGAGTTCAGTTTGAGAGAACAGAAGAGATGAATGCCAATCCCGATCACCCTCACCAGGATGCCACCAAGGTGTGCCCAGCCCACTTGGAGTGCACTGTGATCTGCGATCTACAAACATTACTCCATGGTACCCACCGGGCCCTTCCCAGGGGGAGGCATTAACAAGCCCATCTAGTTAAATGCAGCTCCTGCATTACCTAATGTGCTGGCCTACTGCAGGGTAGGAGACAGGCCCATCCATTATTGATCACATGGAGGAGCATCTCTCTCTGTGAAGAAGCTACAGTATAGTAAAGTAGAGCAGGGCTGCATGGAGCCTGACAGATTGGAGGGAGTCAGCCCGTGGCTTTGTTGGGAGTAGGCTAAGTTAAAGAGATGTTTATTAGAGTAGGAGGGGTTCTGTGGTTCTCTGCCTCTCTGTTTCTATCTCTCTCAGTGGAGACTCCTCAGAGGAGGAAGGGGAGTGAAATTTCATACAAATTTAAATAGTGAAAGATTTAAAAAGTTATCCTTTTTAGATAAAACTATATTAAATATATTCATATGTCAACAAATAATTGAATAAATAACACCTTTTGCATTGAAGGTCTACAGTAACTTCAACAGCACTGTCTGGGGTAGCACCATGGTGCAGCTGGAGGACAGCTAACTTCCGTCCTCCTCTGGCTATATTGACTTCAATACAAAACCAAGGAGGGTCATAGGTCTCACCCCCTTCCACAGACATACAGTGGGCAAAAAAGTATTTAGTCAGCCACAAATTGTGCAAGTTCTCCCACTTAAAAAGATGAGGCCTGTAATTTTCATCATAGGTACACTTCAACTATGACAGACAAAATGAGAAAAGAAAATCCAAAAAATCACATTGTAGGATTTTAATGAATTTATTTGCAGATTATGGTGGAAAATAAGTATTTCGTCAATAACAAAAGTTTATCTCAATACTTTGTTATATACCCTTTGTTGGCAATGACCGAGGTCAAACGTTTTCTGTAAGTCTTCACGAGGTTTTCACACACTGTTGCTGGTATTTTGGCCCATTCCTCCATGCAGATCTCCTCTAGAGCAGTGATGTTTTGGGGCTGTTGCTGGGCAACATGGACTTTCAACTCCCTCCAAAGATTTTCTATGGGGTTGAGATCTGGAGACTGGCTAGGCCACTCCAGGACCTTGAAAGGCTTCTTACGAAGCCACTCCTTCGTTGCCCAGGTGGTGTGTTTGGGATCATTGTCATGCTGAAAGACCCAGCCATGTTTCCTCTTCAATGCCCTTGCTGATGGAAGGAGGTTTTGACTCAAAATCTCACGATACATGGCCCTATTCATTCTTTCCTTTACACGGATCAGTCGTCCTGGTCCCTTTGCACAAAAACAGCCCCAAAGCATGATGTTTCCACCCCCATGCTTCACAGTAGGTATAGTGTTCTTTGGATGCAACTCAGCATTCTTTGTCCTCCAAACACGACGAGTTGAGTTTTTACCAAAAAGTTATATTTTGGTTTCATCTGACCATATGACATTTTCTTCTTCTGGATCATCCAAATGCTCTCTAGCAAACTTCAGACGGGCCTGGATATGTACTGGCTTAAGCAGGGGGACACATCTGGCACTGCAGGATTTGAGTCCCTGGCGGCGTAGTGTGTTACTGATGGTAGGCTTTGTTACTTTGGTCCCAGCTCTCTGTAGGTCATTCACGAGGTCCCCCCGTGTGGTTCTGGGATTTTTGCTCACCGTTCTTGTGAGCATTTTGACCCCACGGGTGAGATCTTGCGTGGAGCCCCAGATTGAGGAAGATTATCAATGGTCTTGTATGTCTTCCATTTCCTAATAATTGCTCCCACAGTAGATTTCTTCAAACCAAGCTGCTTACCTATTGCAGATTCAGTCTTCCCAGCCTGGTGCAGGTCTACAATTTTGTTTCTGGTGTCCTTTGACAGCTCTTTGGTCTTGGCCATAGTGGAGTTTGTAGTGTGACTGCTTGAGGTTGTGGACAGGTGTCTTTTATACTGATAACAAGTTCAAACAGGTGACATTAATACAGGTAACAAGTGGAGGACAGAGGAGCCTCTTAAAACTTGTTCAGGATAGGGGGCAGTATTTCCCCTTTGGATGAATTGCATGCCCATAGTGAACTGCATCAAAATCTGTCCTAAATTGCTAATATATGCACATTATTATTATTATTGGATAGAAAACACTCTGAAGCTTCTAAAACCGTTTGAATTATGTCTGTGAGTATAACAGAACTCACAGGGCAGGCAATCTTCCAAACTAGTTTTGGAATCCTGAAAGTTGGGGCAACTTTGACGTCATCGCCCCCTCCCTTCCCAACAAGTTATGGATCTGGAAATCCACTAGATGTCCTCATTCAGTAGAAAGTGTAATCGAGCATTTGCTGTGAACTTTGACCTAATGGGGAGGAATTTGCTACGGTGTCACAAAAGATTCACGTGCTTGAGGGCACATATGCGTTAGACTGCTTTGTCTGTTCCAGTCAGCCCCAGATGATCTAGGATTGTCCGGTTGGAATGCCATTCGTTTTGTACGTTTATAACATCCTGAAGATTTATTCTGCACTTAGTTTGACCAGTTTCGTCGACCTGTAATATGTAATTAGGAAGTTTTGATGCAAAATTATCCTGGACCAGAAGTAATTTTTTGGGCATTTGAGCTGAAAATTGTAGCAGGTGCTGCTACATGGACACTAGAATTGAACATTATGAAACAAAAATATTTATTGTTGACTCCTTGCAGTACATTCTGATCGAAGACCATCAAAAGTAAGGGAATATTTATGTTGTAATTTTGCATTTCTGTTGACTCCAACATAGCGGAGAAATATTGTTACTTCTGAGCGCCGTCTCAGATTATTGCATGGTAAGCTTTTTCCGTAACGTTAAAAAAAAATATGACACAGCGATTGCATTAAGAACCAGTGTATATTTTTAATTATATGTAGAACATGTATCTTTAGTCAAAGTTTATGATGTGTATTTCTGTTATCTGGTGTAGCTTTCTATAATTCCTCTGGACATTTTTGAGAATTTTCTGAACATGGCGTCAATGTAAACCGAGATTTATGGATATAAAATGCATATTATCGAACAAAACATAAATGTACTGTGTAACATGTCATATGACTGTCATCTGATGAAGATTTTCAAGAGGTTAGTCAATTATTATTTTTTTTATCCTGCTTTTATCATTTAATATTTTGTGGGACAAAATGGCTGCCTTTTGTCTTTGTTTTGGTGGTGGTCTAACATAAATATGTGCTGTGTTTTCGCCGTAAAACATTTTAAAAATCTGACATGCTGGGTAGATGTACAAGGTGTTTATCTTTCATTTGAGGTATTGGACTTGTTAATGTGTGGAGGTTAAATATTTCTAAGAATATTTTTGCATTCCTTGCGCCACCATTTCAGCTGAACGGGGGGGGGGGGGGGGGGGGGGGGTGTAGTTCCCATAGGGGAACCCATAGGCTTAACACGTTTTAATTAACAAACCTCCAAACGAGCTTCAATGTCACACAACACTCCTTGCCCAACTAGCATCACTACTCTGGACGGTTCTGACTTAGAATATGTGGACAACTACAAATACCTAGGTGTCTGGTTAGACTGTAAACTTTCCTTCCAGACTCATATAAAACATCTCCAATCCAAAATTAAATCTAGAATCGGCTTCCTATTTCGCAACAAAGCCAACTTCACTCACGACGCCAAACATACCCTCGTAAAACTGACTACCAATCCTCGACTTCGGCGATGTCATTTAGAAAATAGCTTCCAATACTCGACTGGATACAGTCTATCACAGTGCCATCCGTTTTGTCACCAAAGCCCCATATACCACCCACCACTGCGACCTCAAAGCTCTAGTCGGCAAGGCCTCGCTACATATTCGTCGCCAGACCCACTGGCTCCAGGTCATCTATAAGTCTATAAGTCTATGCTAGGTAAAGCTCCGCCTTATCTCAGCTCACTGGTCATGATAACAACAGCAAGTATATCTCACTGGTCATCCCCAAAGCCAGCACCTCATTTGGCCGCCTTTCCTTCCAGTTCTCTGCTGCCAATGACTGGAACGAATTGCAAAAATCACTGAAGCTGGAGACTTATATTTCCCTCACTAACTTTAAACATCAGCTATCTGAGCAGCTAACCGATCGCTGCTACTGTACATAGCCCATCTGTAAATAGCCCATCCAATCTACCTGCCTTATCCCCATATTGTTTTAATTTTCTTTTCTGCTCTTTTGCACACAAGTATTTTTACTTGCACATCATCATCTGCTCATCTATCACTTCAATGTTAGTTTGCTAAATTGTAATTACCCCGCTACTATGGCCTATTTATTGCCTTACTTCCTCACGCCATTTGCACACACTGTATATATACTTTTTTATATTTTTTTCCTATTGTGTACACTTGACTGTACACTTGTTTATTCCATGTGTAACTCTGTGTTGTTGTTTGTGTCGCACTGCTTTTCTTTATCTTGGCCAGGTCGCAGTTGTAAATTAAAACTTGTTCTCAACCTGGTTAAATAAAGGTGAAATATTTTTTGAATAAAAACTACAAGGACCTTGCAAAGGTAAATACACATTTCGATGCTTTACTTGCTGAACATATCGAACTTTCGTCTGTCTTTTCTGGGTTGTCAAAATCAATTGATGTCATGGCTTTAGAAGCTACTGATAAGCTAATTGACAGGGCATGGGGGTGGCAGCATCATGTTGTGGGTGTGCTTTGCTGCAGGAGGGACTGGTGCACTTCACAAAATAGATGGCATCATGAGGGAGGAAAAATATGTGGATATATTGAAGTAACATCTCAAGACATTAGTCAGCAAGTTAAAGCTTGGTCGCAAATGGGTCTTCCACATGGACAATCACCCCAAGCATACTTCCACAGTTGTGGCAGAATGGCTTAAGGACAACAAAGTCAAGGTATTGGAGGGGCCATCACAAAGCCCTGTGTCCCGCCACCCGCCACCCACCACCCACCAACCTCTTTTATGCTACTGACCCACTGGGAATGTGATGAAAGAAATACAAGCTGAAATAAATCACTATCTCTACTATTATTCTGACATTTCACATTCTTAAAATAAAGTGGTGATCCTAACTGACCTAAGACAGGGAATTTTTACTAGGATTAAATGTCAGGAATTGTGAAAAACTGAGTTTAAAGGTATTTGTCTCAGGTGTATGTAAACTTTCGACTTCAACTGTATATTAACAAATACAAGGTAGCTGCAGTTTGACAGGGTTTTCATACCCCCAGGGCCAGGAGTTTAAAAAAATAATGTGACCTGATTAGCAAAAACTGGTACCATCATAGCCCATATAAAATATTTTTACAAGTGATTAATCACTGTCATACCGTATAGGGTCCAAAGTTTTCTTAGTTAGGTTAACTTGTAAGGAAAAACGTCAGACCCCAGGGGCTAAAAATTGTCCCACTGCTCTGGAACCTATGGTGGCACCAATCTGCTTGAAGTTCTCAGTTATCGTCAAGTATGTGGATTATCAGGGCTTTATTCAGGGACGTTTCTTGGGATACTTTGATGTGTCAAGTGGGCGAGATGTGCAGTCTGTGTTTGACTTTATGAATTTTGAGATGTCAGAGTTTAAGTTCAGAGAGAAACTCGTTGTCCAAACATACGATGGCGCAGCTGTAATGGAATGTATTTGCTATTTGCATTTACATTTAAAGTCCCCCCCTGCTTCCTGATTTAAGAGGTGATGACTACTCCACTCCACTGCCTTTGTCAACTTTCTCCTGACATGAACTGAAGCCATGTGTCATGTGCCCACTCATCCACTGGCACATTGAATGTTTCCCCTCCCAGCACGGAGTACCCTTATACATTTTCTCTCATTCCTGTATGTAGAGTCAATCACATACACAATCACATTATTACACATCAATGATTTTACTCCTTGTTTGAACTAACTCATTCTTAGCTCTTTTGTCTAACTATGTAGTGTGTTGTGTTATTGTTTTTTGTCTTCCCAGTCAAATCCTGTCCTGCACTGGTCAAGCCTCTGAACACCTCAACTCATGCTTCATACCCTCATTCAATCACTGTTGTGATCCCTTTTCCACACGGTGTAAGTAGCCCTCTTATTCCCATTCCCCATAATATTGTACTATAAATGTCTTTATTAAATTCTTTAGGTTAAAATAATTAGTCTTTGACGATTTTTGAAACACACTTTATCGTCTCCATGAGTTACCCGCCTCCCATCCTCCTAAATGTTTTGCGTCACCAGCCTCCACTGCTCTCGCTGTATTTCACAACGTACTACATAAAGACAAGGTTTGTGAGCATCGATCATCTCATTCCTTTTTTCTCAGATCTTTTTTTTCCTTCGTTTCCTCCTCTATCTCCCCTGTCAGAGGCTTGATGATTCATCACTCATCTCTCTATGATTGCCATCCTTCTTCATATGCTCTTCATCCCTCTCTTACTCTCTCCCTCTATTTCTCTCTGCTCTCTCTCTATCCATCCCGCTCTCTATCTCTCTGGTGGGTGCATTGGGAAAAAATTGAATTTCACAGAAGTCATTGGAGATTTGTTTAATTGCTTAGTTTTTCTTCTTTTTACTCTTTCATTTTCACCCCTAGTTTCAGCGATCTAGCGGCCATATTGCCAAGGTCTGGAAATGAGAGGCCCTTTACTGATCCACAACATCAGATAATTAGGATCCAGTTGCTGTAGAATTTGTTCAATGGAGAAATTTCCCTCCACCAGCTCCTAATGCAGTTGTTATTGTGAGGAAAATCACATTGATTCTAGTTCCAAGCTGAATGTTCTCTCAGGACAGAGCTACTGTATTAAGAACGACTCCTGCTCTTCTTGAAAAATTATTGTTTAAGCTTGCAATGTATTTTTCTGAATCATTAATGGATGTGTGTGGCTTCGAGAAATACAGTGCCTTGCGAAATTATTTGGCCCCCTTGAACTTTGCGACCTTTTGCCACATTTCAGGCTTCAATCATAAAGATATAAAACTGTGTATTTTTTTGTGAAGAATCAACAACAAGTGGGACACAATCATGAAGTGGAACGACATTTATTGGATATTTCAAACTATTTTAACAAATCAAAAACTGAAAAATTGGGCGTGCAAAATTATTCAGCCCCCTTAAGTTAATACTTTGTAGCGCCACCTTTTGCTGAGATTACAGCTGTAAGTCGCTTGGGGTATGTCTCTATCAGTTTTGCACATCGAGAGACTGAAACTTTTTCCCATTCCTCCTTGCAAAACAGCTCGAGCTCAGTGAGGTTGGATGGAGAGCATTTGTGAACAGCAGTTTTCAGTTCTTTCCACAGATTCTCGATTGGATTCAGGTCTGGACTTTGACTTGGCCATTCTAACACCTGGATATGTTTATTTTTGAACCATTCCATTGTAGATTTTGCTTTATGTTTTGGATCATTGTCTTGTTGGAAGACAAATCTCTGTCCCAGTCTCAGGTCTTTTGCAGACTACATCAGGTTTTCTTCCAGAATGGTCCTGTATTTGGCTCCATCCATCTTCCCATCAATTTTAACCATCTTCCCTGTTACTGCTGAAGAAAAGCAGGCCCAAACCATGATGCTGCCACCACCATGTTTGACAGTGGGGATGGTGTGTTCAGCTGTGTTGCTTTTACGCCAAACATAACGTTTTGCATTGTTGCCAAAAAGTTCAATTTTGGTGTGTCTCCCAGGTAGCTTGTGGCAAACTTTAAACAACACTTTTTATGGATATCTTTAAGAAATGGCTTTCTTCTTGCCACTCTTCCATAAAGGCCAGATTTGTGCAATATACGACTGATTGTTGTCCTATGGACAGAGTCTCCCACCTCAGCTGTAGATCTCTGCAGTTCATCCAGAGTTATCATGGGCCTCTTGGCTGCATCTCTGATCAGTCTTCTCCTTGTATGAGCTGAAAGTTTAGAGGGACGGCCAGGTCTTGGTAGATTTGCAGTGGTCTGATACTCCTTCCATTTTAATATTATCGCTTGCACAGTGCTCCTTGGGATGTTTAAAGCTTGGGAAATATTTTTGTATCCAAATCCGGCTTTAAACTTCTTCACAACAGTATCTCGGACCTGCCTGGTGTGTTCCTTGTTCTTCAAGATGCTCTCTGCGCTTTTAACGGACCTCTGAGACTATCACAGTGCAGGTGCATTTATACGGAGACTTGATTACACACAGGTGGATTGTATTTATCATCATTAGTCATTTAGGTCAACATTGGATCATTCAGAGATCCTCACTGAACTTCTGGAGAGTGTTTGCTGCACTGAAAGTAAAGGGGCTGAATAATTTTGCACGCCCAATTTTTCAGTTTTTGATTTGTTAAAAAAGTTTGAAATATCCAATAAATGTTGTTCCACTTCATGATTGTGTCCCACTTGTTGTTGATTCTTCAAAAAAAAATACAGTTTTATATCTTTATGTTTGAAGCCTGAAATGTGGCAAAAGGTCGCAAAGTTCAAGGGTGCCGAATTCTTTCGCAAGGCACTGTAAGACTAACAGCTACAGTACAAAAGACAAATAAATAACATTGTCCCCATACTAAATGTGTCACATTTCTTCTCCTCTGCCCTTCGTTCTCACCCTCATCGATTGTTCCCTTCCTCACTGCACGGATAAATGATGCCCAAATAAATTATGTACCGTGCCTTGCAAAAGTTTTCATCCCCCTTGTCTTTTTTCAGATTTTGTGGCATTACTACCTAGAATTTAAATAGATTTTTATTTGGATTTTGTGTAATGGACATACACAAAATTGTCCAAATTGGTGAAGTGAAATGAAAAAAAATGACTTGTTTAAAAATATATATATATTTATTAAAAACTGAAAAGTGGTGTGTGCATGTGTATTCACCCCTTTGCTATGAAGCCCCTAAATAAGATCTGGTGCAACCAATTACCCTCAGAAGTGACATAATCAGTTAAATAAAGTCCACCTATGTGCAATCTAAGTGTCACATGATCTCAGTATATATACACCTGTTCTGAAAGGCTCTAGAGTCTGCAACACCACTAAGCAAGGGATAAAACCAAGCAAGCGGCACCATGAAGACCAAGGAGCTCTCCAAACAGGTCAGGGACAACGTTGTGGAGAAGTACAGATCAGGGTTGGGTTATAAAAAATATCAGAAACTTTAAACATCCCACAGAGCACCATTAAATCCAATATTAAAAAATGGAAAGAATATGGGACCACAGCAAACCTGCCAAGAGAAGGCCACCCACCAAAATTCACAGACCAAGCAAGGAGGGCATTAATCAGAGATTTCACCATGAGGCCAATACAAAAAAATGTGTCAAATAAATATACTTAATGTAATGGAGTAGCGAGAAGGATCGGAGGACCAATGCGCAGTGTGGTAAGTGTCCATAATGTTTAATCAAAAATGAATACTGAAATACAAAAACAATAAACGTGACTAAATGACACAAACAAAACAGTCCCGTGTGGCACAAACACTGACACTGAAAATAAACACCCACAACTCAAAAGTGAAACCAGGCTACCTAAGTATGATTCTCAATCAGGGACAACGATTGACAGCTGCCTCTGATTGAGAACTATAATAGGCCGAACACATAAATCCCAAGTTATCGAAAAACGAACATAGACAACCCACCCAACTCACGCCCTGACCATACTAAAAGAAAAATATAATTACAGAACTAAGGTCTGAACGTGACATTTAATATTCTGAACACAAAGCTTTATGTTTGAGGAAAATCCAACTTAACATCACTGAGTACCTCTCTTCATATTTTCAATCATGATGATTGCTGCGTCATGTTATGGGTATGCTTGTCATCGGCAAGGACTAGGGAGTTTTCTTAAGATAAAAAAACCCAGAATAGAGCTAAGCACAGGCAAAATCCTAGAAGAAAACCTGGTACAGTCTGCTTTTCAATAGACACTGGGAGACAAAGACAAGACAAGACTTGACAACGGCTGTCTAGCAATGATCAACAACCAACTTGACAGAGATTGAAGAATTTTAAAAAGCATAATAAATATTGTACAATCCAGGTGTGTAAAGCTCTTAGAGACTTGCCCACAAAGACTCACAGCTGTAATCACTACCAACGGTGATTCTAACCCATTGACTCAGAGGTGTGAATACTTATGTAACTGAGATATTTCTGTATTTAAGTTTTTTTTTAAACATTCTAAAAACATGTTTTCACTTTGTCATTATGGGGTATTGTGTGTAGATGAGTTAGAAGAAGAAAAAAACGATTTCATCCATTTTGAATTGAAGCTGTAACAACAAAATGTAGAATAAGTCAAGGGGTATGGACACTTTCCGAAAGCACTATAAACGACAATCACAGAATTGTGAATTTATTGAATGTGTCAGTGTTGGGGGTAATGCGTTACATAAGTTATGCGTTACGTAATAATATTACTTTAGTGAGTAATTTCTTTCCCATCATTTTTTTGTGTGCTCAATGCACACATTGCACAGTTTCTGTAGAGATAAATCAGATCAGATGTAGTAGGGAGTTGTAGTTTCCAACAGGCCAATATTCTACATAGTTTAGCATAGAAAACATGGTACTTATAGGACCATGATACATTGAGCTCCTCTTGTCTTGTGTTCCTTTTACCCCTGCTACATAAAAGAGATAAAAAATGCAAAATGGAGAGGGATAGAGCAGTTGCTTCATGCGGTATCTCTACCTGAAAATGTATGGTCTAAGTGACTGATATTTGGTATTCAGCAGTCATAAAAGTGCCTATTATTATTATTTACTTTGAAGAAGTACTAAAATTGTGATTTTGTCAGACCGCGTAGGCAGCAGCTCTACAGAGATGAGATGATGACTTGGAATAAAATAATAAAGTCGTCAAATTAAACTAATGTAATATACACAACTGAAATATTTTATTGATGTAAAGTAATGTGAATAAATGACGGTTAATAAGTGATAAGCAGTAATGGGACTTTTATGAATGGTTTTATTCTATGTTGTTACAACATTCAACCCGCATAATGCATCGTGCATTTCATGTTTAAAAAAATGGCCGTGATGATTTTTTCGCTAATCGCTCAGCACTAGTGAGTAACAGAGTAATTTACCTCATTACTTTTTAAATTTGAGTAGTAATATTTGTGTTACTATTTCAAGTAACCCTGGCGATACTTTCAGAAAATATTCCCGAGACCCTTTGAATGTGATCCCAGCACACTCTCTTGTAAATAAACACCACACACACACACTAGTGATGTGCAGGTTGACTCATAACCCACAGTCCCCACAGTTATATCCACAGAGAGGGCGGGTTAAGGGTCATGAAATATTGTGTGGACAAAGGGTTGGTAGGTGGGTGGTTGAATGAAGAGAAAACAATGCATAAAAACTCTATAAATGTATAATTCTTGTGCAATTCATATCTATAGGCTACATTTATGTTTTTCTTTCAGAATTTTTGATCTGCCGTTAGCGTGTATCCTAAGCCTAAACTTTAGGGCCTGACCATAGAGCTCCAAATACATACCAATTGCCGAATGCTTTTGGGAACTCGGGCAGAAAGAAGTAACATTGATACACTGAGGCAAAAAAAGACAATGCTGAAGTTTAATTCAATAAGAAAAAGGCTGCAATACGGAGAGTTAAAAATAAAAAGGAGGGACGGCCAGAACAGTAGTCTAATGTTTGGGAAAGAGTTGGTGAAGTGGTAAAGAGGATGATACAAATGCTATGTAATGTGTGATGTTTGTGAGGCACCAGTGATGTGCGGTCAGTTTAGGCAGTGAAAAGCAATGAAAAATAAATAAATATTTGATTAAAAAATCATTTCGTCATCTTCATGTTTTCGTAGCCTCGCCTTGTGTCTTTCTCGCCCTTTAAACTCCAAACTTCAAATGACTTGCATGCGTGTTTCTACCTTATACTTATACTTATACCAGCTAAAGGGCGTTTCGCTGCCATTCATGTGTCAATATGTCCTATTCATTTTCTTTGATCTGAAATAATAAATGCTTATGTGTTTTGGCATGAAAAAGGTCATGGGGATAGGCAGAGCTCACTCCTGCCTATGGACGTCACTTGTCATCTGCCGCTTTTTGGGGGTTACGTTCGTTTTACTGCTAGCTAAAAGAAAGCTTATCAGAATGTCTAACATGTTGCATCTCAAGTAGTTTTCAAAGTGGGATTTTCTAGCAAAACGGGGTGATAAGGAATAGAAGACCAACACCTGAGCTGAGGCACCTACATCAAAGGAAGGGACAGAAAATAAAACTATAATTTCAATCTGAGTGGCATCAACGGAAAGACAAAATCTAAACAAATCTAATTTTATTCGTCACATGCGCCAAATACAACAGGTATTCTCGAGCGAGTGGAGAAAGGCTGTTTGGAAATGTGTCTAATAAGCTATAAGAAGTTTGTTAATGGATATTTATATTTTGTGTTTTAAGTTATCATTTCACTTTTACTGTTACACACAATACCTTACAGTGAAGGTACAATACAGTGAAATGCTTATTTACAAGCCCATAACCAACAATGCAGTTTTAAGAAAAATACTTTAAAAAAATAACAAATAGAAGTAACAAATAATTAAAGAGCAGCAATAAAATAACAATAGCGAGGCTATATACAGGGTACTCTGTACCAGTACAGAGTCAATGTGCGGGGGCACTGGTTAGTCGAGGTAATTGAGGTAATATGTACATGTAGGTAGAGTTATTAAAGTGTCTATGCATAGATAATAACAGAGAGTAGCAGCAGCGTAAAAGAGGTGGGGGCACAGCAAATAGTCCAGCTAGCAATTTGATTAGATGTTCAGGAGTATTATGGCTTGGGGATAGAAGCTGTTTAGAAGCCTCTTGGACCTAGACTTGGAGCCGCTTGCCGTGGGGTAGCAGAGAAATCAGTCTACAACTAGGGTTGCTGGAGTTTTTGACAATTTTTAGGGCCTTCCTCTGACACCGCCTGGTATAGAGGTCCTGGATGGCAGGAAGCTTGGCCCCAGTGATGTACTGGGCTGAACGCATTACCCTCTGTAGTGCCTTGCAGTCGGAGGCCGAACAGTTGCCATACCAGGCAGTGATGCAACCCGTCAGGATGCTCTCGATGGTGCAGCTGTAAAACCTTTTGAGGATCTGAGGACCCATGCCAAATCTTTTCAGTCTCCTGAGGGGGAATAGGTGTTGCCGTGCCCTCTTCACGACTGTCTTGGTATGTTTCGACCAACCTGGCTCTGTGGCTGAGCTGCTAGCAGCCGACTCTTCTGCCTGCTGTTCTCCACCAGCGACAGAGTGTGGACAAGAGCTGGTTAATGCAACTTTATCAACTTGCCTATAGCACACGACAAGCATGAGAAATCTGTCTCACATCCAAAGCCAGATAACTCTTATGACAGCTCACGGACAGATCTGGCATTGAATGAACAACGGAGATTAAACATCAGCATTCTCAATGCAAGAGTAAAAGATAATTGTTAGATTGTGAAAGACTTAATTAATGCTACATACTACCTAGGTAAACAGGAGTTGGCATTTCGTGGCAACAATGAGAGTGCCAGGTCATCAAACAGGGTCAACTATGTGAGACTATTCCTTCCCTTGCTGTTAAAAAAACAAACAAAAAAAACGTTAGCAACCCATTTAGAGACCACCACTGTGTTTGCTTTATGCTCATGGCCTATGGTGGAATTTTAAATTAAACTGACGTGCTCTTCCGTTTTCTGCAGAACAAAGTAATGGATATGAGTTTCTGCCTTACCCGTATCAGTGACCCAATGAAAGCACTGGAACAGCAGCATCTACAGCAGCGTTTCTATGAGTTTTCGAGCAGAACTGCAATGAACTGGGCCTGGCAGAAAGCAAAACTCATAGTAAATAGCCGATCAGCGTAGAGAGAGGGCGAATCTACTACAACATACAAGACAATATCAATGTTCAGATGAGAGCCAGGTTTGACCACTTTGGTGAACTGAATTTCCTTGGCTTGGTGGGCAGCAAAAAATTGAAACAATGTCACGAAAGTCAAATACCAGCAAACTTGAAAGCCTGTCAAAATATGGCAAGTACGTAAGGCTGATCTTGTCAGATTGTACAGTTCACAAATGGTACGAGACAAATCACCTGGACCACTACTCAGCTTTTTGTTCCAGCATGACCTGACACAGACTGTCCCCGTGGCGACAAAGTTACTGCAGCTGGTCCTCACTATACCAGCCACACAAGCATCTGTTGAAACAGATAAAGACATACAGTCGAAACCAATCAAGGACCACTGTCATCCCTTGCCATCTCCATCTAGACCAAGACACTTTTGTACAATCTCAATCAGTAGCACTGACTACTAGGCATTTTGTGTGTGTGGCACAGTCTGTAAGTAGGCCTACTCATTTGGGTTGCTGTCTGTGGTGCTGAAAGTCACCTGTTTGTGCAGGGCAGTTGATTGAGGCACAAGCTATTACGGCCTGTGACTGTGTGTCTAATGATTGTGCCGCCTACCTGCTGTTGTTTGATGGTTGGTTGTGGTTTTTTGATGGTTATCTTTCTGATCGTGTCATACTGATGAATCCAAGATGGTGTTGTAGTCGAACCTTTACACCGGATCATTGCAGCTAGCTAGCTAACGCCTCTGTCCCGATGCAAGCACCAGTTAGCCTGGAGCTAGACTCAAGCTAGGCCCATCTTCCGGCTAGCCAAAGAGGTCCACCAGCCAATTCTTGAGCTACAATACTTCCTTTGTCAATTGGCCTTTACTGCCGACACAGAGCCCTGCCGATCCATCATGACTGGTCTGCCGACGTAGCGGTCCAAGAGGGTTTCAACAGTCTCTTCGGTTGCGACATCTCCAGAGGCCCATCTGCTAGCCCCGGCCCGCTAGATGTCTGAATCGTAGTGTCTCCAGATCGCCTAGCGTATTAGTGACAACTGAATCGGGTGTATTGCTACTCATTGGACCCTATGATCACTCGGCTACACATGCAACTCCCCAATGTCAATATGCCTTGTCTATTGCTGTTCTGGTTAGTGATTGTTGTCTTATTTCACTGTAGAGCCCCCAGCCCTGCCCAATATGCCTTAGATAGCCCTTTTGTTCCACCCAGCACACATGCGTTTGTTGTTTTATTCACTGCTTTAGCACACTCTGCCAACCCTGATGTCCTAGCTGTGTCTGAATCCTGGCTTACCTGGCTTAACTGGTGCCTCTAGAGACCAAACCTCTCTCAACATCACTCAATGCCTAGGTTTATCTCCACTGTACTCACATCCTACCATACCCTTGTCTGTATATTATGCCTTGAATCTATTCTTCCACGCCCAGAAATCTGCTCCTTTTACTTTCTGTTCCGAACGCACTAGATGACCAGTTCTTATAGCCTTTAGCCGTAACCTTATCATACTCCTCTGCTACTCTGGTGATGTAGAGGTTAACCCAGGCCCTGCAGCCCCCAAGCCTTCTGTAACCTTAAAAGCCATGGTTTCATGCATGCATCTTCCCTAAGTTTGTTTTATTCACTGCTTTAGCACACTCCGCCAACCCTGATGTCCTAGCTGTGTCTGAATCCTGGCTGAGGAAGGCCACCAAAAGTGCTGAAACGTCCATCCCCAACTACAACATTTTCCGACAAGATGGAACTGCCAAAGGGGAAGGAGTTGCAATCTACTGCAGAGATAGCCTGCAAAGTTCTGTCATACTAGCCAGGTCTGTGCCCAAACAATTCGAGCTTCTACTTGTAAAAATTCACCTTTCCAGAAACAAGTCTCTCACCGTTGCCGCCTGTTATAGACCCCCCTCAGCTCCCAGCTGTGCGCTGGGCAACATATGTGAATTGATTGTCCCCCATCTATCTTCAGAGTTCGTACTGTTAGGTGACCTAAACTGGGATAAGCGTCCTGCAATCTAAGCCACATGCCCTCAATCTCACACAAATTACCAAGGCACCTACCAGGTACAACCCTAAATCCATAACCTTGGGCACCCTCTAAGATACCACCCCTCATCACTGTCAAACGCTCCCTAAAACACTTCAGCGTGTAGGCCTTTCTAATCGACCTGGCTCGGGTATCCTGGAAGGATATTGACCCCATCCCGGCAGTAGAGGATGCCTGGTTGCTCTTTAAAAGTGCTTTCCTCACCATCGTAAAAAAAAGCATGCCCCATTCAAAACATTTAGAACTGCCCTTGCCAGCACAAAAACATCCTGTAGCGTTCTGCATTAGCATCGAATAGCCCCCGCGATATGCAACTTTTCAGGGAAGTCACTAACCAATATACACAGTCAGTTAGGAAAGCTAAGTCTACTTTTTCAAACAGAAATTTGCACTGATTCCAAGTTTTGGGACACTGTAAAGTCCATGGAGAATAAGAGCACATTCACCCAGCTGCCCACTGCACTGAGGCTAGGAAACACTGTCACCACCGATAAATCTACGATAATCGATCATTTCAGTAAGCATTATTCTACGGCTGGCCATGCTTTCCACCTGGCTACCCCTACCCCGGCCAACAGTTCTGCACCCCCTGCAGCAACTTGCCCAAGCCCCCCCCCCCTCCCCTCTTCTCCTTCACCCAAATCCAGACAGCTGATGTTCTCAAAGAGCTGCAAAATCTGGATCCCTACAAATCAGCTGGGCTAGACAATCTGGACCCTCTCTTTCTAAAATTATCCACCGAAATTGCTGCAACCCCCATTACTAGCCTGTTCAACCTCTCTTTCGTATCGTCTGAGATCCTCAAAGGTTGGAACGCTGTCGCGGTCATCCCCTTCTTAAAAGGGGGAGACACTACAGACCCAAACTGTTATAGACCTATATCTATCCTGCCCTGCCTTTCTAAAATCTTCGAAAGCCAAGTTCCCGGACCATTTCGAATCCCACCGTACCTTCTCCGCTATGCAATCTGGTTTCAGAGCTGGTCATGGGTGCACCTCAGCCACCCTCAAGGTCCTTAACGATATCTTAACCGCCATCGATAAGAAACAATACTGTGCAGCCGTATTCATTGATCTGGCCAAGGCTTTAGACTCTGTCAATCACCACATCCTCATCGGCAGACTCGATAGCCTTGGTTTCTCAAATGATTGCCTAGCCTGGTTCACCAACTACTTCTCAGATAGAGTTCAGTGGTGCAAATCAGAGGGCCTGTTGTGTGGACCTCTGGCAGTCTCTGTGGGGGTACCTCAGGGTTAAATTCTCTGGCCGACTCTTTTCTCTGTATATATCAATGATGTCACTCTTGCTGCTGGTGATTCTCTGATCCACCTCTACGCAGACTACACCATTCTGTGTACTTCTGGCCCTTCTTTGGACACTGTGTTAATAAACCTCCAAAAGAGCTTCAATGCCATACAACTCTCCTTCCGTGACCTACAACTGCTTTTAAATGCTAGTAAAACTAAATCCATGCTCTTCAACCGATTGTTGCTCGCACACACCCGCCCGACTAGCATCACTACTCTGACTTAGAGTAGTGGACAACTACAAATACCTAGGTGTCTGGTTAGACTGTAAACTCTCCTTCCAGACTCACATTAAGCATCTCCAATCCAAAATTAAATCTAGAATCGGCTTCCTATTTTGCAACAAAGCCTCCTTCACTCATGCTGCCAAACATACCCTCGTAAAACAGACTATTCTACCGATCCTTGACTTTGGTGATGTCATTTACAAAATAGCCTCCAACACTCTACTCAGCAAACTGGATGTAGTCTATCACAGTGCCATCCGTTTTGTCACCAAAGCCCCATATACTACCCACCACTGGGAACTGTATGCTCTCGTTGGCTGGCCCTCATCATATGCACATCTATCACTCCAGTGTTAATGCTAAATTGTAAATATTTTGCCTCTATGGCCTATTTATTGCCTTACCTCTCTACTCTTCTACATTTGCACACACTGTACATATATTTTTATATTGTGTTGTTGACTGTACATTTGTTTATGTGTTACACTGTGTTGTTGTTTTTGGCGCACTGCTTTGCTTTATCTTGGCCACGTCGCAGTTGTAAATGAGAACTTGTTCTCAACTGGCCTACCTGGTTAAATAAAGGTGAATTAAAAAAAAATAATAAAAAAAACTGATAAACACTGTAGTAAAAATCTGCTTTACGAGTGTGTGTGTGTACATGTGTGTGTGTGTGTGTGTGTGTGTGAGAGCTTGGACCGGGGAAAGTGCCTACCTGGCCTCAGACCTCACCACACATCACTGTGAGGCGCTATACAAATCCGACAGTCACAAGACGGGGACTTCAAATTGGCACGTCAAGGGAACTGTATTGTTCAGATGGGTTAAAGGGAATTGTAACCTACCTGAAATCTGGACACTTCTGTCAGTCTATAACCTCTCACATAGCCTAATATAATATTAACTCCTGCAGAATTAAGTGTCTTGCAATAAAATGATAGGCTTACACCATCGCAAACAGCAGTGGAGAATTATTTTAAATTTCTTTCAGCATCTTGTGAGAAGGCATGCATGGTTAGGGATCATCTGTAAAGGTGGCGGTGGTATCATCTGTAAAGGTGGCTAGTGCTAGCATCATAAAAGCGGATAGTATTTCATTCACATAAAATATGCATCCAAGCCATAAAACCGGTCAAACTGAGGTAATTTGGACATTTTGCATGGACAATCTTTCCCGTTTTTCTTTTTGTTATTGCATTTTCTCCCTGGTCCCTACTGTACATGTCTTTGCTGTAAGAAAAGCAGAAATGAAAGAGGAAAGAGGAAAGAGAAAAACTTTACCGATGCCAACTACACTGCTCAAAAAAATAAAGGGAACACTTAAACAACACAATGTAACTCCAAGTCAATCACACTTCTGTGAAATCAAACTGTCCACTTAGGAAGCAACACTGATTGACAATACATTTCACATGCTGTTGTGCAAATGGAATAGACAACAGGTGGAAATTATAGGCAATTAGCAAGACATCCCCCAATAAAGGAGTGGTTCTGCAGGTGGTGACCACAGACCACTTCTCAGTTCCTATGCTTCCTGGCTGATGTTTTGGTCACTTTTGAATGCTGGCGGTGCTTTCACTCTAGTGGTAGCATGAGACGGAGTCTACAACCCATACAAGTGGCTCAGGTAGTGCAGCTCATCCAGGATGGCACATCAATGCGAGCTGTGGCAAGAAGGTTTGCAGTGTCTGTCAGCGTAGTGTCCAGAGCATGGAGGCGCTACCAGGAGACAGGCCAGTACATCAGGAGACGTGGAGGAGGCCGTAGGAGGACACCAACCCAGCAGCAGGACCGCTACCTCCGCCTTTGTGCAAGGAGGAGCAGGAGGAGCACTGCCAGAGCCCTGCAAAATGACCTCCAGCAGGCCACAAATGTGCATGTGTCTGCTCAAACGGTCAGAAACAGACTCCATGAGGGTGGTATGAGGGCCCGACGTCCACAGGTTGTGCTTACAGCCCAACACCGTGCAGGACGTTTGGCATTTGCCAGAGAACACCAAGATTGGCAAATTCGCCACTGGTGCCCTGTGCTCTTCACAGATGAAAGCAGGTTCACACTGAGTACATGTGACAGACGTGACAGAGTCTGGAGACGCCGTGGAGAACGTTCTGCTGCCTGCAACATCCTCCAGCATGACCGGTTTGGCGGTGGGTCAGTCATGGTGTGGGGTGGCATTTCTTTGGGGGGCCGCACAGCCCTCCATGTGCTCGCCAGAGGTAGCCTGACTGCCATTAGGTACCGAGATGAGATCCTCAGACCCCTTGTGAGACCATATGCTGGAGCGGTTGGCCCTGGGTTCCTCCTAATGCAAGACAATGCTAGACTTCATGTGGCTGGAGTGTGTCAGCAGTTCCTGCAAGAGGAAGGCATTGATGCTATGGACTGGCCAGCCCGTTTCCCAGACCTGAATCCAATTGAGCACATCTGGGACATCATGTCTCGCTCCATCCACCAACGCCACGTTGCACCACAGACTGTCCAGGAGTTGGCGGATGCTTTAGTCCAGGTCTGGGAGGAGATCCCTCAGGAGACCATCCACCACCTCATCAGGAGCATGCCCAGGCATTGTAGGGAGGTCATACAGGCACGTGGAGGCCACACACACTACTGAGCCTCATTTTGACTTGTTTTAAGGATGTTACATCAAAGTTGGATCAGCCTGTAGTGTGGTTTTCCACTTTACTTTTGAGTGTGGCTCCAAATCCAGACCTCCATGGATTGATACATTTGATTTCCATTGATAATTTTTGTGTGATTTTGTTGTCAGCACATTCAACTATGTAAAGAAAAAAGTATTTAATAAGAATATTTCATTCATTCAGATCTAGGATGTGTTATTTTAGTGTTCCCTTTATTTTTTTGAGCAGTGTATTTGAAGCATTCATTCTAGCGATTTATGACATTATTCGGTTGAGCAAGGGTTTATTTAGTATTCTAGGGCAACAAATAACGACATAAAAGAAGCTTCATGTATCTAATTATAGGCAAGTTGACTGACAAATAGCCTACCAAAATGTAGAAAAAAGGCCTGTCAAAAAATTGTTCCGCGGTCTCTGACTGTAGGCCTACAGCACATTTTCTATATTCGCAGGCGGGTGCAGGTGAACAAACAATTGATCCGTGCATTACTAACACACATGCGCACACACACACACACACGCGCGCACGCACGCGCGCGCACGCACACAGGCACACAAACACACACACGGAAACACGCACTGACACAAACACACACCCTCTCTCTGAAAGCATAGCACTACCCTGTCGTCACAGTAAACTGTGATTTTAGGGGACTTACATCCTCTCCTCTCTTGGGCACATCTCAGAATTATGATTGACATGCTCCCATCCCCTCCCCTCCCCCCTCTTCCTTCCCTCCTCTTCCTTGTTATGGATTTCCATCCAAAACAAGCTCATGATCTGGGGCGCTGCGCCTCAAAGAACAATTCATTGTGCATGTGATCGATGTCCGTCCAGGAATCAATGAGGTCTTGACCGACATGCACGACACAATGCAGGCAAGCAGCACTTGTGGTGATCAAAGGTCTGGAAAGCCACATAGCATTCACTATGCTTCCTGTCTTCAACCTCACACTGTACATAAGGGCCATGCACAGATCTTTCAGGGGGCAGGTGCTCAAAATGAAAAAAAGTCAGCTAAATCAGCTGATCATTGATGTTGAGGATTGGTTTAAATATGCTAGTTAGCTTTTTTTGTAGATGATTGTGATTTGTCTTCAATGCTCTTCAATGATTTAATAATAATTACATAATATAATATTCATAATCTTCTTACTCATGATATATGGCTGTCTAGTGACAGTGTGTGGATATTTTAGTATATGGTGGTTAGCTAAGGTCCTGACACACATGCGCAACTCCAAAATGATGGGATGGAGTTGAGTCGGAGGGTCATTGATGCAGTTGCTCCTCTCTATGTCTTTCTGCCTCTCTGCTGTGCGTATCAGCCAACCTGACCGAATATTGATAATGATGTTAATCACGTGTTATCAAGTGCTAATCAAATGTTATGATCTTGTGGCAGTACTGTTAATATTTAAACACACACTCGACAGGTGACAGCTTCGTGTTTGGATGCCAGGTGTGCGCAATCTCTGTACAGGGCAGACCAGCAGGAGCAACAAACGGCGAACTTGAAGACATCATGACGACTTGTGGGCAGTGGGTTCAGAACAACATCAACAAAAACGGAATAAAAAAATTGCTCGGCAAAGGTAGACTGCTATCTGAGCACTTGTCTGCTGTACATAGATCATCTATGACATACAAGATCCCAGAAATGTTCCATACACACTAAAACCTTATTTCTCTCAAATTTTGTGCACAAATTTGTTTACATCCCTGTTAGTGAGCATGTCTTCTTTGCCAGGATAATCAATCCACCTGACATGTGTGGCATATCATGAAGCTGATTAAACAGCATGAACATTAGACAGGTGCACCTTGTGCTGGGGGCAATAAAAGGCCACTCTAAAATGTGCAATTTTGTCACACAACACAATATCACAGGTATCTCAAGTTTTTAGGGAATGTGCAATTGGCATGCTGACTGCAGGAATATCCACCAAAGCTGTTAATTTCTCTACCATAAGCCGCCTCCAACGTCATTTTAGAGAATGGCAGTGCGTTCAACAGGCCTCACAACAGCTGACATGTAACTATGCCAGCCCAAGACCTCCACATCTGTCTTTTTTATTATCTGCGGGATCGTCTGAGACCAGCCACTCAGACAGCTGATGAACTGAGGAGTATTTCTTTCTGTAATAAATCCCTTTTGTGTGGAAATTTGTATTCTGATTGGCTGGGCCTGGCTCCCCAGTGGGTGGGCCTGGCTCCCAAGTGGGTGGGCCTATGCCCTCCCATGCCCACCCATGGCTGCACCCCTGCCCAGTCATGTGAACTCCATAGATTAGGGCCTAATGAATGTATTTCAATTGATTGATTTCCATACATGAACTGTAACTCAGTCAAAACTTTGACATTTTTCCATGTTGCCTTTATATTTTTGTTCAGTAAATTCAATTTTATTTACTATTGAGTTAAAATCATTGAGAGAAAATATTTTTGCAAGAGATCATTAATACTGCATTATTATTGAGTAGAGAGCCGACCAACAGAGCAGATATGGACAATACATCAATGATCTTCCTCATTTGTTTAATTAATACTCATCTTCTGGATGATTAAAGATTTTCTGCAACCGATTATTTGACATATTCAGCCAAGCCCTAATGGTTTTGTTGTATAATGTAGATACAGTATGTATATTAAGATGCCTTGATAGATTTTGCCTCTGCTACTCATTTGGTGCCATGAGGCAATCACCCACAAAGGTACAGAAAGTTGACGTACTTCATTTCCACAAAAAGCCACTTATTACACAATGATGTACTCTCTATCTGCTCCACTATGTATTTTATTGACAAATCAATGTGTCAGAGTGGAGCGATTTTATGATGTTTTGTGTGTGTGTGTGTGTGTGTGTGTGTGTGTGTGTATGGTTTTCTCCCTCTCTCACCAGAAAGGCAGGCTGAGGCTAGTATTGATTTTTCCCAGGCAGGCCTGGATGCAGGATTGTGCATTCTGATTACTGACATTAGGGCAGAACACTGATATACCACCTCTAGCTCTCAGGCCCTGCCCCACACGAAAACACAACCAGCAATGGAAATCTTTAAGGCAGGACTGGCATAATCCACATGCACGCACATAGATACATACTTAAGTACACAAAGACACGCACACACACAAACAAACACACACACACACACACACACACAGACGCAGATACACAAACTTTACATTGTCTCTCACATTAAAAATCACACATTTCTCTGCGCTAAACTAAAATCAATCTCCAAATGTACATTTGAGATCATTGTGGACTATACATAATGGTGCAAAGCAGCTTTACAACCTTGGAATTTTGTTATGCCATTAAATCATTGGTTTCCCTTTCAGGTTTTGGGCTCGTCTGTGAGGTCTAGCAAGTTTGGAGAGATCAACACATCAGTCCCAGATCCAGGCGTGGACCAACTACTTCCGGTCCTATTCTCTCCTCATACATGACCCAGTGATCAGAGAACAACAGAACAACAAACCATACACCAGCAAGAACAAGACCCTCCAAGGGCAAGGTTTGACAAAACTGTACATCACTGAACACAATATCTCAACATCTCTCTAATATACCTCATATGGTTCTCTATTTGTACGTAAAACACCTGCATGTCCTACCAAAGTGGAGGGTTTCAGACTGCAGGTCTGAGCATATAGCAGGAATAGCTAGCTAGTGTAGATAAGTGTTAGATAAGCTAGCTAGTGTACTGAGAGTGGGGTTAGCTAGTTCAGCCATTATCAGTGCTGATAGACAAACAGCCCACTGACTGTTCCTAAACCTGTTTCCACTAGATGGGCTGGCCAAGCAGAGGGAGAGATACAGTGCATTGCGAAAGTATTCGGCCCCCTTGAACTTTGCGACCTTTTGCCACATTTCAGGCTTCAAACATAAAGATATAAAACTGTATTTTTTTGTGAGGAATCAACAACAAGTGGGACACAATCATGAAGTGGAACGACATTTATTGGATATTTCAAACTTTTTTTACAAATCAAAAACTGAAAAATTGGGCGTGCAAAATTATTCAGCCCCCTTAAGTTAATACTTTGTAGCGCCACCTTTTGCTGCGATTACAGCTGTAAGTCGCTTGGGGTATGTCTCTATCAGTTTTGCACATCGAGAGACTGAAACTTTTTCCCATTCCTCCTTGCAAAACAGCTCGAGCTCAGTGAGGTTGGATGGAGAGCATTTGTGAACAGCAGTTTTCAGTTCTTTCCACAGATTCTCGATTGGATTCTGGACTTTGACTTGGCCATTCTAACACCTGGATATGTTTATTTTTGAACCATTCCATTGTAGATTTTGCTTTATGTTTTGGATCATTGTCTTGTTGGAAGACAAATCTTCGTCCCAGTCTCAGGTCTTTTGCAGACTCCATCAGGTTTTCTTCCAGAATGGTCCTGTATTTGGCTCCATCCATCTTCCCATCAATTTTAACCATCTTCCCTGTCCCTGCTGAAGAAAAGCAGGCCCAAACCATGATGCTGCCACCACCATGTTTGACAGTGGGGATGGTGTGTTCAGGGTGATGAGCTGTGTTGCTTTTACGCCAAACATAACGTCTTGCATTGTTGCCAAAAAGTTTAATTTTGGTTTCATCTGACCAGAGCACCTTCTTCCACATGTTTGGTGTGTCTCCCAGGTGGCTTGGGGCAAACTTTAAACAACACTTTTTATGGATATCTTTAAGAAATGGCTTTCTTCTTGCCACTCTTCCATAAAGGCCAGATTTGTGGAATATATGACTGATTGTTGTCCTATGGACAGAGTCTCCCACCTCAGCTGTAGATCTCTGCAGTTAATCCAGAGTGATCATGGGCCTCTTGGCTGCATCTCTGATCAGTCTTCTCCTTGTATGAGCTGAAAGTTTAGAGGGACGGCCAGGTCTTGGTAGATTTGCAGTGGTCTGATACTCTTTCCATTTCAATATTATCGCTTGCACAGTGCTCCTTGGGATGTTTAAAGCTTGGGAAATCTTTTTGTATCCAAATCCGGCTTTAAACTTCTTCACAACAGTATCTCGGACCTGCCTGGTGTGTTCCTTGTTCTTCATGATGCTCTCTGCGCTTGAGAGAGAGAGAGAGAGAGAGAGAGAGAGAGAGAGAGAATAACTATTTTCATCTCCCACTGAAACCGCCCACAACAACCTGGGATGACTACAACACAATGGATGATGACGGATGCCAGAGCCTGGCACGTGAAATATTGATGAGATGTAAAAAGAAAATTGATGAGGTAATTGTTTCTTTTCTACCTTCACCCTGTCATCATCGATGACTTCACCTGGTTGAGTCGCTGCCTTTTTATCACACAAGCACGCATACACACAGTGCAAAGACACACTCACACATACTTGCAGCGAGACCCGTCAGGCTCTAAAAGTGCCCTCTGACACACTCCTATGCTGGCCCCTTGGCCATCTCTGGCGCACATACACACTCAGATACTAACACACATACACACTCAGATACTAACACACATACACACTCAGATGCTAACACACATACACACTTAGACGCTAACACACATACACTCAGCCAGGCAGTCAGCAGCTCTAATGGCATAGACATGGCCGAGTTGTGAAGCACGAAGGGAGAAGAGACACACTTTGACAGATGGGGAGGTGGGGAGGGAGAGGGACTGTGCTGGGTGATGTGATGAGGCCATTTACAGTCCTGTCCTGGGCCACTCTGCTAATATGTTGGCTCAAGGCCTGGTGGTCCATCACAGTATGCTATACCTTCTGGGAAGGGAGAAGGAGATAGGTAGATGGAGGAGAGGGATGTCTGACCACAGCAGATGATAACATAGAGCCCCCTGACTGAGGTTGCCTGACCCCTAATTGATTTCTCAGGCCAACTCTCTCTCCTCCTCCCCTCCTCCTCTCTCTCTCTTTAAATGAAGGGATTATGATATGTAACAGCAGTAAACCTGTCACGACATTGCAGTGTTACAGTGAGCAGAGAAACGCTCAGGAAATGACTTCCTCTAGTATGTGAGTCAGGCTAAAAGGACAGGCCAGAGGAGGGACCTGGCAACAAGAGTCAGACAGAGAGAGGGAGAGAGCAACAGACAGACAGAGAGACAGTGAGACAGAGCGAGAGAGGGAGAGAGAGGGAGAGATATAGATAGACAGACAGAGAGAGTAGTATTAGTAGCAGTTGTCATAGTCTGTTAACCGTGTCTTAGGCTCTCTCTCAACCCCCTTTTATCCTAAATAGGGAAGTACACCATGGATTGTTTTGAAAGCAAAAGATGAATAAAAGCAGAGATAAAGGGGAGGTTAAGAAAATATTGGAAGAGAGACAGAGAGAAATGGAAGGATGGGATGGGGGTTTGAGAGAGAGAGAGAGAGAGAGAGAGACAGACAGAGAGAAATGGAAGGATGGGATGGGGGTTTGAGAGAGAGAGAGAGAGAGAGAGAGAGAGAGAGAGAGAGAGAGAGAGAGAGAAGGAGGACAAGGCCTGCCACACTCAGCTACTGAAAAGACTGCAATCAATAATTTACATCATCTGTCACCACGCGCTCCACTGGACCACTCAACAAACAGCGCAGACAAATTAAGGCAAAAACACACACGCAAGAGCTGCACACACACACACACACACACACACGCACCCATCCCGACCACCCCTCTACTTTGCTTGCAAACAGCAGCAGACAATAACAGATTCAGCAGAGAGGACCAGACACCCTACTTTCCATATATCGTCTGTTTAATTTTCCAACACACACTGCCATTTTAGCAGTCTAGACTCTAGACAAAGCTTTTGTCTCTTACAGCAGCCATGTTATATTTATATATGTCAATGTTGCATGTGGTTTAATGCTTGATACATTCCTATTCTTGTAACATTTCCCAGAGTGTATGATTAGACTTGTTGGGGGAGGATGTACAGTAAAGGGAGAGCACCATGTTAAAATGAACTGTATGTTTGTTTCAGATGGTGAAATTAGTGAATACCTTTTATGAATCCCTCATTTATAGCAGATATTTGCTCTGGTTCTCTCAGACTACATTATCTGGAATAGTTGTGGACTGAGATCTGGGTCTTTTGAAGGTAATATGGCCTACTTATAATATGTTTCATTAATAAGTCATTATATACACTTATAAATGCTTGATTGCTTTGTAAATGCAATAATATTAATTCACTATAATTAGTGCATACACTATCACTATGTGCATACACATCTTCATTTCAAACCTACAGGCATACTAGTCGGCGATGAGTAGGCTAATTCCAGAAGACTAAAACACTGAAGCCGACAGCAGATCATTGGGTCCATCAAAACAAAGATCCCTAAAAAGCATCTGAGACAGAATAAAACTAGCAAAAAAAACGAATGTCTTTTATTTTTGTTTAGAGAAAGGATGTCTGGCCATTTCTAGAGCAAAGTTTGTAATTGTGCCGATTCATGCCTTCTCCCATCGTCCCTTAAAAATGTTGTAGGCATAGGCCCTAGGCCTATTTCTAGTCTTGCGCAATTGCATGTATTTAAAGTTGCATTTTTACTCATGTTCAGATGAGTGCTGATATTTGTAGCCTATGTGTTAATAGACTTCATGACCTGGAAAAAGAGAAAGCTTAGCTGAAAGGGGCAATCAAACTCCTAAAAGAGAAAACATTCACTCGAAATTCACATGGCTTGAAACTGGTGTGGAAACCAACTTCCATCATGAGCAATCTTTTCTATGAAATGTTTGGGTAGGAGAAGCTGGGTCCCATGTGGTTAATTAACATAGCGCACCACACGGGTCCTCTTCACAACAGCTCTTGTTGTATGATTGTACGAATCCACAGTTTTGAATTCAAATGGAGAATTTTTGCCTGGCAGAATCGGAGGCTCTGACCTATGTGGAGAAGAAGTTCAGCATCTATCCAGACCTGAGTGCCGAACTGCTAAAACAGAGGGCAACCTATAACGAGGTGAGATCCCAGCTAAGCAAGCTGAACCTGAGATGCAGCTTCATCCACCCGGAAAAACTCATCTTGACCTTCCAGAATACAGCACAACACATTTCCAACTTCCAAGAAGGCTCACGATTTATTCCGATGAACACATCAAGCCCAACACACAAGAGAATTGGCCGACAGCTGTAACCTCAATATGACTGGCTCAATATTCAGGTATGTGCATTCACAACCATATAGCCTAGACCAGGGCTATGACGCTGCCCCTCATTAGACAACCTGGATTTAAAAGTGATTTTGGGGGGTTTGCATCATTTGATGGACACAACATGCCTACCACTTTGAAGATGCAACATATTTTTTATTGTGAAACAAACAAGATATGAGACAAAACAACAGAAAACCTGAGCATGCATAACTATTCACCCTCCAAAGTCAATACTTTGTAGAGCCACCTTTTGCAGCAATTACAGCTGCAAGTCTCTTGGGGTATGTCTCAAAAGCAGGCAAAACTGCTCCAGCTCCTTCAAGTTGGATGGGCTCCGCTGGTGTACAGCTATCTTTAAGTCATACCACCGATTCTCAATTGGATTGAGGTCTGGGCTTTGACTAGGCCATTCCAAGACGTTTAAATGTTTCCCCTTAAACATCTCGAGTGTTGCTTTAGCAGTATGCTTAGGGTCATTGTCCTGCTGGAAGGTGAACCTCCGTTCCAGTCTCAAATCTCTGGAAGACTGAAACAGGTTTCCCTCAAGAAATTCCCTGTATTTAGCGCCATCCATCATTCCTTCAATTCTGAACAGCTTCTCAGTCCCTGCTGATGAAAAACATCCCTACAGCATGATGCTGCCACCACCATGCTTCACTGTGGGGATGGTGTTCTATGGGTGATGAGAGGTGTTGGGTTTGCGCCAGAGATAGTGTTTCCTTTGATGGCCAAAAAGCTCAATTTTAGTCTCATCTGACCAGAGTACCTTCTTCCATATGTTTGGGTAGTCTCGCACATGACATTTGGCGAACACCAAATGTGTTAGCTTATTTTTTTTATTTAAGCAATGGCTTTTTTCCATGGAAATCTCTTCCATAAAGCCCAGCTCTGTGGAGTGTATGGCTTAAAGTGGTCCTGTGGACAGATACTCCCATCTCCGCTGTGGAGCTTTGCAGCTCCTTCAGGATTATCTTTGGTCTCTTTGTTGCCTCTCTGATTAATGCCCTCCTTGCCTGGTCTGTGAGTTTTGGTGGGAGGCCTTCTCTTGGCAGGTTTGTTGTGGTGCCATATTCTTTCAATTTTTTAATAATGGATTTAATGGTGCTCTGTGGGATGTTTAAAGTTTCTGATATGTTTTTATAACCCAACCCTGATGTCTACTTCTCCACAACTTTGTCCCTGACCTGTTTGGAGAGCTCCTTCGTCTTCATGGTGCCGCTTGCTTGGTTGTGCCCCTTGCTTAGTGGTTTTGCAGATTCTGGGGCCTTTCAGAACAGGTATATATATATATATACATACTGAGATCATGTGACAGATCATGTGACACTGAGATTGCACATAGGTGGACTTTATTTAACTAATTATGTGACTTCTGAAGGTAATTGGTTGCACCAGATCTTATTTAGGGGGTTCATAGCAAAGGGGCGAATACATATGCACACACCACTTTTCCGTTAATTTTTTTGTTGTTGTAAAAACAAGTAATTTTTTTCATTTCACTTCACCGATTTGGACTATATTGTGTATGTCCATTACATGAGATTCAAATAAAAATCTCTTTAAATTAAATCAAATCAAATGTATTTATAAAGCCCTTCGTACATCAACTGATGTCACAAAGTGTTGTACAGAAACCCAGCCTAAACCCCAAACAGCAAGCAATGCAGGTGTAGAAGCACGGTGGCTAGGAAAACTCCCTAGAAAGGCCAGAACCTAGGAAGAAACCTAGAAAGGAACCAGGCTATGAGGGGTGGCCAGTCCTCTTCTGGCTGTGCCGGGTGGAGATTATAACGAAACATGGCCAAGTTGTTCAAATGTTCATAGATGAAACAGCAGGGTCAAATAATAATAATCACAGTGGTTGTCGAGGGTGCAACAGGTCAGCACCTCAGGAGTAAATGTAAGTTGGCTTTTAAGTACCATATTTGTGGTTATCCCCAAGGGGGATGAATACTTTTGCAAGGCACTGTATCTGTCTTTAATTTTTTCTTTCTTTCTTTTCTTTAATACTCACACTAACTCATCAAGTCTGCTAACTTAACTGTAAAGATCTGAAGGGATGGATGGATAGACATTTTTAATACCACAAATATGCTACTTAAAAGATTCCATGTGTGAAGCTGCCACTCATTGTTATGCTGAAACTATGTCATGACAGTAAAGGGCGAGGGGAACCGGGCAGGGGAGGCTTGGGACTAGAAAAGGGGGGTCGGGGAAGGGTAGGGAAGGGGGGAACCATCCACAGAGAAGGAGTGGGTGGGAGTGACCAATGGGTAGGTTTCCCTATGGGACCTGTTTTTTGTTTCACATCCATGGGCTTATCATCATTAAACTACATAATTAATAAAATAAAATAAAAGTTTAACAATTGCATCGCTACCTATTCACTCTTGAAATTTGAAAGGCCTTAATACTCATATGAAATGTTCCAGCTGCCTTATAGCCCCATAATATCAAAGATCCACCACCATATTTTACAGTTGGTATGGGGATATTTTCTGTTCATGAATTCTCATTTCAAAGCCAAACCCACCACTGGTGTGCGTGGCTAAAGCAACAAGATCTCATAGTTTTCCTTCAAAATTCAACATATTATGGATGAATGTCTCTTTTTGATCCATTAATTACACCGTTTAATTTGGCATGACTGTATCATGGTGTGTGAAAGATTTAAAAATGGTCGCAAACTTGTAACTTGACATATGAATACATTCAATAAGATTTGCAAGCACAATTTATTTTCAGTCCATTTACAAGTATGAATATTCTTCCGTGAATCAAAAATACACTTTTTTATCGATTTGAGCAGCTCTGAGAACCTTTTACTCCTGACCAATCAGTTCCCTCTGCCAAATCCACAGCTGCCTGACCATTGGCTGGATTGTTCCATCAATCAAATCTTAGGAAGTAGCTACCCATATGAGCAAGAGAGGATGAGGTAAATAAACCAAGACTATCTACTTGAAGGTAATCATCTCTTTTATCTATGTACATTGTTTGTGAAAAGGCATGACAGTAGTTTGCTTATCATGTGAAATATAATGGTACATTTCAGATTAACTCCAGACCAGCCGTTGCATTGACAGCCACTATTGCGTTAGCTAGCTGGCCTTTGACATTCATCCTAGCTTTACCATCAACTGGCTAGCTTTATCAGGGAGCTTTAGATGCGAGGGGAAAACAAATATATGTGTTAGTTAACCATCTGATTGATAAAGTTGATAGATAACTCAATTGAAACTGCTGGAGGAAAGCTAGCTAGCTAACTCCCACCATCATTACTGCAGTGTGGCTTATATTAGCTAGGTTTCTAGAAAATATATATATATTTGCCAGCGATATTTTAAAGATTTGTTACTGACTTTTAAGCACTTTATGTCAAACTACTTCATTCCACTGCCTCGATTAATTGGTGACTGAAAAAGTTGGTAAGAAAAATGCCTCTCTCAATTCCACTGCAAATAAATAGACTAGCTAGCTAAACCTGATCAAGCTTATGAATATGTACAACTGTTTACAAAATGATGGCACATTAAAGATCGTTGAGGTTCTTAGCATCTTAAACCAGCAATGAAATTTGAGCAGTGAGGTTAATTTCTTCCCCCTCTTTGAACTTTTCCTCAGGTTGAATCACATCCCTACCACCCAGACAGATGTAAAGAACTTGGGAACCTCCCAGCCACTAGGAAAATCATCTTGTTCTTGGAGTTTATTCACAAGGTTAGATAGAAATAGATCCACACATGTTATTCTCTATCATGCAGAATTGTGGCTTATCTTGTAACTTGGGAAGATCATTCAATAATACAGACCTGGGTGAATTCTATCCCAGTGGACTGAACAGTGAAGGTTTTTATTCAATTTAGACCTACATACACCTTAGCCAAATACATTTAAACTCAGTTTTTCACAATCCCTGACATTTAATCCTAGTAAAAAATGCCCTGTTTCAGGTCAGTTAGGATCACCACTTTATTTTAAGAATGTGAAATGTCAGAATAATAGCAGAGAGAATGATTTATTTCAGCATGTATTTCCTTAATCACATTCCCGGTGGGTCAGAAGTTTACATACACTCAATTAGTATTTGGTAGCATTGCCTTTAAATTGTTTAACTTGGGTCAAACATTTTGGGGAACCTTCCACAAGCTTCCCACAATAAGTTGGGTGAATTTTGGCCCATTCCTCCTGACAGAGCTAGTGTAACTGAGTCAGGTTTGCAGGCCTCCTTGCTCGCACATACTTTTTCAGTTCTGCCCACACATTTTCAATAGGATTGAGGTCAGGGCTTTGTGATGGCCACTCCAATACCTTAACTTTGTTGTCCTTAAGCCATTTTGCCACAACTTTGGAAGTATGCTTGGGGTCATTGTCCATGTGGAAGACCCATTTGCGACCAAGCTTTAAATTGATTGAACTGATGTTTTGAGTTGTTGCTTCAATATATCCACATCATTTTCCTACCTCATGAAGCCATCTATTTTGTGAAGTGCACCAGTCCCTTCTGCAGCAAAGCACCCCCACAACATGATGCGGCCACCCCTGTGCTTCACGGTTGGGATGGTGTTCTTCAGCTTACAAGCCTCCCCCTTTTTCCTCCAAACATAACGATGGCCATTATGGCCAAACAGTTCTATTTTTGTTTCATCAGACAAGAGGACATTTCTCCAAAAAGTACGATCTTTGTCCCCATGTGCAGTTGAAAACCATAGTCTGGCTTTTTTATGGCGGTTTTGGAGCAGTGGCTTCTTCCTTGCTGAGCGGCCTTTCAGGTTATGTCGATATAGGACCCATTTTGCTGTTGATATAGATAGTTTTGTACCTGTTTCCTCCAGCATCTTCACAGGTTCCTTTGCTGTTGTTCTAGGATTGATTTGCACTTTTTGCACCAAAGTATGTTCATCAATAGGAGACAGAACGCGTATCCTTCCTGAGTGTTATGATGGCAGCGTGGTCCCATGGTGTTTATACTTGCGTACTATTGTTTGTACAGATGAACGTGGAAAGGCGTTTGGAAATTGCTCCCAAGGATGAACCAGACTTGTGGAGGTCCACAATTTTTTTTCTGAGGTCTTGGTTGATTTCTTTTGATTTTCCCATGATGTCAAGCAAAGAGGCACTGTGTTTGAAGGTAGGCCTTGAAATACATCCACAGGTACAGCTCCAATTGACTCAAATGATGTCAATTAGCCTCTCAGAAGCTTCTAAAGCCATGACATAATTTTCTGGAATTTTCCAAGCTGTTTAAAGGCACAGTCAACTTAGTGTATGTAAACTTTTGACCCACTGGAATTGTGATACAGTGAATTATAAGTGAAATAATCTGTCTGTAAACAATTGTTGGAAAAATTACTTGTGTCATGCACAAAGTAGATGTCCTAACCGACTTGCCAAAACTATTGTTTGTTAACAAGAAATTTGTGTAGTGGTTGAAAAACAAGTTTTAATGACTTCAACCTAAGTGTATGTAAACTTCCGACTACAACTGTATGTGACTAATTTCAGGAAACTAGGCATATTTCTCGCTTCACTACTTCACAGCAGAGGCATTTGAACATAAATTTTTTTAAATCAAAATGTGTTTTTTGGCAGAAATGCCTTCTACCTCCTAAGCAACTTTATTGTATTTTGTTTTTTTACATTATTAGCCCAGAATGTTTTTTGTGTTATTGCATACTGCCGGAAATATCTTTTGGATATCAGAGTGGGGGTAACTCACCAGCATTACAACCAGGGATACAACATTCCCAAATTGGAGACTTTGTTCATACCCCCCAGGGCAATTTAACTTACCCCAGAGGCTGCTCGAAGTTGCCGCCGGTGGAGAAGAGGTATTCAGGGTGGACTTCTAGTCCGACTTAGGAGACGGGCACACCATCCACCACTTCAGAGTATATTACTCGCTAATGTTCAGTTTCTGGACAATAAGGTAGACGAGCTCAGAGTGAGGATCTCCTTACAGAGTTGCATCAGGGACTGTAACATACTCTTTTTTTCACGGAATAATGGCTCTGTCTGTCCATGCAGCCAGCTGGGTTCTCAGTTCATCGCGCCAATAGGAATAAAGACCTCTGTATTACCTCCCAAGAAATGTTTCTTCGGTTATAGTCACTGCCGTTTATTTTCCCCCTGAAGGTGATACCACGACGGCCCTCAAGGAACTACACTGGACATTATGCAAACTGGAAACCACATATCCTGAGGAACATTTATTGTAGCTGGGGATTTTAGCAAAGCATATTTGAGGAAAATGCTACCGAAGTTCTATGAACACATTGACTGTAGTAGTCGCTTAGGGAAACACTAGATCACTGCTATTCGCCTTTTCGAGATGCCTACAAGAACCTCCCCCGCCCTCCCTTCGGCAAATCAGATCACAACTCAGTTTTGCTCCTCCTTTCCTATAGGCAGAAACTCAAACAGGAAGTACCTGTGCTAAGATCTAGTAAAAGCTGGTCTGACCAATAGGAATCCATGCTTCAAGATTGTTTTGATCACCCGGACTGGGATATTTTCCGGGTAGCCTCTGAGAATAACATTGACGCTTACACGGACACAGTGACACAGTGATCATGAAGTGTATAAGGGATGTTGTTTCCATGGTGACTATTAAAACCTAAACAAATCATAAACTGTGGATAGATAGCAGCATTTGTGCAAAACTGAAAGTGTGAACCACTGCATTTAACCATGACAAGGTGACTGGGAATATGGTTGAATACAAACAGTGTAGTTATTCCCTCCGTAAGGCAATATAACAGGTGAAATGTCAGTACAGAGACAAAGAGGAGTCGCAATTAAATGGATAAGACACAAGTTGTATGTGGCAGGGTCTACAGACAATCACGGATTACAAAGGGAAAACCAGCCACGTCGCGGACACCAACTTCTTGCTCCCAGACAAGCTAAACACCTTCTTTGCCTATTTTGAGGATAACAGTGCCACCGACATGGCCCGCTCCCAAGGACTGTTGGCTCTCATTCTCCATGGGTAAGGTGCGTGCTCAGCCCCCTCCTGTACTCCCTGTTCACCAATGACTGCATGGCCACGCAGGTCTCCAACTCAATCATTAAGTTTACAGACGACACAACAGTAGTAGGCCTGATTACCCCCAGTGACGAGACTTCTCCGCAGTGGAGAAGGTGTAAAGCTTCATGTTCCTTTTGCACGCCCAATTTTTCAGTTTTTGATTTGTTAAAAAAGTTTGAAATATCCAATAAATGTCGTTCCACTTCATGATTGTGTCCCACTTGTTATTGATTCTTCACAAAAAAATACAGTTTTATATCTTTATGTTTAAAGCCTGAAATGTGGCAAAGTTCAAGGGGGCCGAATACTTTCGCAAGGCACTGTATATCCTATTTCCTTGAAAGAGGTGGTTTAAACAGTGTAAACTATGCTTTGGTCCTATTATTGCTCACCATTTTTATCTGGTGCAAAATTGACAAACAATGGAGCTGGGAATCAAAATTGCATGTCTGGAGTGCGGCCTTTTGCATCCCACCAATGGTCCAAATGTGGAATCAGTACGTTTGCTGATATTAGGGACAGTATTGGTTTGAGAATATTGCAAGATCTTAAAACACATACACATTACCAGGTAACTCCTCCTTTCTATCTCCACAACTTTGGTCAGTTATGCTGGCATATGGAGTTCCTTGAGATACCCAATTATCTAACAATCCAATGATGGGAATTTATAGCATCAGAGTAGCAGCTGTTCCGGGTGACTGTGTAATCACGCTCTCTGTAGCCAATGTGAGTAAGACCTTTTAACAGGTCAACATTCACAAAGCTGCAGGGCCAGATGGATTACCAGGACTAACTGGCAAGTGTCTTCACTGACATTTTCAACCTGTCCCTGACTGAGTCTGTAATACCTACATGTTTCATGCAGACCACCATAGTCCCTGTGCCCAAGAACACTAAGGTAACCTGCCTAAATGACTACCGACCTGTAGCACTCATGTCTGTTGCCATGAAGTGCTTTGAAAGGCTGGTCATAGATCACATCAACACCATTATCCCAGAAACCCTAAACCCAATCCAATTTGTATACCACCCCAACAGATCCACAGATGAAGCAATCTCTATTGCACTCCACACTGCCCTTTCACACCTGGACAAAAGGAACACTATTCATTGACTACAGCTCAGCGTTCAACCCCATAGTGCTCTCAAAGCTCATCACTAAGCTAAGGACACTGGGCTTAAACACCTCCCTCTGCAACTGGATCCTGACTTCCTGATGGGCCGCCCCCCAGGTGGTAACGGTAGGTAACAACACATCTGCCACGCTGATCCTCAACACGGAGGCCCCTCAGCGGTGCATGCTTAGTCCCCTCCTGTACTCCGTGTTCACTCATGACTGCACGGCCAGGCACGACTCCAACACCATCATCAAAATCCTTGAGGAAAATCTGGTTCAGTATGCTTTCCAACAGACACTGGGAGACAAATTCACCTTTCAGCAGGATAATAATCTAAAACTCAAGGGCAAATATACACTGGAGTTGCTTACCAAGACAACAGTTGAATGTTCCTGAGTGGCCTAGTTACAGTTTTAACTTAAAGATGCTCTATGCAGAAATCACTTGGCCATTTCCTAGTTGCTAAAATTCAAATAGTTTTCAGTTTATGTGACAAAACAAGCAAGTATAGCGTAGAGAATCATTGTACCATCTAAACTGTGAAATATAATTTACATTAAGAACGGGAAGCATAGAAATAGTATAAGGGCACAAGGCGAGACCCAAATGCAGAGACACAGGAGGCAGATGGTTGCGCTCCAATATTTATTATACCAAAAGGGGTAGGCAAAAGGCAGGTCGGGGACAGGTGAGAGTTCATAAGCCAGGTCAGAGTCCAAACAGTACAAGGGGATAGACAGGCTCGAGGTCAGAACAGGCAGGGGTTCAGTGAACAGGTCCGAGTCCAAACAGTACCAGAGGATAGGCAGGCTCGAGGTCAGAACTGGCAGAGTGGTCAGGCAGGCAGATACAGCATCAGGACAGGCAAGGGTCAAAACCAGAAGGGCTAGGAAAGAACAGAGACTGGGAAAAATAGCAGCTAGGAGAAACGCTGGTTGACTTGGCAAAACAAAACAAACTGGCACAGACAGGAAACACAGGGATATTTACACTAATGGGGAAAACAGGAGACACCTGGAGGTGGGTGGAGACAATCACAAAAACAGGTGAAACAGATCAGGGCGTGACAAATAGTGCACAAAGAACAGATAGACCGCTTCTTAGACTTAATTTAATTGAGAATGACAGATCTATAACATTTCTGTGTGAATTTGGTCGGGTCACCCAAAACGTTACATATTGCAGTTTTAAATCAGCTTGAAAATCTATGGCAAGACTTGAAATTCGCTGTCTAGCAATGATCAATAACCAAATTGACAGAGCTTGAAGAATTTAAAAAATAATAATGTGCAAATATTGTACAATCCAGGTGTGCAAAGCTCTTACAGACTTACTTTGTTGTTGTAATATCCCAAACTGACGTGGTAGTTTTACAAATGAAGGATTCCAGGTTTAATTAAGCTCTTCTTAGTCGAGAGGGCTGATCATGTATAGACAATGTGCTGTTGCTTTAACTCTCAGGCATTGTGTGAGTCTTTCTGCAGTGTTTGCAGTGTTTGGGTGTCTTGCCCTTTTAGCTGCTGGGTTGCTACAGTAAGTAACTTGGATCATTTTTGTCCTGTCTTTATTTGTCAATTACAACCTTTTTGAACTACAACTATTTTATCTTGCATTCCTGGACTGTACATATGTAAATATCTTCATCATCACTTTAGCACTGTGGGCCTGCATCACTGTAAATAAAATAATTATTCTTATCATGCTGTCCAACTGTGTTTGCCAAAACCCAACTAAATGTAGTCTTTCATTTTGAAGTAAAGTACATCCACATCTGTGACTCTGTGGTGTTGTCATCCACCTATGACATCAAAAGTGCTGAACACCTCTCCAACAGCATTAGGACGGTGTCATAGAAACCTCTCTGAGGTCATCTTGAGGGCATGATGGTGATTTCGTTTTGCAGTAAAACGTGATTTGCCTCTGGGATTAAAAGATGAGGAAACAAGTAAGACAAGGAAGGAGATGAGGAAATGAGGAGATGCAGCCATAAACTCTCTCACACACATTATATTGCCTGATGGTCTCCTGTCCCTTTGTCTCACCACACATACACACTCAGAAACCGCCTGCCAGTCTGTCTGCATGACCTTCACATTGCATTAGCATAACCAGGTTCAACATTAGAATTAGATTTTGAATGTGATATCAGATCTAGACTGTGACTGGTGCTAACATTGGTGGATGCAAGTTAGAGAGCGAACCATCTACAATTTCACACTCCACCTAACACAGAACCAGCTTCAATCTCCAAAGCTACACACACACACACATACACACACACACGCACACACAGGTGTTGTAGAGAGGAATGAAATGCAGGTATGAAATGCAGATACAAATCTGTACACACACACACGCACTCACAAACCGATACACATTCATAGAGAAAGACAGAGAGAGAGAGAGTCTTCCCCTTTCGATCATGAAATATGGAGAAAGATCATATAATCTGGATGTATGGTAAATGATGTGCACAATGCCCCCAGGATATCTTTCCAAAGGCCTAATGCCATCTCCACTTCAATTTGGGTGAGGAGGAAATCTACAGAAGTTCTAGTACAATAAAGACAATATTGTATCCCATATTAGCCTAGACATAGACAGACTCAGTACAATGTCCTGATTATTACCATTATCTGTTAGGAAGTCAATTCCATCCAGTGCCTCATGGCGTGCAGTCAGATGTGAGGGCTTGAAATCAACAGTACAGTAGTACAACACAGTACAACACATCAACAGTACAGTAGTACAACACATCAACAGTACAGTAGTACAACACAGTACAACACATCAACAGTACAGTAGTACAACACAGTACAACACATCAACAGTACAGTAGTCTACAACACTGTTACTCTCTCCACCACAGCTGTCTGATAGGACCGTCACGTGTTACCGTAAAGACAAAAAAAAAGGAAAGACATGCATGAAAGTGAGAGAAAAAAGGTGGGTGCTCCTCTCATGGGATGGTGAGGATTGACATGCAGAGGAGAGAATGAGTTGTATTAAATTACAACAATGAATCAAATGTAACTGTAACTGTTTCTGAATGAAGAGATGTGAGACATCCTTTACCTTACCAAACCCCGAAGAACACAAACGCATGTGCCTGAAGTGTCCTCACTTGCTCTGTGGAATAGCTTTTCACGTGGCACGACTGGTAAGACGCTCGGGAGGTGTTTTAGCAAGGCAGAGGTCTTGGGCTTTAGCCAATCAGAAGGAAGTGGTACTCGCTAAGCAAGCATACACACACCAATGTCCACTCAGTCACCCTTAGCCCTCTGCACCGGACCTCCAGCCATAAACACACTTAATGGACAAAACACAGTAAAGACCATGCACATGGCACCTTGGGAAGAGAAGACGAGGCGGTGATGGGGTGGGGGTGTGTGGGTCCTCAGAAGAGCCTACTTCAACTGCCCCAGAAAAACACCAGAAGATGTTCACCTCTGACATACATACTGTACTTCATCACAATGTCATTTTTGTGATAATACACGTGACTCAGGCTTCAGGTTGCTGTATATTGAATGTCATGCAGATATAAGTGAATCGATAAGAAACATGAAGTTTTTGGGGGGGAAAAAATTCAGTTCATACTATCTTACAGACAACAGTTATTTTCAATCATTGGACTATCAAGGGGTCATATATAAATTAAGAGGTCTTTATAGTCTGAGAAAGACATACATATTTATACTATGAGAGAGAGTGGAGGAGAGAGAGAGAGAGAGAAGAGCAGGGATGTGTTTGTCCAGTGAAACACAGCCACCCCTGCCTCTCTGTCTCTATGTCGGCAGTATCGGATCAGTTAACAAAATCAATAAGGCTACTTGTGTGTGACTGAGTGTGTGTTAGTGTATGTGAATCCAAGCAGGTGAGAGAGCAGAGCAGACTCCCCTGGCAGGACATTCCTTCACACACATAAATTATTGAGGGGTCAGGACACGCGGAACGCCCCCAGGGGTCAGGGGTCAGACACCATTACTACCTGGGCTTCCAGGGGCGCTCGGCAGGGAGGGAAGAGAGCGCTCTCCGCCCCAACGGGGGTCAACGTCCAGGCTCTGAGTGCTGGCTCTGCGGTGAGGCCCTGACTCTCAACCACCACACACACGTGCACATTTGCACACACACACACTAACTTTAGTTCACTGAGCTAAATCCTAAGGTGCCTGTGCTTTCACACAAACAGAACCGCACATTGTCCAATGAAACTAAGTGGCCTTCTAAAACAACTCGTTCCGAGGGGCATTTTCTGCCCAAGACCAAGACCCACTTCCTGTTAAACTTCCTACCCAGCACTCTAACTTAGCACTTCCCCCACCTCAACCATTTCTTGCCCCCCTCCCTTGACCACCTCAGGGTGGCTACATTAAAGGTGAGGGGGCAAGGCGGGGAGGGCTGGCTGATGCGTGTACCGTTAAGGACCAGGCTGGCTAAGCCCAACAGCGTGTAGCCTAGCTAGCGACTTGTGTCTGGGCCAGGCCCCTCTCATGAAATATTGACAGCCAGTGTCCCTTCTAGGAGCTGGCTGGCTCTCTCATTCTTGGTGGTGGGGAGCGCCATTAATATTTTACATTGCAATCTCCTGCTTGACAAACTCTCCCACATGATTGGCTAAAAGCGTTCCCAGCACCCCTCGCTCAACAGCCGCCCCTCCCCTCTACTCTGTTTATTTTTTCTTCCCTTCTTCTTTCTAACCAAATTTCATTTGTGGGTGAATTAATAACGCCTGGTGATTTTGGCTAGCTGGACCCTCAACCTCTTTGCTTACAGGGACCTCCTGGGGCCTGGGGGGGTCCCACTGAATGAAGTGGCATCCATTTTTCATGAAGAGCAGGTTATCGTATTTATCCAGATTAAAATAGGCAGCGAGTGAGGAGATGGTTGCAGCAGAGAACGAAGCAAGGCAGAAAATATTACCACCCCTTTTCTCTTCTTCTCTCCCTCCATTCCCCTCTCCCGCCTCTAACCCTGTTCACTTTACTTTCCACTTGACACAAAAAAAAAACTTCTGCCCGAACCCCCAGACCACAAGCATTACTGTACTGTAACCCCCCGCCACTCCGAAACCCACAAACTCCTCCCAGCCAATTAGCAGTATTTATGCTGCAGTAGTTTATGTGTCAGGGGACTAGGGTCAGTCTGTTATATCTGGAGTATTTCTCCTGCCTTATCCGGTGTCCTGTGTGAATTTAAGTAGGCTCTCTCCCGTTCTTTCTTTCTTTCTTTCTCTCTCTCTCTCTCTCCCCCTCCCTCCCTCCCTGCCTCCCTCCCTCCCTCCCTCCCTCTCGGAGGACCTGAGCCCTAGGACCATGCCTCAGGACTACCTGGCCTGATGACTCCTTGCTGTCCCCAGTCCACCTGGCCGTGCTGCTGCTCCAGTTTCAACTGTTCTGCCTGCGGCTATGGAACCCTGACCTGTTCACCGGATGTGCTACCTGTCCCAGACCTTTTCAACTCTCTAGAGACAGCAGGAGCAGTAGAGATACTCTTAATGATCGGCTATGAAAAGCCAACTGACATTTACTCCTGAGGTGCTGACCTGCTGCACCCTAGACAACCACTGTGATTACTATTATTTCACCCTGTGGGTATCTATGAACATTTGAACATCTTGGCCACGTTCTGTTATAATCTCCACCCGGCACAGCCAGAAGAGGACTGGCCACCCCTCATAGCCTGGTTCCTCTCTAGGTTTCTTCCTAGGTCCTGGCCTTTCTAGGGAGTTTTTCCCATCCAACATGCTTCTACACTTGCATTGCTTGCTGTTTGGAGTTTTAGGCTGGGTTTCTGTACAGCACTTTGAGATATCAGTTGATGTACGAAGGGCTTTATAAATACATTTGATTTGATTTGAAATCAATTTTATTTCACCTGTATAGGACTGAGTGCTTTGCTGAGCCTTAACCAGGTTTGGTATACCTCTCTCTCTTCCTCTCTCTCTTTCTCTCTTTCTTTCTCTTCTCTCTATCTCAATTTCTTTCTCTCTCTGGGCCTCTCTTTGCTGTTTTACTCACTATTTCATCTGATGTAATTATGTACATAATCCAGCCAGGGCTCCTTTATGGGCATGATAAATGCTTAAAGACCAGCTATGATACGTTAGCTACATTCCTCTGGGGTCTGGTGAAGGGAAGCTCACTGCATTGACTACTCTCCTCACACACACTGGCTCAGACAAGTTCCACTCTCTAACCCTTGTTAATGGGACATAAAGTCAACTAAAATGACAACAGAGTATGATGGAATGGTCGCTAGACACTGATCTAAGGTCATTGTTATGTATCTTTCCCCTTAATGGTTAAAATTTGGCCTGTTTAACCTTATCTTAGATCTATGTTTATTATGGGCAGCTATGAACAACACAGAAGCCCATCAGTCAAACTAACCAGCTTAGACAAGAGGAAAGAGAGGATGAAAAAATGACACCCTTCAAACATTCAGCATTCAGCCATCAGAACTACAGCAGGGCTAGACTCAGCAATAGTTTTGCCTTGTTACTACTGTATCCCCTGAGGTAAAACAACACAGATGAGGTGCATGATGCATTTCTGAATGCTGTTGACTGACTGACTGGTGGGATGGGGAGCAGTGAACAAAGTCCCTGGCACCCTCCCACTGTGCACACACTGTTGTTAAGTGTTGGAATGGGACTTATCCTGCCAGCGGGCAGCATTCCCCTCATCATCTTCCGTCAGACTCAATCAGGCCTCTCCTCCTCCTCTCTTTTTCTCGCCTCCTCTCCTCTTCTCCTGTACTCTCTCCTCCTCTTCTCCTCCATACCTGTCGTCCCACAGCAGGAGTCTGTTAAATGATGCAGGAGCAGGCAGACAGAACTCTCACATGGGAAAGCCAATGGCACGTAAAAACAAGTGGGTAGGATGAACATCATTCTGCCTACTCAGCAGGGCCGGAGAGGGGGCTTGGGGAGAGGCTCTAGCCCTGGGAGAGGACATAGAGTTTTGTAGTAAAAGGACAGAGATAAAGAGGGGAGGAGGCAGGTAGAGGTGGAAGTGACTTCCTGTGTAGCTGTGTTAGATGAGATGTGTACAGTGGGCAAACGCCAATACACCCCATGGTACACCCCTTTTCCACTTCCGCCCAACAACACCTCTAGCTTCCTTCCCGTCTACTTCCACACACCCAGTGATGTAAAGTACTTAAGTAAAAATACTTTAAATTATTACTTATTTGTAATTGTCTTTACATTGCTGAGGAACATAATGTTACTTTTTACTCCATACATTATCTCTGACATCTAAATGTACTCGTTACATTTTGAATGCTTAGCAGGACAGGAAAAAATGTCAAATTTTGGCACTCATCACGAGAACATCCCTGGACATCCCTACTGCCTCTTACTGTATCTGGAGGACTCACCAAACACAAATGCTTAGTTTGTCAATTATGTCTGAGTGTTGGAGTCTGCCCTTGGCTATCTGTACATTTATAAAACAAGAATCGTGCCATCTGGCTTGCTTAATATAAGGAATTGAAATTATTTATATTTTATAAATTATTTTACTTGATGCTACTTAAGTATATTTTAGCAATTACATTTAATTGTACAGTGCATTCGGACCCCTTGACTTTTGTTTTGTTTTGTTACGTTACAGCCTTATTCTAAAACCCCATAAATACAAAGCAAAAACAAGTTTTTAGACATGTTAGTGTGGCCGATGTGAAATGACTAGCTAGTTAGCGGTGGTGAGCGCTAATAGCGTTTCAATCGGTGACGACACTTGCTTTGAGACCTTGAAGTAGTGGGTTTTGTGGAGCGATGGGTAACAATGCTTCGTGAGTGACTGTGGTTGATGTGTGCAGAGGGTCCCTGGTTCGAGCCCAGGTTGGGGCGAGGAGAGGGACGGAAGCTATACTGAAAACCTGAAATATCACATTTACATAAGTATTCAAACCCTTTACTCAGTACTCTGTTGAAGCACCTTTGGCAGCGATTACAGCCTCAAGTCTTCTTGGGTATGACGCTACAAGTTTGGCACACCTGTACTTGGGGAGTTTCTCCCATTCTTCTCTGCAGATTCTCTTAAGCTCTGTCAGGTTGGATGGGGAGCGTCGCTGCATAGCTATTTTTAGGTCTCTCCAGAGATGTTAGATCGGGTTCAAGACCGGGATCTGGCTGGGACGCTCAAGGACATTCAGATATTTGTCCCGAAGCCACTCCTGCGTTGTCTTGGCTGAGTGCTTACGGTCGTTGTCCTGTGAAAGTGAACCTTCGCCCCAGTCTGAGGTTCAAACTCCAAGCAGGCTGTCGTGCCTTTTACTGAGGAGTGGCTTCCATCTGGCCACTCTACCATAAATGCCTGATTGGTGGAGTGCTGCAGAGATGGTTGTCCATCGGGTTCTTGGTCACCTCCCTGAGCAAGGTCCCCCCCCCACCCCTTAGCTCAGTTTGGCCGGGCAGCCAGCTCTAAGAAGAGTCTTGGTGGTTCCAAACTTCTTACATTTAAGAATGATGGAGGCCACTGTGTTCTTGAGGACCTTCAATGCTGCATACATTTTTTGGTACCCTTCCCCAGATCTGTGCCTCAACACTATCCTGTCTCGGAGCTCTACGGACAATTCCTTTCGTCTCATAGCTTGGTTTTCACTCTAACATGCACTGTCAACTGTGGGACCTCATATAGACAGGTGTGTGACTTTCCAAATAATGTCCAATTTATTGAATTTCCCACAGGTGGAATCCAATCAAGTTGTAAAAACATCTTAAGGATGATCAATGGAAACAGGATGCACCTGAGCTCAATTTGGGGTGTCATAGCAAAGGGTCTGAATACTCATTTGGAAAAATGTCAAAAATCTGTTTTTGCTTTTTTATTATGTGGTATTGTGTGTAGATTGACGAGGGGAAATATTTATTTCATCTATTTTAGAATAAGGCTGTAAAGTAAGAAAATGTGGAAAAAAGGAAGTGGTCTGAATATTTTCTGAATGCACTGTATATTTAAGAATAAATACTTGTACTTTTACTCAAGTAGTATTTTAGTGGGTGAGTTTCACTTTTACTTGAGTCATTTTCTATTAAGGTAGCTTTACATTTACTCAAGTATGACAATTGGGTACTTTTTCCACCAATGCACACACCTTACCTAAACCTAACCTCTTAGCTACTGTAGATACAGTGCTGTTCTGTGCTGTGCTGAGCATTAGTCCACACTCACAAGACATAAGGTTGTTCACTGCAGAGCTGGCCAGACAAATCATGGCTCTGTTAGTGCCTGAGAATCAGCCTAAGCCACACACACACACACACACACACACACACACACACACACACACACACACACACACAGAGAGAGCGAGAGACACTCACTCTCCCTGAAGTACACACACACAGTCTCACACACACCAGTGCATTTCATAACATCCGTGCTTTAAAGGACAAGGCCGGTGGGAGAGTGAGTGAGCGAGAATCGATGGGGAAGCTGTGTCTCTGTCAGAGAGGTGAGGTGAGCGGGGGCTCTGCTCCCTACCCAGCACCCTTCTCTACATGGCCTGACCTAACACAGCCACTCAGCCAGAAGACAGACATACGCACACAGTGCAGAGACACACAGCGCAAGACACACACACACACACACACACACACACAAGTGCAAAGACAAACACACAAGTACACACAGTGTGAAGGCACAGGCACACACATTCACAAACAACACACGACAAGCCAATAAAGAAATATAGCTGTGAGCGGCAATGAACAGGGTTCACGGGATGACAGAAAGGAACCAAGATCAGTTGGATAACAAAGTAAGTAATCAATCACTTAGGAACTATCTTCCTTTATATGCAATCAGTGAAAGCATTACGATGTTTGTCTTTTAAAACCACAAGGATGACGCAAGTGAAGTTTAGTCTAGTGTTGTTGTTTTTTTTTTTTTGTTTTTTTTTTCACCTTTATTTAACCTGGTAGGCTAGTTGAGAACAAGTTCTCATTTGCAACTGCGATCTGGCCAAGATAAAGCATAGCAGTGTGAACAGACAACACAAAGTTACACATGGAGTAAGTAAACAATTAACAAGTCAATAACACAGTAGAAAAAAAAGGGGAGTCTATATACATTGTGTGCAAAAGGCATGAGGAGGAAGGCGAATAATTAAAATTTTGCAGGTTAATAACACTGGAGTGATAAATGATCAGATGGTCATGTACAGGTAGAGATATTGGTGTGCAAAAGAGCAGAAAAGTAAATAAATAAAAACAGTATGGGGATGAGGTAGGTAAAAATGGGTGGGCTATTTACCGATAGACTATGTACAGCTGCAGCGATCGGTTAACTGCTCAGATAGCAGATGTTTGAAGTTGGTGAGGGAGATAAAAGTCTCCAACTTCAGCGATTTTTGCAATTCGTTCCAGTCACAGGCAGCAGAGAACTGGAACGAAAGGCGGCCGAATGAGGTGTTGGCTTTAGGGATGATCAGTGAGATACACCTGCTGGAGCGCGTGCTACGGATGGGTGTTGCCCTCGTGACCAGTGAACTGAGATAAGGCGGAGCTTTACCTAGCATGGACTTGTAGATGACCTGGAGCCAGTGGGTCTGGCGACGAATATGTAGCGAGGGCCAGCCGACTAGAGCATACAAGTTGCAGTGGTGGGTGGTATAAGGTGCTTTAGTGACAAAACGGATGGCACTGTGATAAACTGCATCCAGTTTGCTGAGTAGAGTGTTGGAAGCAATTTTGTAGATGACATCGCCGAAGTCGAGGATCGGTAGGATAGTCAGTTTTACTAGGGTAAGTTTGGCGGCGTGAGTGAAGGAGGCTTTGTTGCGGAATAGAAAGCCGATTCTTGATTTGATTTTCGATTGGAGATGTTTGATATGAGTCTGGAAGGAGAGTTTGCAGTCTAGCCAGACACCTAGGTACTTATAGATGTCCACATATTCAAGGTCGGAACCATCCAGGGTGGTGATGCTGGTCAGGCGTGCTGGTGCAGGCAGCGAACGGTTGAAAAGCATGCATTTGGTTTTACTAGCGTTTAAGAGCAGTTGGAGGCCATGGAATGAGTGTTGTATGGCATTGAAGCTCGTTTGGAGGTTAGATAGCACAGTCTCCAAGGACGGGCCGGAAGTATATAGAATGGTGTCGTCTGCGTAGAGGTGGATCAGGGAATCGCCCGCAGCAAGAGCAACATCATTGATATATACAGAGAAAAGAGTCGGCCCGAAGATTGAACCCTGTGGTACCCCCATAGAGACTGCCAGAGGACCGGACAGCATGCCCTCCGATTTGACACACTGAACTCTGTCTGCAAAGTAATTGGTGAACCAGGCAAGGCAGTCATCCGAAAAACCGAGGCTACTGAGTCTGCCGATAAGAATATGGTGATTGACAGAGTCGAAAGCCTTGGCAAGGTTGATGAAGACGGCTGCACAGTACTGTCTTTTATCGATGGTGGTTATGATATCGTTTAGTACCTTGAGCGTGGCTGAGGTGCACCCGTGACCGGCTCGGAAACCAGATTGCACAGCGGAGAAGGTACGGTGGGATTCGAGATGGTCAGTGACCTGTTTGTTGACTTGGCTTTCGAAGATAGGCAGGGCAGGATGGATATAGGTCTGTAACAGTTTGGGTCCAGGGTGTCTCCCCCTTTGAAGAGGGGGATGACTGCGGCAGCTTTCCAATCCTTGGGGATCTCAGACGATATGAAAGAGAGGTTGAACAGGCTGGTAATAGGGGTTGCGACAATGGCGGCGGATAGTTTCAGAAATAGAGGGTCCAGATTGTCAAGCCCAGCTGATTTGTACGGGTCCAGGTTTTGCAGCTCTTTCAGAACATCTGCTATCTGGATTTGGGTAAAGGAGAACCTGGAGAGGCTTGGGCGAGTAGCTGCGGGGGGGGGGGGGAGCTGTTGGCTGAGGTTGGAGTAGCCAGGCGGCCAGCTGTTGAGAAATGCTTGTTGAAGTTTTCGATAATCATGGATTTATCGGTGGTGACCGTGTTACTTAGCCTCAGTGCAGTGGGCAGCTGGGAGGAGGTGCTCTTGTTCTCCATGGACTTCACAGTGTCCCAGAACTTTTTGGAGTTGGAGCTACAGGATGCAAACTTCTGCCTGAAGAAGCTGGCCTTAGCTTTCCTGACTGACTGCTTGTATTGGTTCCTGACTTCCCTGAACAGTTGCATATCGCTGGGACTATTCGATGCTATTGCAGTCCGCCACAGGATATTTTTGTGCTGGTCGAGGGCAGTCAGGTCTGGAGTGAACCAAGGGCTGTATCTGTTCTTAGTTCTGCATTTTTTGAACATAGCATGCTTATCTAAAATGGTGAGGAAGTTACTTTTAAAGAATGACCAGGCATCCTCAACTGACGGGATGAGGTCAATGTCCTTCCAGGATACCCGGGCCAGGTCGATTAGAAAGGCCTGCTCACAGAAGTGTTTTAGGGAGCGTTTGACAGTGATGAGGGGTGGTCGTTTGACCGCGGCTCCGTAGCGGATACAGGCAATGAGGCAGTGATCGCTGAGATCCTGGTTGAAGACAGCGGAGGTGTATTTGGAGGGCCAGTTGGTCAGGATGACGTCTATGAGGGTGCCCTTGTTTACAGATTTAAGGTTGTACTGTAACAACGTTCGTCTGTAGAAGGAGAAGCGGACCAAAAAGCAGCGTGGTGGTTACTCATGTTCTTTAATGGAAAATGAACGATACATGAAATAACTTATCTACAAAACAACAAACGGAACGTGAAAAACCTATACAGCCTATCCTGTGACAACACACACAGTGACAGGAACAATCACCTACCAACACACAGTGAAACCCAGGCTACCTAAGTATGATTCTCAATCAGAGACAACTAATGACACCTGCCTCTGATTGAGAACCATACTAGGCCGAAAACATAGAAATGCCCCAAAACATAGAAAAACAAACATAGACTGCCCACCCAACTCACGCCCTGACCATACTAAATAAATACAAAACAACGGAAATAGAGGTCAGAACGTGACAGTACCCCCCCCCCCAAAGGTGCGGACTCCGGCCGCAAAACCTTGACCTATAGGGGAGGGTCTGGGTGGGCGTCTGTCCGCGGTGGCGGCTCTGGCGCGGGACGCGGACCCCACTTCACCATTGTCTTAGTCCGCCTTATTGTCCGCCTCCGTGGCTTACTCACCATGACCACCCCTCTCAATGACCCCACTGGACAGAGGGGCTGCTTGGGACAGAGGGGCAGCTCGAGACAGAGGTGAAGCAGCTGCTCGGGACAGAGGGACAACTGCTCGGGACAGAGCGACGATAGCAGCTCGGGGCAGAGGGGCAGCTGCTCGGGACAGAGGGGCGGCAGCTGCTCGGGACAGAGGGGCGGCAGCTGCTCGGGACAGAGGGGCGGCAGCTGCTCGGGACAGAGGGGCAGCTGCTCGGGCGGCCCCTGGCTGACTGGCGGCACTGGCGGCCCCTGGCTTACTGGCGGCCCCTGGCTGACTGGCGGCCCTGGCGGACCCCTGGCTGACTGGCGGCACTGGCGGCCCCTGGCTGACTGGCGGCACTGGCGGCCCCTGGCTGACTGGCGGCACTGGCGGCCCCTGGCTGACTGGCGGCCCCTGGCTGACTGGCGGCACTGGCGGCCCCTGGCTGACTGGCGGCACTGGCGGCTCCTGGCAGACGGGCGGCACTGACGGCGCTGGGCAGACGGGCGGCTCAGGCGGCGCTGGGCAGACGGCGGTGCTGGCGGCGCTGGGCAGACGGGCGGCGCTGGCGGCGCTGGGCAGACGGGAGGCTCAGATGACGCTGGGCAGACGGGAAGCTCAGATGGCGCTGGGCAGACGGGAAGCTCCGGCAACGCTGGACTGAGTAGCTCTCGTAGCGCCGAACAGGCGGGAGACTCCGGCAGCGCCGGAGAAGAGGAAGGCCCTGGTAGCGCCGGAGAGGCGGGAGACTCCGACAGCGCCGGACAGGCGGGAGGCTCCGGCAGAGGCGCCGGACAGGCGGGAGGCTCCGGCAGCGGCGCCGGACAGGCGGGAGGCTCCGGCAGCGGCGCCGGACAGGCGGGAGGCTCCGGCAGCGGCGCCGGACAGGCGGGAGGCTCCGGCAGAGGCGCCGGACAGGCGGGAGGCTCCGGCAGCGGCGCCGGACAGGCGGGAGGCTCCGGCAGAGGCGCCGGACAGGCGGGAGGCTCCGGCAGCGCTGGAGAGGAGGGAGCCCCTGTAAGGATGGGCTGGAGAGACAGCCTGGTATGGGGGGCTGCCACCGGAGGGCTGTTGCGTGGAGGTGGTGACGGATAGACCGGACCGTGAAGGCGTACTGGAGATCTTGAGAGCAGGGCTGGCACCAACCGCCCTGGCTGGATCTTCACCCTAGCCCGGCAGATGTGGGGAGCGGGGATGTAGCGCACCGGGCTAAGCACGCGTACTGGGGACACCGTGCGAACAACTGCATAACACGGTGCCTGACCAGCACCACGCCCGCCACAGTTAGCACTGCTAGGAGCACTGTAGTGCTGAGATGGCACAGAACGTGCAAGGCTAGGGAGATGCACAGGAGGCCTGGTGCGTGAGGCTGGCACAGTCTTCACCAGACCCCTCGCACGCACCTCAGGATGAGTATGGAGAGCTGACCCCGGTGCCATTAAATCCCTGACACGCCCCGTCGGGCGAATGTCGTGCCTCATGCACCAAACCAGCAATTCCCTCATATCTCTCTCCTCCAATTTCCCCATTAACTCCTTCACAGTCTCTGCTTCGCTCACCTCCAACACCAGCTCTGGTTCTGAGCTCCTCCTTGGCTCCTCACGATAAACGGGGGGAGTTGGCTCAGGTCTGACTCCTGACTCTGCCACACTCCCCCTGTGCCCCCCCCCAAGACATTTTTGGGGCTGACTCTCGGGCTTCCGTCCGCGCCGCCGTGCTTGCTTCGCCAACCTCATTCTCCTGTAACCTTCCGCGCACTGTTCCATCGAATCCCAGGCGGGCTCCGGCACTCTCCCTGGGTCGACCGCCCACCTGTCTATCTCCTCCAAAGTTGTGTAGTCCAGATTCTGCTCCCATGTCCCAAAATCCTGATCTCACTGTTGCTGTTCCTGCTGCTGCTGCCTCTGTTCCTTCTCCTGCTGCTGCTGTTGCTGTTGCCCGTTACCACGCCGCTTGGTCCTGTTGTGGTGGGTGATTCTGTAACGACGTTCATCTATAGAAGGAGAAGCGGACCAAAAAGCAGCGTGGTGGTTACTCATGTTCTTTAATGGAAAATGAACGATACATGAAATAACTTATCTACAAAACAACAAACGGAACGTGAAAAACCTATACAGCCTATCCTGTGACAACACACACAGTGACAGGAACAATCACCCACCAACACACAGTGAAACCCAGGCTACCTAAGTATGATTCTCAATCAGAGACAACTAATGACACCTGCCTCTGATTGAGAACCATACTAGGCCGAAAACATAGAAATGCCCCAAAACATAGAAAAACAAACATAGACTGCCCACCCAACTCACGTCCTGACCATACTAAATAAATACAAAACAACGGAAATAGAGGTCAGAACGTGACATGTACAGTATGACAAGATGATAGGCCACTTTCGAGTGGATTTACAGTGGTTTAGATGGACGTGTAATTTCATATTTTTGATTTGTCAATAACTCAGCCATCTTTTGACCAATCCCTTAGCTTTTCTCAAACTAAGTTAAGACCTGTACCATGGGCCTACATTTAAAAGTACGTGTTGCATATTTTAGCATATTAGTGTTTGCGCTAATATGCATCTAATGGTATACTGTGGCCATCTCTAAATGCATTCATTTTATTTTCTCAAACTCTTTAGGGACTATTGTGATGAGTCCAAATACCACATTTGGAGTGAATCTGACTTTAGTCCATGGGAAGATATTTTTTATGTGATTATTTTAATCATTAAACATTGCATAGTCAAAAAAGTGCATAGTCAAATAAGTGAATTGTTAATAGTTTACTTATTTAAATATATCAATGCCACACTTAACATGGTCCCCCCCTTCATGATAATGTCTTTGATACCCCTAAAAAGTTTCAAGTGGATAGGCCATTGTGGAGTGGATTTACAAAGGATTTAAATGGACACATAAAATCGGATTTCCTGATTTAACAATAACTCAGCCGTCTCTTAACCAATCCCTCAGCTTTTCCCAGACTCAGTTAAGATATGTGCCATGGGCCAACATACCAGTTTTTATTTGGTGTTTGGAGTTATTTGGACTTAAGGTTTTCCAAGATGTTCTGGATGGAGGTATATCTATCCTGACTGACCTTATGAGTCCATGAGGAAAATTTGTTCAACAAGATGAATGACATCTGCGTAGAAAGTTGAAAGCCTCTGGGTCAAACAGGAGCGACGGATATGAGGGTTAATGTAAGTGAGACTGCTTATAACAGCACACTCTATAGGACAATTGGTGCCATTTTTCTTGACGAAGTTATGGCCTCTCATTTCGGTCAAAAAAATGTTTGAAAAAAGTTATCAATCTATGTTATTTGACCATGTCAACAAACAAAAAAATCTGACAATAAAAATAGGTATTTACAGCTTCTCTGTGAACCCCTAATAAGCCATACAAGGACAAACTAAAAGTGAACAAACACAGACATATTTCACACAAAAATACACAAAGGTAACTAATGGGTACCTACACTGTAAATAGGTATTACTATGTTAATACTATGGGACAAGGCCCATGTGTTCTAAAGTGGAGCAAAACAAAACACAGACAGTAGCTAATAGCAGATCCACTCAGAAGTCCAGACAACTTGAACTCACTCACACTCATCCCACGGTGGGTGAACACAGGCAGACACACAGATAGTGCAAACAGACATATAGACAGATAGACAGATAGACAGACAAAGAGCTTGGGGTCCCTGAAGCCATATCTCCCTAAATGACTGCATGTCCAGCATCTCTGGGCCAGAATATCCTGTTAATGGAGCAGCTAGCCAGGCTGCTACTCTACTCTGGCCTAGTGAATAATGAATGGCATGGGGTCCTGTTTTCCTGCTGCAGGCCTGCTAATGTCCACTTACTGAACCTACAGTACATACAGTACAGTGTACAGCATGGGATGGGATAGGATTGCCCACCAAAAAATGGGAATGGCACCGGAGATGATGGCTGCCATTTTACGGGCTCCTAACCAATTGTGCTAGTTTGTTAATTTTTTCGCATTTATTGTAACTTATTTTGTACATACAATTTCTGCCACCATCTCCTGTGACCGAAAATAGCTTCTGGATATCTGAACAGCGATTACTCACCTTGAACTGGACAAAGATTTTTTCTTTAATGAGTCAGATACAAAGGATTTACTTCAGATACTGGACCAGGCCCAAATGCCCGGCATTCGCATGAAGAAAAAAACGCTGATACAGGGGACGCAAGTCCGGATGTCTTGTGAGAATTTGTCGGTGAATGGGTAACACGCCTCTACCATACCGTCCTACTAGCCAATGTGCAATCACTGGAGAATAAACTGGGTGAGCTCTGTTCAAGAGTATTCTACAATTGGGATGTTAAAAACTGTAATATCTTATGTCTCACAGAGTCAAATCAAATCAAATTATATTTGTCACATGCGCCGAATACATCAGGTGTAGACCTTACAGTGAAATGCTTGCTTACAAGCCCTTAACTAACGATGCAGTTTTAAGAAAAAATGCAAAGTAAAATGAAAAAAGAATAGAAATATAACAAATAATTAAGGAGCAACAATAAAATAACAGTAGCGAGGCTATATACAAGGGGTTCCGGTACATAGTCAATGTGCGGGGGCACCGGTTAGTTGGGGTAATTGAATTAATATGGATAATAAACAGAGAGTAGCAGCAGCGTAAAAATGGGGTTTGGGGGGGTACAATGCAAATAGTCCGGGTATCCATTTGATTAACTGTTAAAGAGTACTTTGGCTTGGGGGTAGAAGCTGTTAAGAAGCCTTTTTGACCTAGACTTGGCGCTCCTGTATCGCTTGCCATGTGGTAGCAGAGAGAACAGTCTATGACTAGAGTGGCTGAAATCCTTGGCAATTTTTTGTGCCTTCCTCTGACACCGCCTGGTATGAGGTCCTGGATGGCAGGAAGCTTGGCCCCAGTGATGTACTGGGCCGTACACACTACCCTCTGTAGTGTCTTGCGGTCAAAGGCCATGCAGTTGCCATACCAGGCGATGATGCAACCAGTCAGGATTGTTTCAATGGTGCAGCTGTATATCTTTTTGAGGATCTGAGGACACATGCCAAATATTTTCAGTCGCCTGAGTAGGAATAGGCATTGTCGTGCCCTCTTCATTACTGTCTTGGTGTGTTTAGAGCATGATAGTTTGTTGGTGATGTGGACACAAAGGAACGTGAAGCTCCTAACCTGCTCCACTACAGCCCTGTCGATGAGAATGGGGGCATGCTCGGTCCTCCTTTTCCTGTAGTTCTTAATTATCTCCTTTGTCTTGATCACGTTGAGGGAGAGGTTGTTATCCTGGCACCACACTTCCAGGTCTCTGACCTCCTCCCTATAGGCTGTCTCATCGTTGTCTGTGATAAGGCCTACCACTGTTGTGTCTTTGGCAAACTTAATGATGGTGTTGGAGTCGTGCTTGGCCACACAGTCATGGGTGAACAGTGAATACAGGAGGGGACTAAGCATGCACCCCTGAGGGGCCCCTGTGTTGATGATCAGCGTGGCAGATATGTTGCTACCTACACTTACCACCTGGGGGCAGCCTGTCAGGAAGTCCAGGATCCAGTTGCAGAGGGAGATGTTTAGTCCCAGGGTCCTTAGCTTAGTGATGAGCTTTGAGGGTACTACGGTGTTGAACGCTGAACTGTAGTCAATGAATAGCATTCTCACGTAGATGTCCTTTTTTTGTCCAGGTGGGAAATGCAGTGTGGAGTGTAATGTGGAGTGTAATAGAGATGACATCATCTGTGGATCTGTTGGGGCGGTCCAGGGTTTCTTGGATAATGGTGTTGATGTGAGCCATATGACCAGCCTTTCAAAGCACTTCATGGCTACAGACGTGAGGGCTATGGGTCGGTAGTCATTTAGGAAGATATTTCACGGGAAGGTCTACACCTGTTGTATTTGGCGCATGTGACAAATAAAATTGGATTTAGTCTTGGGCTTTCGACTAAAATACAGTGTTTGATTGGACAACATTTCGGTGCGGAGGGAGACCAAAAGGCAGAGATGTAAAGTAGCTAATTACAACTACTCTCGTTACTGTAATTGAGTAGCTATTCCAAGTTCTTGTACGTGTTTTAGTATTTTTCAGTCAGTAATTTTTCTTCTACTTGAGTAAAATGTAATTAAAGTAAACAATGTAGGATCTTAATTTGAGCCAGTTTGCTGCAGCAGGAATGTAATCCTGCAGCAACAGGAAATGTGAATTATTATGTGGATTAAAATTATTGGACATTTTTCTAGGGGTTGATTCATTCAAATCAAGTTTAAAATGTCAAAATGTTAATTACTAACTTCAGAATCCTTTTTAAACCTCAAATACACAACAAGTGTTACATGTAATGCATTGCAGGAAAGTTATCCTGAGTGGGTGAGTGAGTGAGTGAGTGAGTGAGTGAGTGAGTGAGTGAGTGAGTGAGTGAGTGAGTGAGTGAGTGAGTGAAAGACTGTGAATGGGTGAGTGATGGGAATGTCAGCCAGTCCTATGGACAAGTAGGAAGTAACAGCGGGGTGAATGAGGGATTGAATGGGTGAAAACATTTTAAATTTGTATTTCTAGAGTCTGAAGTACAATTGAAGTCTGGCAACTTTATTGTTTATGCACTTTAATTTGTATTCCTTTTTTATTCATCAATACATTTGAATTATTTTGAATGTTTCCTTAAATTTGGAAATGTTAATCGTATATTTTGGACAAATCCTTATATCTTTTTTTACACACAGATGTGTAAAAATTCATTTAGATCCTAACGTTACTGTACATCCATTTCCTCTCTTCCTTTTTCAATTTCATTTCAATTTAACCACCCCTCTCAAAATGGGATGTTTAATAAAACAGCATGGTAAGACTTCTGTATAACTGTTCACATACATTTGGCAGAGTTTTCTCCCACATTGATCTTTGCAGCAATTAAATATTTAAATATAAGACAAGGCAATGTTGCTGTATGTTGTCCAGCTGAATTCAAGCATTAACGAAGGGTGTTGGATGAGACACAGTGGCTCAGTATCCTTTACTGAGTGTTTCAGGATTACACGCATTAACTGGTCATTTACACTCATACTGACCCCAACAACATTTCTGAGGTTAGTAGTCTGTTTTCAGGGTAGGTACAGTTGAAGTCGGAAGTTTACATACACTTAGGTTGGAGTCATTAAAACGTGTTTTTCAACCACTCCACAAATGTATTGTTAATTAACAAACTACTGTATAGTTTTGGCAAGTTGGTTACGACATCTACTTTGTACATGACACAAGTCATTTTTTCCAACAATTGTTAACAGACAGATTATTTGGGTCAGAAGTTTACATACACCAAGTTGACTGTGCCTTTAAACAGCTTGGGAAATTCCAGAAAGTGATGTCATGGCTTTAGAAGCTTCTGATGGGCTAATTGACATAATTTGAGTCAATTGGAAGTGTACCTGTGGATGTATTTATGGGCCTACCTTCAAACTCAGTGCCTCTTTGCTTGACATCATGGAAAAATCAAAAGAAATCAGCCAAGACCTCAGAAAAAAAATTGTAGACCCCCACAAGTATGGTTCATCCTTGGGTGCAAATTCCAAACACCTGAAGGTACCACGTTCATCTGTACAAACAATAGTATGCAAGTATAAACACCATGGGAACACGCAGCCATCATATTGCTCAGGAAGGAGACGTGTTCTGTCTCCTAGAGATGAACGTACTTTGGTGTGAAAAGTGCAAATCAATCCCAGAACAACAGCAAAGGACCTTGTGAAGATGCTGGAGGAAACAGGTACAAAACGATCTATATCCACAGTAAAACTAGTTCCATATCGACATAACCTGAAAGGACGCTCAGCAAGGAAGAAGCCACTGCTCCAAAACCGCCATAAAAAAAGCCAGACTACGGTTTTCAACTGCACATGGGGACAAAGATTGTACTTTTTGGAGAAATATCCTCTTGTCTGATGAAACAAAAATAGAACTGTTTGGCCATAATGACCATAATTATGTTTGGAGGAAAAGGGGGGGGGGGGGGGGGGGGGCTTGCAAGCTGAAGAACACCATCCCAACCGTGAAGCACGGGGGTGGCAGCATCATGTACGGGGGTGCTTTGCTGTAGGATGGACTGGTGCACTTCACAAAATAGATGACATCATGAGGCAGGAAAATGACCCCAAGCATACTTCCACAGTTGTGGCAAAATGGCTTAAGGACAACAAAGTCAAGGTATTGGTGTGGCCATCACAAAGCCCTGACCTCAACCCTATTGAAAATTTGTGGGCAGAACTGAAAAAGCATGTGCGAGCAAGGAGGCCTACAAACCTGACTCAGTTACACCAGCTCTGTCAGGAGGAATGGGTCAAACTTCACCCAACTTATTGTGGGAAGCTTGTGGAAGGCTAACCGAAACGTTTGACCCAAGTTAAACAATTTAAAAGCAATGCTACCAAATACTAATTGAGTGTATGTAAACTTCTGACCCACTGGGAATGTGATGAAAGAATGATATGTATGATATGTTACAAATTCCAATTTGTTGTGGCTAACGTTAGCTAGGTGGCGAGGTGGCTAATATTAGCTAAGCTAGGGGTTAGGTTTAAGGTTAAGGTTAGAGTTAAGGTTTGTGTTTGGGTTAAGGTTAGGGGTTAGGGAAGAGCTAACATAGTAAGTATTTGGAAGGTAGCTCAAAAGTAGTTGGCCGTTGCAAAGTTGCCAATTTGCCAAAATACAAAAGTTGTCTGTGATGTGATTCGAACACGCGACCTTTAGGTTGCTAGATGTTTGAATTATATGCCCATTCATCCTCCCTGACCAACCTCCCTCCTAAGTAACCTTCTGTCTTATGTAACCATACTAAACATAACATATCATACTAATTTGAGTGTCACAGATTTACGTTTACTATGTTAGGTCTAGTCTTTGGGTCAAACACTTAACTTTGAGAGACAATATCAAACACTGTTCCTGGTGATAGACAGTGAGAAGGAGAGAAAGAGGGAGTGAGATTAGGATGGAGAGAGAGCGCAAGAGAGAGAGAGAGAGAGAGAGAGAGGGAAGGAAGGAAGGAAGGAAGGAAGGAAGGAAGGAAGGAATGAAGGAAGGAAGGAAGGAAGGAAGGAAGGAAGGAAGGAAGGAAGGAAGGAAGGAAGGAAGGAAGGAAGGAAGGAAGGAAGGAAGGAAGGAAGGAAGGAAGGAAGGAAGGAAGGAAGGAATAGAGAAAGAGACAGAGAGACAGAATGGGCGAGACAGAGAAAGGGAGAGATAGAGAGAAGATGAATAAAATAAGAAAGATAAAACCTCTTTATACCCAGAGACAGAACCCAGTGCTTCCATTCCCTGTTGTCATCTATTCCATCTGAGTCAAACTGTCCTCTTTATGAAGCCCTCCACAGTGCTAATGATCCTAACGATGACTGGAGAAATAATTAGCCTCATCAGAAGGATTTTCAAAGAGTTTCGATTAGCTTAATTAGCGCTAGCCCGCACCATCGCTACCAACCCCTGCCGCAGCACACGCACGCACACACGCACATACACACACACACACACACAGTCTCCCCCTCTCCCCTAAGACCCAGTCCCTATCTAGCACGTTAACACAGCTGAAAGAGCAAGAAAAGCAGCTTGTTTTAAAAGATAAATGCTACTGTGTAAATATATGTCCAGAAGCTATCCAGGGAATAATCAGCTTTTAATTTAGCTACTAATCTAATTAGCTGCTGTGATGCCCAACAACCTCCCTTAAGTCATTTAAAAAGGAAGAGGGAAGAGGGTTATGCATGCAGAAAAGGAACTTTCTTAAAAATCACCAGTAAGCCCTTTCAGATTTTTCTATTTGAGGAGATATAAATGTGTGTCTAGGATAATGGTGGTGGGTTAGTGGATGAACCACACTTGCCTGATGATTAACCTTGCCTGAGACCCAAATACATGTTAGCTCCCCAAGGCCCCTGGTTGGAGTCAATTCAAAGCTCCATGGATCTACACCCTTCTATTGCCGACTACAGTTATTTGAAAGCATTCCGTGTAACTCAGTGGCACACACATCGTTATTACAATGTAAATTCTTCCTCTACAATCACAAAAAAAAGAGATCTAATTGTCTGATTACAATAACCATGACCCTTCCAGATTATACAATCCGTCTGATTAATAGGGAGATAATTGTAATAATGATATTAGTGACAATGATGAAGTGCACACATTTGCATACATTGTCACGTGACAGGGCAGCCTGGCTGGTACCAGGGCTCTTGGGTGGTGGATGGCTGCTTTGGAATGCACAAATCAAAGGCTTGGGGTGAGTGGATGGTGGTGTGTGTGTGTGTGTGTGTGTGTGTGTGTGTGTGTGTGTGTGTGTGTGTGTGTGTGTGTGTGTGTGTGTGTGTGTGTGTGTGTGTGTGTGTGTGTGTGTGAGAGAGCGAGTGTGAGCGAGTGAGTGAGCGAGTGTGAGCGAGTGAGTGAATGAGAGAAAGGGAGAGAGAGATAGATAGATAGAGAGAAGGAGAAAGAGAGAGGAGAGAGTGAGAGTGTGTGTAGGGGGAATACAGTTTACGCTTACTATGCTCGGCTCTAGTAGGGCACAGGGGGACATGATGGGAGTGTGAGGGTGGTGGAGGGAGGTAGGGGGGAGGAGATGGAGGAGTAGGGGGGTTGAGGCGCTCCCAACACTTGCCACTCTGTCCTCCGACGAGGGGGCCAAGGGCTTCATTAGAGGGAGCTAGAGGCTGACCCGTCTGCCGTGGGGCGCGGGCCGGGGGGGTTGGGGGGCCCTCCTAGTGCCCATAGCTCTGTCGAGCTGCTTCTCCCCTGGGCTCCCCTGCCCGACCTCCCGGCTCTCAACATGGGCCAGAAAAATCAACAACGCTTCCCTTTGAAGCGTCTTCTCTTCTGTCTGTCTTTCTCCGTGGACCTCATGAATCATTCATCCTAACCCCCTCCTTCACCCCTCCATCAGCCCTCCCGACACTTTTTTCCCCCACTATTTTTGAGGAGGGTCTGCCTTCCAAAAAAAGAAAAAAGAAAGGGAGATGAAGAAGAAGAAGAAAAAAAACAAAGGAGGAAGGAACGCCCTATTAAAGGAAATGTTTGACAAATGACTTTACACGGCTTTGCTGTTGATTTGGTGGTGGGAAGAATAAATCCGTGCAGAAGCCACGATATCCTCCTTACCCCACTATGCATTCAATCAGCTACAACTAATGAGCAGGAGATGGAGGAGCAAAGGAGGCTCAAATGAAGTAAAACAACACAGAGAGATGAGAAGCTATGTGTAGAATAAAGGAACAGTGATTCTCAGATAAATCAATTAGTCCGGGTTATATTCTGAGGAAAGTCATTCCTTTAATGGAATAATTGGTTTGGAGAGGAAACCAAATGTTTTACATGAAACAGAAATAAATGACTCTAGATAGGCTGCATGATATAGTATCTAGCAAAAAGAATCTGGGGACAATTTCAAAGATGGTATTTTATTTCTCATACTGAACACTTCTAGGCCCTGTGTGAAGAGAGCCACTGTGAAATGCAACGAATGTGCTCAATGTTCCATGGCCGTGAAGTAAAATACAACACCTTTTCTGCTCACAAGAACTGGGAAAAGGACAGGGATAAAAGGAAAAGTTAGTTTGCGCAGGTGCGTTTGAAAAAACATGGCTTCCCCAATGAAATTATTATGAAGAAAAAAATAAAAGGAAAGTTTTGCTAAAAGGGGAGAATGGGAAGGGAGGAGGGTCTTATGCTACACAAATGTAAGCAAACAAGCTAATAACGGGGATTCAGCACTGTGGACAGTGGCAGTTCAGCACCACAGGACAGTGGACAACTCCATTTAAATCAGAGAAGAGGCAGGAAGCAAGATGCAAGAGGCCTGAATCAGGTGTACTCTGTTTGCATAGACTGTTCATTTTATTTAAAACTTTTCATTTAGAATTCACTTATATCCAGTTGTTTTCATAGAGAAGGACAGTTTTGCATGGAAGTCGATGGGCCTTGTAATAAATGAAAAGAGCCCATTCACTCTCTCAGCCTTAGAACGTTCAAAAGCTCCTTTGAGATGAAAAAGTTATTCTGATTCTGCTGATAGTGCGAAGAAGATATGTGTGTTGTGATTTCTGGTACACAGTCTGTACTGTGCTACGAGGGTATGGCACAGGCTTTGGCTGAGACATCTGAGACTACTCATTAAGAAAAGACCACAGTCTGGCTCACAGCATGATGGAGACAAAGAAGGCCGAGGAGTCCGAGCATGTCAAGTTTGAACACGCTTCCAACTAGTGGCAGCACTTCAGAATCAAAATGGTGACCCACCCCACTATCAGCTAATTATAAACATCATACTACTGTCTCCCCCTGTCTCACTCCCACCCTTCACCATCTCCCCCGTCTCCCTGGAGGAGCCAACCTAAGATCTTCTGACATGTGAAGGAGCAGCACCATCTGGTTCAATCGGGGCAGTGGTTAGAGCAGGAGGCTGGGTGGTTTTGAAGCAGGATCAGACTGGATCCAATTCTGGGTTTAGGGGTTTCTGATAAGATCCGACTCCAGGTTTTGGGAGAGCCCGTTCTGGGAGCCTTGACGGGGTCATCCTGGCGCATGAGGAGTCGGCTCAGGACACCACTGGGCTGGCACTTGGCAATGCTGTTTACCACACGTCTTGTAAAAAGTGTCCCTGATCTGGGGACACACCGCCTGCCTCCAAGAAGCAGTCCTCTTGATTGATGTGTGTTTTATTTCTCTTGATCAGTGATTATCTGAGATAAATCATTTAGAGTACTAGAAAGTTAATAAAGAATAATATCTAAGAACTCTTTGCATTTGAGACCTGTCTTCTGAGAAGAGGAAAGCATGATTGACGACAGATGGATAAAGGTGAAGGAAGGGTGTGTATGGGGAGATGGGAGGGAAGAGGATGAGTAGGAGGAGGAAGAGAGGTGTGGCTGCAAGGACCAGGGGAACCAGGGCCCTAATTGGTACTTCAACACCCCGAGCTGAGCAGCGCTGAGCAGAACTGTTGCTATCATAAGAAATTGATGAATTAACTGAGAGAGAGAGTAGGAGAGTGTGGGAGAGGCCTCTAAATCTTTTAAGAGGATAACTTACTTGGGCAAAACAGCTGTTTATGCATTATTTGTGCGGCGAGCCATTTACCAGCATTTAGGATGAAACCAAGGCCCGGGTTGCAGGAGTTGCCCGCAGGGAGAGAACTGGGTCTGGGAAGACCCACAGCCTATCATTTACAGATAAGAAAGGATGAAAAATTAATTTGCTGTTAGTCATTTTAAAGACTTAAATATTGGCCTGTCAGTCTGTGGGTTTCATTTAGTGACAAACAGCCAAAGAGGGACCAGAGAGGAGAGGAGGGGTGGAGGGATGGAGAGGGGAAATGAGGGACGTTATGGACAGGATAGCATCCCCTCCCCAAACGTCTTTCTCTTCAGGACTGTTGATGTGATGTTGGCTTCACTTTGATCTGTTAAAGTGGGCTCAACTGAGACGTATTGACGCAAGAGAATTGTGGTGTTCTGCCCAACCCCTCATACACAACCACACATACACACTTCTAAATACAAACACCCGTCATTCAAGTTTGAAGAAACATCTTGTTCTGCGAACACATTTTAAATACCCATAGATAACCTAAGATGAGCAAATGGGATTAAATAAGTAAGGCACAAAAGTAAACTAATACTGGCAAGTTTACAAACTTGACGTGCTTGTGTGTCTTTTTTAACTCCAGCCATAGTACCTTCTTGTTGTGTGTGTCTCCTGATATGTCACCTGACTCTTCCCTGTCTCCTCTCCTCTCTCCTCTCTCCTCTCTCTTCTCCTCTCCTCTCCTCTCTGTCGTGCTGCTCAGTGCCTGAGGGCTACAGTCAGCTCGTTGTCAGATACCTGTGATCCTGATAGAGGCTGATGGGGAGAGTTTTGTCTCTGTTTGTTCACCTAAACCACTGGAGGGGTCTCTCACAACCACATGGGAGGGACCTGACACACACACACACACCTGAGAAGCTCTGCAGGCGCTCACACCTACAGTAGGGCTTAGACACTGTGAGGCAGAGGAAATACAGCTACTGGAATGAACAGATGTTGATTTCTTTGAAATAAGGACCTTCAAGTATGCATTGAAGTTATATAATTTCTGATCAAATACTAGGCGGATACGAGCTGGAAGAGGACCGCCAAATATATAGATACTGGGAAATCATAGCAGTGTCACTGATATGTATTACTTGGTGTTACCTTAGATTGTAAACTGTCATGGTCAAAACATATAGATGCAATGGTTATAAAGATGGGGAGAGGTCTGTCCGTAATAAAGAGATGCTCTGCTTTTTTGACACCACACTTCACAAAGCAAGTCCTACAGGCTCTAGTTTTATCTTATCTTTATTATTGTCCAGTCGTGTGGTCGAAGGCTGCAAGGAAAGACCTGGTTAAGCTGCATCTGGCCCAGAACAGAGCAGCACGTCTTGCTCTTCATTGTAATGAAAGGGCTGATATAAATACTATGCTGCCAGTCTCTCCTGGCTGAGAGTTGAGAAGAGACTGACTGCATCACTTCTTCTTTTTATAAGAAACATTCATGTGTTGAAAATCCCAAATTGTTTGCATAGTCAACTTACATACAGCACTGACACACACACTTACCCCACCAGACATGCCACCATGGGTCTTTTCACAGTCCCCAAACCCAGAACAAATTCAAGAAAGTGTACCTTATTATATAGACATTATTGCATGGAACTCTGTTGCACCTCATATTGGTCAAATAAACAGCACACCTGGTTAAATAAAAACAGATAAAGCAACACCTCACAGCACAACGTCTCTCCCCTATTTCACCTAGATAGCATGTGTGTTTGTATTGATATGTAGGCTACGTGTGCCTTTTTTAATGTAGTTATGTCCTGGAGCTGTTCTTGTCTATTAAATGTTCTGTATTATGTCATGTTTTATGGAAGAGTAGCTGCTGCTTTTCCAGCAGCTAATGGGGATCCTAATAAAATAGCTTGAATTGCTGCGGGATTGTTGATCGTAGATCTTAACATAGAACCAAACAAAGCTTAGCGCGCACTGGTTCTCCCATAGTTTGCTAAACACACAAAACAGATCAAGTTGTTAATAGACCAAACTGGGTTATAGACCGATGGATGTTGATCAGGTTGAAATAAACAGAAATGTCCTGAGCTCTTTAAGGACATGGATTTAGAGGGCATTGTTGAGTGAATTTCAAATGTCACATTTCCATCTCTCCTCACACTTTCCTCTTCCTCCTCTCTTTCTCTCCGTGGAAAGACTCCACATAATGAGAGTCCTAATGGCCCCTTTGTCTGGAATATCATCATTCCTCTCAGAACGCTCGGACTGTCAGAGAAGCCCGGGTGAGCTGTGATTAGCCAGCAATTTATTCTGTGGCTGCGATTGAGAGGAAGGGGCTAAAATGGTAATGTGTTTAAATGTCAGTGGAAAGGTAGGGATCTCATCAACCTTTGGTCACCCAGCAGCTTTGAATATTCTTATTGGCGCCATGTATTAGTAATGAGATTTGAAAAGTAAGTAAAATTTAACCTTCGCTGTACCTGAAAATCCATGAATATTAACAAGGCTTATTATGTGTACATGATCTGAAAGAGTTTAACCCCCGCGGGGTCTCCCCCACCCCCCTCCCGACCCAGGTTGGGGACAAGGAGAAGAGGCTGTTTGCCAAAAGGAGATGGTGTTTGCCGAGTCTCGGGGCTGGCCGTGTGGCTGCCTGGCGTGATTAAGGCTTTATCAAGGAGCAGGGCCCCTGAGATGGACAGGGATTGACACATCTATCCACACAGACAACAAAGACAGGGACAGTCAGGGGATGTTTGCTCTCTCACACACTGAGCTGTCACCACTTACCATATGCACACATCCAATCTGAATACCTTCTGTGATTGGGAGTCAGACCGCTCTGTTTTGGTCATACACTGAATATTGGAATCATCATATAAAAGACCTTGGAGATATTGAACCAGGTCCGTGTGTGTGAGTGCGTGCATGAGTGTACTAGCGCGCATGTGGCATAAAAGAGGACTGAGGGCCCCATGCTCCCGGGGGACCCTATCCTCCTCTTATCCCAGATAATGTCCACCAGCTTGGACCTGTCTTCATGAAAGCCTGGCCTCCCTCTCTCTGCTGTGATCCTGTGCTAAGCCTGTAAAGGCCTGGGCGTTATTATCTGTCTGTTTATTGATTTGGAGAGCGATTCACTGCTGATCCTCTCTCATTAGCTGGGGGATAAAGTCATAATCCATTCCTGTTCCACACTCTGCTGCTTTAGGGGGTTTCTCTTTTCATGGTGATACCTCATATCCTGCTGTGTCTCGTCCACTTAGACACTTACACTGCTGGGAGACTGACACGCTGTCTGTCCCTGAGAAAAGACAGATGTCACCAGTCAAGATGCATTGGTCTAAGATTCATGACTGTAGTGGCTTGTTTCTGTTTCTCTCTTCTTTTTTTGCTTTCTCTTTTTTTCCCTCTCTCTGTTTTGTTCAGTCTCCGTCTCTCTCTCCCACGCAATCTGCCCATCCTTCTCTCTCTCTTTCTTTTTCTCCATCCAGTTTCTCCACCTGTCAATCAATCCATTTGCTCTCTCTCGCTCTGCCTTTCCTCTCATCAATCAAACCTTCCTCTGGAAGTCCCTGTAAACCCCCAGTTAATGAAGATGGGGATTTCTCCCTCTCCTCTCCCATCCCCTCCTCCCCCTCTCCTCATCCGGGGGTATTGATCGTTGAGGGGCTGCACTCACAATGCGGCTAGGCTGGCTGAGCTAGGCCTGCATCTTTCAGAGGGCCAATCGATACACTCTTTTTCTCCTCTTCAAAGCTATTTATTCGTTGAAACAAATGGGAGGGGATGAGACGTGAGGTGGGAGAGACAGAGAGAAGGGAGATAGAGAGAGAGGGGAGGAGGAGGGAGTGAGACGTGAGGCAGTTCCTTCCCTCTTTATCCATCTCTCTCCCTTACATGTGCCTCACTTCAGGGTTGAGATGGGGAGGGGTGGAGAGAGGGAAAGAGTTTAGGGGTGTACGAAAGGGTTGAGTGTTTTGGGTAAGAGAGTTGGGGTAGATTCATCCTAGCACAGACAGACAGGAATGGAGGGAGCTCCTGAGGAGAGGATCACACTCACCTGGGCTCAGCAACGGTCACGGACCACTCTCGACTCCCCTTGTCAACATACTTCAAGCTAAACACCCTCCACTCTCAGGATATTACAGTAATTTCCATTCCTCCGCCTCCTCCTCCTCCTCCTTCCTTTATCCTCCTCCTTTCCTCCTCTTCCACACGTTTTAAGCCAGGGGCTGCTTTCAGTTCTACTATGAGTGCTGGAATGAGACAGAGGCCCCTTTCCCCCCTCCTTTTCTCCCTATCCATCTCTCTCTCTCTCCATCTCTCTCTCTCATCTCTCGCTCTCCCTCTTGTGTGTCTTTCTGCCAGAGAAGTGGTGTTTGGATCAAAGAGGAGTGGCGATGCGGATGCCAGCGGAAGCCTCGTGTCACGTCAGTTTAATGTTTTTATTTGGCTGTTTGAGAGCTGTGTCAATCCCCCTCTCTCGCTCAAGGACGAGAGGAGAGAGGGAATACAGCAGACAGAGGAGAGGAAAAGACACAGGGATATGTGTGCTGCTGCTGAAGATGGATTTGTAAGGTTAAACCATAACCATTAACAAACAGGCAAAAACAAAGCCCTCATTATTCTCTCTCTCCCTCTCTCTCACACACACACACACACACACACACACACACACACACACACACACCACTGTACGGCCTCCCCTAGGAATAGGCTCAGTCATCAAAGAAACCCTGTGTGTGTTAGTTACAACACAGGACTACCACACAACACAACATATTCACTAATAATTGACTGAATACTTATCTCCAAAGGGCAGCACCTACACTAATGAGAGTGGTGTACAACAGAAAATGATTTTCAAATCATGTATCGCCATTAAAATTAACTGCAACCCCCGTTTTAATTGTTTATGTAAATGACTGTTGACAGCGCTCAGGGTTTACGATAATACTGGGAATCATGTTTGTTGGGAGAGTTATAATAGGACCCTAAAAGACCAGAATGTTTTGTGCTTTCTGTGCAGTGTCAAAACACTCAAAACCACAACTGAATCATTCTTTAGAAAAAATAAATATAAAAGCTAACGGCTCAGACACACCAAAAGCATTTGCCGGCCGAGTGTACTTAGCACCTCTGAACAGAGTGCCGGCCGTAATTTGCGAACCTAGTGCAATTCGATTTTACATGTAGAATTGTGCAAAAATGTCATCAGTCAGACTTCTACCAGTGGGTAGTCCCTTAAACACAGTGTGCTGAACAATCGGTAGATGAACGGGAGTTTTGGTGAGACGTGTGCGACCCTTGACAGTGATCATAGTGTTAAAACGATATGTGTATTTTACTTGCATCTTAGTTGGCGTAGGCCTCTGTATGATCTTCGCTGGGATTTACAGCATCAGAAACAATTATATTTTCGTGACATCTCTTCCTTCTTTATACCCAAGATTTTCAGTAATTTGATACTCAAGTGAGGGAGATTGTTGGCTTTAATACAAATCATGTTTGAATCGTTGCTTTAAGACCTCCAGCCCCCCCCCCCCCCCCCCCCCCCCCCCCCCACCCCTCTACCCACCGCCTCAGGAGGACGCAGATAATGAGCCCAGTTGGGGATTCAATCATTTCTACATCTGTTGAAAAAGAAAGAAAATAAAAAAAGAGAAATCAACTATTTCTTTCCCTCCACCCTCCCAAGAAATCTAATTCATTTTGAGGATTGATAGTGAAAAAAAAAAAATTCACTCTGACTTTTTTGTGCTTTTTAAATTCATTGGCCTTGAACTCCCTCAGTACCTCCATGCTTAAACTCACCCAACAATTTCTCCCCCTCCCTTGTTGGAAAATAAATAAATCCTTCTGATATTACACTTCTTTATCACACTCACACACTCTTCTCCCTCTCCCCGTCTCCTGTCTCCAAGGTTTTGGTCTCTCTCAAATGTTTCTGATTTCTCTAAAACAGCTTTGCCTCCTCTGAAAAAACACACATTTCTTCTTCTTCATGTCTTGTTGTGTGATGGGGTAGTGATCATCAAAATGTTGTCAGGAGGACAAAGACTCTAATCACAGGAAAACAACTCAATGAGAGGACTTCAAGTGTTAGTAGATGAAACAGTACAAAAATGGACTATCACCAACAGTGAGATAAGCCACTATCACACAGCTCTTGGATGTTACATTTATGATTATGTATGCACTTGAACCATATCTCTGTTTGTGGGCTCTCTACTGTATGTCTTCACAATTAGAGGGTTAGAGAGCTCCTCTGGGTTGTGAGACGGATGTCTCCAAAAGCATAAGTCAGATGGTCATCAAAAGTGTTGCAGCTCTGATGTAATGATTACAGCCCTTTGATGGCGCTGGACACGACTGAGTTACCAATCCATCAAAGAGAACCATGCCTGTCTGTCTGAGTTTCTAATCCCAGCAGAACCAGACCCACAGAGGCAGAAATCAACTTGTTTTTCATTTTCAGATTCCACAGGAAACCATAAAGCTACGTTACATTGGCGCGGCCATCAGGAATAATAGCAATGATCATGATACTAATGCTAACTTTATTTATAAATCACATGTTATACATTACAGTACAATAGTAACTTGTACAGCAATAATGACTTAACCAAAACGGTGTGTTTGTTATCAAGAAGGTAGCACTTGATCCGTGTGCATGTATGAGTGAGTAGGATTCAGACCTGTCCATTCATTGTTCACTCCGCCTTGTAAACAGCAGAGGGACGGAGCCGGAGAAAGGTAACAACTCTGTCAAATTCATAGACAAACGTATGGGTACAAGCAATGACCATCCATGATATCCAAATTATAATCTTAACCATGTTTTGAAGCTATAAAGTATTTGTTTACAATTACAATGTTTACAGACAATGGAGTAAAACAAGTTTATGTGTTGGGTTCTGATGGGGAACAATTGAACGAAGCTCATGAGACATTTATAAGTTATATTCTTTTTAAAAATCAATAGGTAAATTACATATATATATCAGTATTGCAAATCCAAAATGGATGTAGCAATCCCAGATTTCCCCTTTGACCAACTCAGCACCACAGGTCTTCTGAATTGATGTGTGGATGCTGACAACACAACACCAGGAGATCAAAGGAATCCTGTGGGGCTGTCTTGTGCTTCATAGAGGCTCAGTTCGCCATCAACACACTGACTCACTGAGCTAATGGAGCCTACATATGACAAGGAGAGGCAGGAGGGATGATTGAGTGTTCTCTGTCATTCTTATAAGACTGATTGCTCTCTATCCACAATATCAGAAGCTTGCTTTGGTGATAGAAATACAGTATAAAATAATAGCGCAGGAAACTGCTATCATGTAGCTATCATCGAGCTCTAGCCTTGACTGTGTCTAATCATCACCAACAGAGAGTTACCCGTGGCCTGGCCCTGGGTCACCCTATCAGAGAGGGCATGTCTCCTAACTCTCCCGTTCCTGTAGTCCCCCTTATCGACCCGCTGGTCTCCCTTGCCTCTGTGGTCCTCTTGGGAATAATAGGTGGATAGCACCCTCTGTGGAACTACACACACAGTCTCTCTCTCTCTCTCTCTCTCTCTCTCTCTCTCTCACACACACACACACACACTCTGGGATGGGGCATCTGCTGTCAGAGCCTGTGCCTGATCAATAAGAGGCACTGAGGGAGGCTAGCTGTCACTCCCACAGTGTGACATCAGCTGAGGAGGGGGTAAGGTCTGCGATACCCTAGCAGCGTCTGGAACAGGGACAGTGTAGGACAGCACACTGCAGTCCCTTAGGGCCCCACCAACTTCACTGATACCATAGGTCACACACATAACTTACTCATTGAGAATTTCACATTCACAAAAAAAGTTACATTCTGAAACAATGTCATACACAGACATGCTCACATTAATAAACACTATTCTGCTACATCAATACTGTTAGCTTTAACATTTTTATTTTGCATATACAGATATAAACAGAATATATATACACTATACCGTGGCAATAAAAAGTATGTGAACCCTTTGGAATTAACCTGTATTTCTGCATAAATTGGTCATCAAAATTGATCTGATATTCATCTAAGTCACAACAATAGACAAACACAGTGTGCTTAAACTAATAACACACAAATTATTGTATTTTTCTTGTCTATATTGAATACATAATTTAAGCATTCCCTGTGTAGGTTGGAAAAAGTATGTGAACCCCTAGGCTAATGACTTCTCCAAAAGCTAGTCAGGAGTCAGCTAACTTGGAGTCCAGTCAATGAGACGAGATTGGAGATGTTGGTTAGAGCTGCCTTGCCCTATAAAAAACACACAAAATTTGAGTTTGCTATTCACAAGAATCATTGCCTGATGTGAACCATGCCTCGAACAAAAGAGATCTCTGAAGACCTAAGATTAAGAATTGTTGACTTGCATAAAACAGGAAAGCATTACAAAAGTGTTTCTAAAAGCCTTGATGTTCATCAGTCCACAAATTGTCTATAAAATGGAGAAAGTTCAGCACTGTAGCTACTCTCCCGAGGAGTGGCCGTCCTGCAAAGATGACTGCAAGAGCACAACGCAGAATGCTCAATGAGATTAAGAATCCTAGTGTCAGCTAAAGACTACAGAAATCTCAGGAACATGCTAACATTTCTGTTGACAAGTCTACGATACGTAAAACACTAAACAAGAATAGTGTTCATGGGAGGGCCCCACGGAAGAAGAAAGGGGTTCACGTGTCCAAAACAAAACATTGCTGCACGTCTGAAGTTTGCAAAAGTGCACCTGGATTTCCAGTCGTGGCAAAATATTCTGTGGACAGATGAAACTACAGTTGAGTTGATTGGAAGGAACACACAACACTATGTGTGGAGAAAAAAAGGCACAGCACACCCACATCAAAACCTCATCCCAACTGTAGTATGGTGGAGGGAGCATCATGGATTGGGGCTGCTTTAGTTCCTCAGGGCCTGGACAGCTTGCTGTCATCGACGGAAAAATGAATTCCCAAGTTTATCAAGACATTTTGCAAGAGAATGTAAAGCTATCCGTCCGCCAATTGAAGCTCAACAGAAGTTGGGTGACGCAACAGGACAACAACCCAAAACACAGAAGTAAATCAAAAACAGAATGGCTTCAACAGAAGAAGATACGCCTTCTGGAGTGGCCCAGTTAGTCTTGACCTCAACCTGATTGAGATGCTATGGTATGATCTCAAGAGAGCAGTTCACACCAGACATCCCAAGAATATTGCTGAACTGAAACTAAAGATGAATGGTCCAAAATTCCTCCTGACGGTTGTGCAGGTTTGATCCGCCACTACAGGAAACGTTTAGTTGAGGTTATTGCTGCCAAAGGAGGGTCAACCAGTTATTAAATCCAAGGGTTCACATACTTTTTCCACCCTGCACTGTGAATGTTTACACAGTGTGTTCAGTAAAGACATGAAAACGTGTAATTGTTTGTGTGTTATTAGTTTAAGCAGACTGTGTTTGTCTATTGTTGTGAACTAGATGAAGATCAGATCAAATGTTATGACCAATTTATGCAGAAATCCAAGTATTTTCAAAGGGTTCACATACTTTTTCTTGCCACTGTATATACAAAAGTATGTGGACACTTCTTCAAATTAGTGGATTAGGCTATTTCAGTCACACTTGTTGCTGACAGGTGCATAAAATCGAGCACACAGCCAATCTCCATAGACAACTGCTTTCTTCTGGAAAATGTGAAGTCCAAGATGGACAAAGGGGGCGTTGTTGGGGCTGTGTTTCTGGACCTAAGGAATGCTTTTGATACTGTTAAACATGAGATTCTCGTCACAAAATTGTCCAAGTTCAACTTTTCCCCCGATGCCTTGAGATGGATGAAATCATACCTTGAAGGCAGAACTCAGTGTGTCAGAGTGAGCAATGAGCTGTCGCCCACTCTTAGCTATGATGTGGGCGTGCCCCAAGGGTCAATACTGGGCCCCTCCTGTTCAGCCTGTACATTAATCTGCCTTCTGTCTGTACTGGGTCTGAAGTTCAAATGTATGCAGATGATACAGTGATATATGGGCATGCAAAGAGCAAACAACAAGCTGCACAAGAACTCACTACTGTCCAGGTTACAAAGTAGCTCAGTGACTAGTGTTTGCATCTCAATGTGAAAAAAAACTGTTTGCATGTTCTTCACAAAGAGGGCAACAGATGCTACTGAGCTAGATGTCGATGTGTCAGGGGAGAAGCTCCAGGTGGTATCTGATTTTAAGTATCTTGGCATCATACTCGATTCCAACCTCTCTTTTAAAAAGCATGTGAAAAAGGTAATTCAGATAACCAAATTCAACCTAGCTAATTTCAGATTTATATGAAATTGTTTGACTACAGAGGTAGGAAAACTGTACTTCAAATCTATGATACTCCCCCACTTAACATACTGCTTGACTAGTTGGGCCCAAGTTTGCTGTACAACATTAAGACCTATTCAGTCTGTCTACAAACAGCCTTAAAAGTGCTTGATAGGAAGCCCAATAGCCATCATCACTGTTACATCCTCAGAAAGCATGAGCTCCTGAGTTGGGAAAATATTGTGCAATACACCAACACATGTCTTGTATTCAAGATCCACAAGGTCTGCCATGAGAGGTGACTGTATAGTTCCCTTAAGGAAAAGCACCTTTAGTAAATCCGCTTTCTCTGTGAGAGCTTCCCATGTCTGGAATGCACTGCCATCAGACACACATAACTGCACCACATATCACACTTTCACAAAATGCATGAATACATGGCTAAAGGTCAATCAGATTTGTGAACATAATCCCTAGCTGTGTATTGCCGCTTTCCATGTTGTCTGTTGTCTGTAGCTTGTGAGGTGTGGAAACACTTTGTTGTTGTTATGAATTTTGTCTTGCTGCTTTTTGTTCTATGTTGCTCTGTCTGTATGCTATGTCTTGCTTGTCCTATGTTGCTCTGCGTGTGCTCACAGCTCAATGATTGTCTATATTGTAATTGTTTTTAATAACCTGCCCAGGGACTGCGGTTGAAAATTAGCCGGCTGGCTAAAACCGTCACTTTTACTGAAACGTTGATTAATGTGCACTGTCCCTGTCAAAATAAAATAAACTCAAACAAACAGTGGCTGTAGAATGGCCTTACTGAAGAGCTCCGTGACTTTCAACATGGCAACATCAAAGGATGCCACCTTTCCAACAAGTCAGTTCGTCAAATTTCTGCCCTGCTAGAGTTGCCCCAGTTAACTGTAAGTGCTGTTATTGTGAAGTGGAAACGTCTAGTAGCAACAACAGCTCAGCCGTGAAGTGGTAGGCCACACAAGCTCACAGAACGGGTACTGTCAAGTGCTGAAGCGTGTAGCAACACTCACTATCGAGTTCTAAACTGCCTATGGAAGCAAAATCAGCACATGACAATGCCCCCATGCACAAAGCAAGGTCCATACAGAAATGGTTTGTCGAGATCGGTGTGGAAGAACTTGACTGGCCTGCACAGAGCCCTGACCTCAACCCCATCGAACTCCTTTGGGATGAATTGGAACGCCGACTACAAGCCAGGCCTAATCACTCAACATCAGTGCCCGACCTCACTAATGCTCTTGTGGTTGAATGGAAGCAAGTCCCCGCAGCAATGTTCCAACATCTAGTGGAAAGCCTTCCCAGGGGAGTGGAGGCTGTTATAGCAGCAAAAGGGGAACCAACTCCATATTAATGCCCACAATTTTGGAATGAGATGTTCAACAAGCAAGTGTCCACATACATTTGGTCATGTAGTGTACATTATACAGTGCCTTGCGAAAGTATTCGGCCCCCTTGAACTTTGTGACCTTTTGCCACATTTCAGGCTTCAAACATAAAGATATAAAACTGTATTTTTTGTGAGGAATCAGCAACAAGTGGGACACAATCATGAAGTGGAACGACATTTATTGGATAGTTCAATTTTGGTTTCATCTGACCAGAGCACCTTCTTCCACATGTTTGGTGTGTCTCCCAGGTGGCTTGTGGCAAACTTTAAACGACACTTTTTATGGATATCTTTAAGAAATGGCTTTCTTCTTGCCACTCTTCCATAAAGGCCAGATTTGTGCAATATACGACTGATTGTTGTCCTATGGACAGAGTCTCCCACCTCAGCTGTAGATCTCTGCAGTTAATCCAGAGTGATCAGGGGCCTCTTGGCTGCATCTCTGATCAGTCTTCTCCTTGTATGAGTTGAAAGTTTAGAGGGACGGCCAGGTCTTGGTAGATTTGCAGTGATCTGATACTCCTTCCATTTCAATATTATCGCTTGCACAGTGCTCCTTGGGATGTTTAAAGCTTGGGAAATCTTTTTGTATCCAAATCCGGCTTTAAACTTCTTCACAACAGTATCTCGGCCCTGCCTGGTGTGTTCCTTGTTCTTCATGGTGCTCTCTGCGCTTTTAACGGACCTCTGAGACTATCACAGTGCAGGTGCATTTATACGGAGACTTGATTACACACAGGTGGATTGTATTTATCATCATTAGTCATTTAGGTCAACATTGGATCATTCAGAGATCCTCACTGAACTTCTGGAGAGAGTTTGCTGCACTGAAAGTAAAGGGGCTGAATAATTTTGCACGCCCAATTTTTCAGTTTTTGATTTGTTAAAAAAGTTTGAAATATCCAATAAATGTCGTTCCACTTCATGATTGTGTCCCACTTGTTGTTGATTCTTCACAAAAAAATACAGTTTTATATCTTTATGTTTGAAGCCTGAAATATGGCAAAAGGTCGCAAAGTTCAAGGGGGCCGAATACTTTTGCAAGGCACTGTATGTTCTAAAGTACAAATAGCCGGATATTTTTTTAAACATTTCTGTGAATCAATGATAGCCTCATGCTAAGCTAACACTCCAAGGCTGCGTTTACACATGGAGCCCAATTCTGACATGTTTTCCGCTAGTTGTTCTTTGACCAATCACATCAGATCTTTTCATGTCAGATCTTTTTCAAAGCTGAGCTAATTGGTCAAAAGACCAATAAGTGAAAAAAAGATCTGCCTGTGTGTAAATGCAGCCAAATAGGAGACTATATATATATATATATATATATATATATATATATATATATATATATATATATATATATATATATATATATAAATGATTCTACTTTAGCACTACTGATTCTACATCTCTATAAAGTGGCAACTTATTCATTAAAAGGGCCAACAGCCTACTACTGCTTGCTGAGCTGCATGTTGATGAGGTTAAAGTGCTGCAACACTGCCACCCTGTGTTCGTCTGAAGTATTATACCCACTCAAGGCCAGTCACCATCAACACTGGCCAGAGGCAGTAATGCGATTTCTAATGACAAATTCATCATTAACCTTAACATTTATACTAGCCCTAACTCTAAACTAAGAAAAAAAGCCAATGCATGTGTTGATCAGTTCCGACAATAATCGGCAATGTTGCCCTTTCTGTCAAGGTGCTCTAGTGTCTACAACTACATTTCCCAAACTCTGTCCCGGAGACCCCAAGAGGTGCACATTTTGTTTTTTGCCCTAGCACTACACAGCCGATTAAAATAATCAACTCATCATCAAGCTTAGATTATTTGAATCAGCTGTGTAGTACTAGGGGGGAAAACTATTTTGGAAATGCTGGCCTATAATGATAGACTCTTGACCATTCTGTAAACTGGAGCTTCTATCAGTAGGCCTCATAGAGAATTATAGAGGCCTCTAGTGACCAAAAGGCACTTTTAGCATAGGCAGCTCGTGGGGCATGGTCAACAGCGTGGGGATTCCTATGGGTTTTTGCCTCATTGGCGCTCCCCATGCTGTCACAGACACGATAATGCAGGGTTCCCCAACTAGTGGCCGGCCAGCGGGTGGTTTTATTGATTTTTAGCAAGGAAATAATAATGTCTGCATTTTCATTGTTGTCCATAAAAGACAGATCTTTTCCCAAGTATTCCCACGCATAATAGAGACAGGTGATCGTATATGTTTTAGTCAAGTATTATATCTGTTTGGGGTTCTTGCGGTCAATTTACAGTCTACAAATCATTTGTAATTATGTTCTGGCCCCAACCATCCACAGCAAAAGTCCTCTATCTAGCTCTATGGCAGGCCAACATTATTGATGGGTCAGATCTGTGGTGAATGGTGGTATTCACTCTGTTGCTCTGTCTTATATAACACCTGAATCCATGTTTATCACAGTGGTAAAATTATTGATGGATGTTGTTGATGATTTTAAAATGATGTCAATAGGCTTTCAGCACCCGTAAGTCTTCATCTGTCCATTTATCAATAGTTATCAAAGTTATCGGTGGAACATTTCACAAGTTTCTCGTCCATCTGACTGCCATTGTTTTGAATTGTCAACTTGACTTCCAGATTTTTCCCACTCTAGCCTCGCTTTCGTTTATGACCAAATCCAATATGTCCAACAGCTATGGACAGAAGTGACTTTATGTAGCAAGTTAGGAGAACTAACGCAGCAGGTTATGAGAATTAACGTAGCAGGTTAGGATAATCAGGTTGAGGTTAGGAAAAGGGTTAGGGTTAGATAAAATTCTACAGTTGTTCCTGACTTAACTAGAACATGCAACTTTTGGCCAGGTGTACTCAATCCAGACACAACCCTGACTGAAGCCTATTATCATGATCAACAATGTTCTTAACCTTTCACCTTTGGAGGGAAAGTATAACTAATTTAAAATGTTACCTTATATATATTCCCATTCTGAAGTCCAGGATTATGATGAAAACTGAGTCTGGGCAGTTCTCAACCCCACCAGGGGGAGACATATCCCACTAAAAACTTCTGTCCCGTACATGAGCTGAGAGCAACAGAAAGCAACTGTCAACAGTCTTAATTTGACTCTCCTAATTTCCTCTCCCCAAGACCTGGACAGGTGAAGAGAGAAGGCATCCAGCACATTTATTTCACCCTTCCTGTGTTTTAAGATCAGTGCAGATAGTAAGAGGAGAGCAAATAAGGAAACACCTGTAATATCAATTCCTTGAACCAACAGAGACTGTGGACAATGGTCAGATGATACTGTATTTATCCAGAATGGTTTACATGTATATTTGTTAACATACGCCCTCCATGTCCAAAGAATAATCAGTGTGGGACAGACAGCAATGATTCCCACAGTCCTCCTCCGCTCCCTCAAGGATGCAGTCTTGGAAGAAAACTCTTCAGCTGGTCTGTTAGGGGGTCTGAGTGTGTGTGTGTGTGTGTGTGTGTGTGTGTGTGTGTGTGTGTGTGTGTGTGTGTGTGTGTGTGTGTGTGTGTGTGTGTGTGTGTGTGTGTGTGTGTGTGTGAGTGTGTGTGTCTGTTTCTGTTCTTGCACATGCATGAAAAAAATCTTCTCTGCATCTTCTCTGGAAAAGAACGAGGAGAGAGAAAAGAGGGGGAAGGGAGGAGGAGGGGGAGTGCAGCATGATCTTTCCTTCCTCTGGGGCCTCAGCGGTCCCCAAACAGGCAACCCCGGGCCCTCTGCGGAGCAGCTGTCAGACCCCGTGTCCTGGCTTTTCCGGCCTGGACTGTGGGAAAGTCGGCCTCCCTCTTATCCTGCTTCCTGACGGGACGCTAAATATACCCAGGCCTTTTGTTCCCCACACTTCCCAAAATACGCCACCACCACCACTGACATCAAACATGTTCTTTCAGTGTTCCTCTCACCAGCCTTTCGATGCTGACGCTCTTCCCTGGCTGGGACAGAGGACTGTTTTCCTGTATGGAGAGAAAAGAGGAAAGGAGAGGACAGGAGAGGGGAAGGGAGGGAGGGAGAGAGGGAGGGAGGGAGGGAGGGAGGGGACAGGAGAAGAGAGGGGAGGGGAGGGGAGGGGAGGTCTGTGGGGTTGGGGGGGTTAATGGGGTGGAGCGGCGGGGTATGGTAGGGTCCTAAGGAATGGAGTGGCTTGTTGAGTTGGAAACAGAGAGCAAAGAGGACCTGGTGAATTGAAGTGAGAATTGAGTTCTGATTTGGACCAAGATTTCTCAAGTGCAAACCACTTATCATTTGCATTAATGACGAATTAATTATCCAAAGACATTCTATATCAACATGGCTGGGTGAGCTCAATGGTATATACTTTAATGACTGGGATTTTGAGCTGGTTGACTGCTATGTCCATCTTGTTAAGACTATGTTGGTCTACATGACCTTTCTGTGGGTCAGGACATGCTCCACTGTAGGCCGGTTACAGCCAGATTCTCATGGGTTAGAGTTAAGCACTGGCTTCAAGCTAGAAACACACACACACACCATTACACAAACAAACACACACAAACACATAGACATAGCATGCACGCATGCACACACACACCATTATACAGTACAAAAACACACACATACCATTTTATGAGCACCCATACACTCACATGAGTGCACAAATTACCACATTTCCTCTTACATTTTCCTTTCTTCCCACTTGCCATAACTGGGCCACTGAACTGAACATAGAACAGAGAAATGGAGGAGAGGAGAGGTTGAGCGGAGGAAAGGAGAGGACCATGGGATTATAGTAAAGGAGAAATGACTAAATTATTTACTCTAACCCTTCCTCTGGGTGGTCAGAGAGTCTCAAACATTACAGACAAGTGAGTGTCTATGAGAGGGAGAGAGAGCGAGGGAGAGAGAGCGAGGGAGAGAGAGCGAGAGAGAGAGAGAGAGAGAGATGTCATGCTGCTTGGTGGACATCATCTAAGACATCAGTCAGTCATTCAGTAATTTGATCCGCCTCCCTGTGTTATCTCAACTTATATTGTATCTCTACCGGACCTTTCTGCCTCCTTCCCTTCTCCCAGAGATGACTGGGTCCATTCAGATAAACTCCCTCTATATGTCAATGGTCTGTTTTCACTCACCCATATCCATCTCTTATCCATCTCTTGTCTCTCCCATTCACAGAATAAAGGATGCTGACTGAGTTTTCTGATAAGTCTGGGGTTCTGGTGACTAAATCCCAGTCACGCACACACATGCACTCATTTTTAAATACTTTATTTGAATCCATCAATTCAATTTGATATTAAAAAAGGATCCAAATATGTCAAAGGTCCCTGTATGCATAGACATTCAAGGTGACAGGGGAATGGACGCTTATTGAGTGCAATAGGGAGTAGCATTTGAGAGGAAGCTTGTCTATCTCTGGAAAAGGGAAAGGGGGATACCTAGTCAGTTGTACAACTGAATGCCTTCAACCACATTTAACCCAACTCCTCTGAATCAGAGAGGTGCAGGAGGCTGCCTTAATCAACATCCACAGCACCCAGGCAACAGTGTGTTAACTACCTTGCTCAGGGGTAGAAAGACAGATGTATTGTATTCTCAATTTGGTCTATATTAAAGGGCACTTCATTTAATATAACAGGCTTTTAAAATGCAATATTGGTGCACCATTTCTACTTAAAATGTTAGCGAATCGCAAAAGGCACTCTTTTTGTGGAACGACCTAGCAACATTTCCTGTTTCCAGCCTACAAACCACACAGGATTAGAGATCACACAAAAACACATACACACACACATTCTCATAAATGTACAAAAATTCACAAATACCCACCCCCACACACACACACACACACACACACACACACACACACACACACACAGAGCAGAGTACAGCCTAATTGTGGAAGAACAGAACACAGTTCCACTGAACAACATGAACATCTGGGTCTCCAATAACGTCTTGGGCCTCCAGATAGGCTACCACTCCAGATAGAGGCCAGGTCCCAGGGAGATGGCAGCAGGCCAGGTACTAAGCAAAACAAACTGGTTCAGAAATACTTGCAGGGACCCTCAGAGGACAAGACCTAAGATCAGCTCCATCACTGTGAGAATCATCCCTCCCCCAGCTAGCTCTCCCTCTCCCTACCCTATCAGACCTGGGTTCAAATAGTAGTTGTTTTCTTTAAAATGAAGTGTTTGATTGAGGCTGCCCAGAATGGGCAGATGGGCAGGGTTTGCATTTTGGGGATTATTCCATTGGTTCCATTGCACCAGGAAAGCTTGATCAAACAGATACAAGTATGTGAAAGAAAACAAATATTAGTTAAACACAGGTCTGCTCAACAAGATCTCACAGTCTCATGTCAGAATTAGACATTCATTCATGTTTCTCAAATGTCAAATTTCGAAGTTGTTCCAAACGTCAAATTTCAAAGTGTTTAAGGTTAAGTTTTAACTCTGAATGGTTACGGTAAGGGTTAACGTTTGGGATAGGCTTAAAACAACAACATCAACAAAAACTTTATATCATGATTCAAACATGCAACCTTCTGCACCATAGGCAGTTGCTTACATCCATCCATTAGCAAACCTGAAACCTACTTGAAGGTAACAAGAGCTCACTGTTGCCACTACTGGCTGTTTTTGTTTTTACAAAATCTGCTGACGTCCTCAAACATGGATGGACGTCTAATCCCAATTTGTATCGCGGGTGACCTGGCTGGGTCTGTTCCCTGTTCCCCCAGCCACCCCAGGCCTCCACAGGCCCCGACGACAGAGAACATGTTTTTGGTCTTAGTCAGGGAGGATATTGGAGAGACACAATCAAGAACATCTGTGAGGAGTCGATACACACAAAAACTTCCTCTCGCTGTTCGAGAGACACACACACACACACATACAAACATGACACACACCAATACACTAACAACATTTAACAGCAGTCCAGATTTACACCCTGTTCCAGTGAATCTCAGATATGATCCACAGGATATCATCCACATAGTCTGTGTGGCCTTTCTGCCTGACTCACGGAGCCCATCTGGGCACACACTCAGTACACTCACTGCTGGGGCTGGGGCTGTGACTATGGTGCCTACTCAATATACTTTGTGTTAGATATATCTCCCTGTAACAGACTGTAGGGCTGGGCAACTCACCATGAAGCATTTCATTATGGCACCAAGTTCATTCAATATAGTGTAGAGCTGGTCCAGGTAAAATGTTACTAAGGTACCCACTCGATACAGTGTGGGACTGCACACTAAGGCAGCACCCACTCAATACAGCACTGGGCTGGGGCCAGGATCTCTGTGCGCTCCCTGTGGCAGTTCCACTGTGGAGAGGCCTGCCAGGCCAGGCAGCATGGATCAACAGGACAGATCTATGGAAAGAGCAGGATGGACCTTGATGCAGCCCATTGATTGACTGAGGGCACAGAGACAGGTGGTAGTGCATTATGGAGAGAGGAGTACTGTACTTTGATCTGCATAAAGAAAAGGTGTATGTATGTATGTGTGTGTGTGTGTGTGTGTGTGTGTGTGTGTGTGTGTGTGTGTGTGTGTGTGTGTGTTCTCGCACACGCATGGAAAAATCATCTCTGGAAGAGAAGTGTGTGTGTGTGATTAAGAGAGAGGGGGGGGGGGGGAGCGAGATGATAGAGGAGGATGATGGATAGATGACAACAAGAGATAGAGGAGATAGAGAGATGATGGATAGAGGCCAGCAGAAAGCAAAGATGCAGAAACGGCATGAGTGATAGAACAGAAGGGAGTTGTGAATGGTGGAGCAGAAGAGGAAGAGACAGAGAGGGAGAGGGGGAGAGTGGTGTTGTTATCCAGGCAACAGCAGCAGGAAGTGTGTTAAACCTCTCTGCTGACCGCTGACCCTTGACCTCTGCAGTAGTGGTGTGTGGGTAAAATCACTGGGGAAGCAAAGCCAGGAAAAAAGACACATTACAACCTATGTGTTGTGATAATTGTTTGCTCTACAACCCATTAGTTCATACGTCACGTGATATTTAAGGCCAAGAAGACAACAGTCTCACAGTGGAAGAATAAATTCAACCACACATTTGTTTCATCACAAAACCAGATAGCAACATCTGTCTGCTGAAGTCCACAAAAAATGTTTGCATGTAACAAAAAGTTACATGACCTACAGTACGGTCAAGCAAGTTAATGTGTCCGACATTGTCGAATGACTAAACTATTGATTTAGAACCACAGAGAGTTACCGCAAGTCGCAAAGAAAACAGAAGATGTCTCCGCTATCCCAGCACCATTTCAACTTAAACATTTCAACATCATCAAATAATCTAACCCTATGTAGGCTATCATGATGGTCACACTTGGCCAATAAAATGTTGCAACCTAAATAGAATTTCACTTATACTAAACAAAAATAGAAACACAACATGCAAAGATTTCAAAGATTTACAGTTTAAAGAGTTACAGTTCATAAAAGGAAATCAGTCAATTGAAATATATTAATTAGGCCCTAATCTATGGATTTCACATGACTGACAATACAGATATGCATCTGTTGGTCACAAATACCTTTAAAAAAGGTAGGGGAGTGGATCATTAAACCAGTCAGTATCTGGTGTGACCACCATTTGCCTCACGCAGCGTGGCACATCTCCTTCGCATAGAGTTGATCAAGCTGTTGATTGTGACCTGTGGAATGTTGTCCCACTCCTCTTCAATGGCTGTGCGAAGTTGCTGGATATTGGCAGGAACTGGAACACACTTTCGTACACGTTGATCCTCAGCATCCCAAACATGCTCAATGAGTGACATGTGTGGTGAGTATGCAGGCCATGGAAGAAGTGGCCAGTAGTGGCCAGCTTCCAGGAATTGTGTTCAGATCCTTGCGACATGTGGCTGTGCATTTCCATGCTGAAACATGAGGTGATGGCGGAAGATTAATGGCACTACAATGGGCCTCAGGAGCTCGTCAATTCAAAATGCCATCGGTAAAATGCTATTGTGTTCGTTTTCCGTAGCTTATGTCTGCCCATACCATAACCCCACCACCACCATGGGGCACTCTGTTCATAATGTTGACATCAGCAAACCACTTGCGCACACAACGTCATACACGTGGTCTGCAGGTGTGAGGCCGGGTGGACGTCCTGCCAAATTCTCTAAAACAACGTTGGAGGTGGCTTATGGTAGAGAAATGAACATTACATTCTCTGGTAACAGCTCTGGTGTGTAAGGACAGACGCCGGGGACGAGAAGCAGGTACAGGGAGTGAACATTTAATGAATAACGGACATGAAACAGCACAGGACCAGAATACGGACAGCGTCTGGACAGGGGAAACGGAAATGACAACAATGCTGACACAGGGAACACACGGGGAAGCAGACAGAGATAGAGAAGGCAATCAACAAATTAAAGGAGTCCAGGTGAGTCCAATGATGCTGCTGCGTATGATGGTGACCGGTGATGAAGCACAGGTGACGTAACGATGGTGACAGGTGTGTGTAATGAAGGCAGTCTGTTGCCCTCGAGCACCAGAGAGGAAGAGCGGGAGCAGGCGTGACGAGGTGGACATTCCTGCAGTCAACATGCCAATTGCACGCTCCCTCAAAACTTGAGACATCTGTGGCATTGTGTTGTTTGACAAAACTGCACATTTTAGAGTGGCCTTTTATTGTCCCAACACAAGGTGCACCTGTGTAATGATCATGCTGTTTATTCAGCTTGTTGATATGCCACACCTGTCAGGTGGATGAATTATCTTGGCAAAGAAAAAATGCTCATTAACAGGGATGTAAACCAATTTGTGCACAAAATGTGAAAGAAATAAGCTTATGGAAAATTTCTGGAATCTTTTATTTTAGCTCATGAAACATGGGACCAACACTTTACATGATGTGTATATATTTTTGTTCAGTATAGTTAATTACATGCTTCAGATGGTGATGATCACTGACCATTCAATAGCTTATTTCCAGTTTCAGTGTTTTCATATACCTTCAAATTATAAGGGCAAATAATAGGTAACAGGTGTGCAAAACCCTTCAATTACCCACTGGGCACACACTGGTTGAACAAACATTGTTTCCACAGCAATTAAATGAAACCAACTTGGAATAGATGTAGAATTGAAGTGTGTGCCCAGATGGGTATGTAAAGTTATTTCAATGGCCTAGCAGTTATAACTGAATGATACGTGTTTAGGATGCAAACCAAACAGGCTACACTTTGTCCAAACTCGGATTGATGCTACTTTGTCAACATGAACAGTTGGCTATTTTGTGAGCCTCTCATCCCAGTGTTTTCAAATCAAATCACATCAAAGTTTATTTGTCACGTGCGCCGAATACAACAGGTAGAGAGAGATCTTACAGTGAAATGCTTACGTACAGGCTCTAACCAATGGTGCAGGGGAAAAAAGTATGTGTGTGTGTAGGTAAGTAAAGAAATAAAACAACAGTAAAAAGACATTTGAAAAAAGAGTAGCAAGGCTATATACAGACACTGGTTAGTCAGGCTTATTGAGGTAGTGTGTACATGTAGGACGGGTTAAAGTGACTGCATATATGTTGAACAGAAAGTAGCAGAAGCGTAAAAAGAGGGGTTGGCGGGTGGTGGGACACAATGCAGGTAGCCAGGTTAGCCAATGTGCGGGAGCACTGGTTGGTCCGGCCAATTTAGGTAGTATGTAAGATAAACAGAGAGAAGCAGCAGCGTAAAAGAGGGGTTGGGGGGAGGCACACAATGCAAATAACCATTTGATTACCTGTTCAGGAGTCTTATGGCTTGGGGGTAAAAACTGTTGAGAAGCCTTTTTGTCCTAGACTTGACACTCCGGTACCGCTTGCCATGCGGTAGTAGAGAGAACAGTCTATGACTGGGGTCTTTGACAAGTTTTAGGGCCTTCCTCTGACACCGCCTGGTGTAGAGGTCCTGGATGGTAGGCAGCTTTGCCCCAGTGATGTATTGGGCCGTACGCACTACTCTCTGAAGTGCCTTGCGGCCGAGCAATTGCCGTACCAGGCAGTGATGCAACCGGTCAGGATGCTCTCGATGTTGCGGCTGTAGAACCTTTTGAGGATCTCAGAACCCATGCCAAATCTTTTTAGTTTCCTGAGGGGGAATAGGCTTTGTCGTGCCCTCTTCACGACTGTATTGGTGTGTTTGGACCAATCTAGTTTGTTGTTGATGTGGACACCGAGGAATTTGAAGCTCTCAACCTGCTCCACTACAGCCCTGTCGATGAGAATGGGGACGTGCTCGGTGCTCCTTTTCCTGTAGTCCACAATCAACTCCTTAGTCTTGGTTACTTTGAGGGATAGGTTGTTATTCTGGCACCACCCGGCCAGGTCTCTGACCTCCTCCCTATATGCTGTCTCGTCGTTGTCGGTGATCAGGCCTACCACTGTTGTGTCGTCAGCGAACTTAATGATGGTGTTGGAGTCGTGCCTGGCCACGCAGTTGTGGGTGTACAGGGAGTACAGGAGGGGACTGAGCATGCACCCCTGGGGAGCTCCAGTGTTGAGGATCAGCGTGGCAGATGTGTTGCTACCTAACCTCACCACCTGGGGGCAGAGGGAGGTGTGTAGTCCCAGGATCCTTAGCTTGGTGATGAGCTTTGAGGGTACTATGGTGTTGAACGCTGAGCTGTAGTCAATGAACAGCATTCTCACATAGGTTATCCTTTTGCCCAGGTGGGAAACGGCAGTGTGGAGTGCAAAAGAGATTGCATCATCTGTGGATATGTTTGGGGGGTTATGCCAATTGGAGTGGGTCTAGGGTTTCTGGAATAATGGTGTTGATGTGAGCCATTACCAGCCTTTCAAAGCACTTCATGGCTACGGACGTGAGTGCTATGGGTCTGTAGTCATTTAGGCAGGTTGCTTTTGTGTTCTTGGGCACAGAGACTATGGTGGTCTGCTTGAAGCATGTTGGTATTACAGACTCAATCGGGGACATGTTGAAAATGTCAGTGAAGACACCTGCCAGTTGGTTAGCACATGCCCAGAGCACACGTCCTGGTAATCCGTCTTTCCTCGCAGCCTTGTGTATGTTGACCTGTTTAAAGGTCTTACTCACGTCGGCAACGGAGAGTGTGATCACACAGTCATCCGGAACAGCTGATGCTCTCATGCATGCCTCAGTGTTGCTTGCCTCGAAGTGAGCATAGAAGTGATTTAGCTCGTCTGGTAGGCTCGTGTCACTGGGCAGCTCGCGGCTGTGCTTCTCTTTGTAGTCTGTAATAGTTTGCAAGCCCTGCCACATCCGACGAGGGTCGGAGCCGGTGTAGTATGATTCAATCTTATCCCTGTATTGACGCTTTGCCTGTTTGATGGTTCGTCGCAGGGCATAGCGGGATTTCTTGTAAGCTTCCGGGTTAGAGTCCCGCAGCTTGAAAGCGGCAGCTCTACCCTTTAGCTCAGTGTGAATGTTGCCTGTAATCCATGGCTTCTGGTTGGGGTATGTACGTACTGTGGGGACGGCGTCCTCAATGCACTTATTGATAAAGCCAGTGACTGATGTGCTGTATTCCTCAATGTCATCGGAAGAATCCCGGAACATGTTCCAGTCTGTGATAGCAAAGCATTACTGTAGTTTAGCATCTGCTTCATCTGACCATTTTTTTATAGACCGAGTCACTGGTGCTTCCTGCTTTAATTTTTGCTTGTAAGCAGGAATCAGGAGGTTAGAGTTGTGGTCGAATTTACCAAATGGAGGGCGAGGGAGAGCTTTGTACGCGTCTCTGTGTGTGAAGTACAGGTGATCCATACTTTTTTCCCCTCTGGTTGCACATTTAACATGTTAATAGAGATTTGGTAGAACTGAATCAAGTTTCCTTGCATTAAAGTCTCCGGCCACTAGGAGCACCGCCTCTGGTTGAGTGGTTTCCTGTTTGCTTATTTCCTTATACAACTGACTGAGTGCGGTCTTAGTGCCAGCATCTGTCTGTGGTGGTAAATAAACAGCCACTAAAAGTATAGCTGAGAACTCTCTAGGCAAGTAGTGTGGCCTGCAGTTTATCACAATATACTCAACTTCAGGCGGGAAAAATCTAGAGACTTCCTTAGATTTCGTGCACCAGCTGTTGTTTACAAATATGCACAGACCGCCCCCTCGTCTTACCGGAGTGTCCTGTTCTATCCTGCCGGTGCAGCGTGTATCCCGCTAGCTGAATATCCATGTCGTCATTCAGCCACGATTCCGTGAAGCATAGAATATTACAGTTTTTGATGTCCCGTTGGTAGGATATTCGTGATCTTACCACGTCTAGTTTATTGTCCAATGATTGCACGTTGGCGAGTAATATTGACGGTAACGGCAGCTTTCATGGTTGTCTTCTGCGGGTCCGGACGAGGCATCCAGCTCTTTGTCCTCTGCGTCGCTTCCTTTTGTGAATAATTGGGATGTCTGCCCTGTGGGGTGTTTGGAGAATATCGTGTGAGTCCTGCTTGCTGCTGTTGTTGTTGTTGTTGTTGTTGTTGAAGAAATCTTCGTCTAATCCGAGGTGAGTGATCGCTGTCCTGATATCTAGAAGCTCTTTTCTTCTGTAAGATACGGTTGCAGAAACATTATGTACAAAATAATTTACAAATATTACGGGGAAAAAAACACATAATAGCACAATTGTTTAGGAGACCGTAAAAGGGTGGCCATCTCCTCCAGCGCCATTTTCCCCTTGTGCATAAAGTTAAGGACAAATACATACTGTAAAACATGGTGCAGCCAAGCGCCTGCACCATGAAAGGAAGGGAATGCAAATGTATTGTGCATGATTTTCAAGAGGCTTCAGTGTAAACAGGTGCAATGATACTCTCATCCCTGTGCTAGGTATGTGAACATCTTGTGCGATGTACCCAACCAAGTACAGCTACAGTGCCTTGCAAAAGTATTCATCCCCCTTGGCATTTTTCCTATTTTGTTGCATTACAACCTGTAATTTAAATTGATTTCATGTAATGGACAAACACAATATAATCCAAATTGGTGAAGTGAAATGAAAAAAAGTAATAATAATAATTTAACGGAAAAGAGGTGTGTGCATATGTATTCACCCCCTTTGCTATGAAGCTCCTAAATACGATCTGGTGAAACCAATTACCTTCAGAAGTCACATAATTAGTTAAATAAAGTCTACCTATGTGCAACCTCAGTGTCACATGATCTGTCACATGATCTCAGTATGTATATATATATACCTGTTCTGAAAGGCCCCAGAGTCTGCACAATCAAGCAAGCGGCACCATGAAGACGAAGGAGCTCTCCAAACAGGTCAGGGACAAAGTTGTGGAGAAGTACAGGTCAGAGTTGGGTTATAAAAAAATATCAGAAACTTTAAACATCCCACGGAGCACCATTAAATCCATTATTAAAAAATGGAAAGAATATGGAACCACAAAAAACCTGCCAAGAGAGGGCCGCCCACCAAACCTCAAGGACCAGGCAAGGAGGGCAACAAAGAGACCTAAGATACCCCGAAGGAGCTCCAAAGCTCCACGTGGTAGATGGGAGTATCTGTCCACAGGACCACTTTAAACCATACACTCCACAGAGCTGGGCTTTTTGGAAGAGTGGCCAGAAAAAAGCCATTGCATAAAGAAAAAAATAAGGAAACACGTTTGGTGTTCGCCAAAAGGCATGTGGGAGACTCCCCAAACATATGGAAGAAGGTTCTCTGGTCAGATGAGACTAAAATTGAGCTTTTTGGCCATCAAGGAAAATGCTATGTCTGGCGCAAACCCAACTCCTATCATCACCCCGAGAACACCATCCCCACAGTGAAGCATGGTGGTGGCAGCATCATGCTGTGAGAATGTTTTTCATCGGCAGGGACTGGAAAACTGGTCAGAATTGAAGGAATGATAAATGGCGCTAAATACAGGAAAATTCTTGAGGGGAACCTGTTTCAGTCTTCCAGAGATTTGAGACTGGGACGGAGGTTCACCTTCCAGCAGGACAATGACCCTAAGCATACTGCTAAAGCAACACTTGACTGGTTTAACGGGAAACATTTAAATGTCTTGGAATGGCCTAGTCAAAGCCCAGACCTCAATCCAATTGAGAATCTGCGGTATGACTTAAAGATAGCTGTACACCAGCGGAACCCATCCAACTTGAAGGAGCTGGAGCAGTTTTGTCTTGAAGATTGGGCAACAAACCCAGTGTTTAGAGGTGCCAAGCTTTTGAGACCTCAAGAGATGTGCAGCTGTAATTTCTGCAAAAGGTGGCTCTACAAAGTATTGACTTTGGGGGGTTGAATAGCTATGCACGCTCGAGTTCTGTTTTTCTGTCTTATTTCTTGTTTGTTTCACAATAAAAATATTTAGCATCTTCAAAGTGGTAGGCATGTTGTGTACATCAAATGATACAAACCTCACAAAAATCTATTTTAATTCCAGGTTGTAAGGCAACAAAATAGGATAAATGCCAAGGTGGGTGAATACTTTCACAAGCCACTGTAGACGATTTAAAGCAGCTTTGGTTTTATGTTCATAACTAAAACTGATAGCTATCTGCTTTGATGCGATGACAACCCACTGGAGAAAAATAACTGGTTGAATTAACATTGTTTCCATGTCATTTCAACCCAAAAAAATCAACATGGAACATCAATGTGGGAAAGTAATTGGATTTGTAAAAAGTAATCAACGTAAGGGAATTTTGTCCTTTTTTCACCCAACTTTTAACCTAAATCCAATGACAACTATCTCTGACAGTCTTATGTCAGAATTAGACATTCAGGGCATCCAGAGTGGCGCAGCGATCTAAGGCATTACTATATATCCGGGTTCATTCCACAACCGGGCCGTGTCCGGGAGTCCCATAAGACGGCACACAATTGGCCCAGCGTTGTCTGGGTTAGGGGAGGGTTTGGCCGGGGGGGCTTTACTTGGCTCATTGTGCCCAGGCAACTCTTTGTGGTGGGCTGGGTGCCTGCAGGCTGACCCCGGTCGCCAGTTGAATGGTGTTTCCTCCGACACATTGGTGAGGCTGGCTTCCAGTTTAAGATTGCAGGTTTTAAGGATCGCGGTTAGGCGGGTCATGTTTCAGAGGATGCATAACTCCATCTTTGCCTCTCCTGAGCCCGTTGGGGATTTGCAGCGATGAGACAAGATCAAAAGGGAAATAAAAATGATTTAGACGTTCAACCATGTTTCTCAAACTTCAAATTTCGATCAGACTTAAAACACAAAAAACAAAAGGTCACTGGTTCGAACTTGCAAACTTTTGTAATCAGAGGCAGATGCTTACCTTTGGAATCACAGACAGATGCTTACACCCATCCATAACACCCCCCCCCCAAAAAAACCTACTTGAAGGTAACAGCACTCATCGTTGCCCATTGTGGCCAGTTTCCACATCATCTCCTGACATCCTCAGACATGGATGAACGTCGAATACTGACTTGTATCACGGGTGACCTGGCTGTGTAAATCAAAACTAGAGGTTGAACTGACATCTGTGCACAGTGGGAATATGATCACCTGAAAATGAGCTAATTGCCAGGCTAGGGTAGATAGCTAAAGACATCCTCCGGAATGGAGATATAGAACAGCTAAGGTCATGAAGCAGAGCCAGAGTTCCTTCCTGCCTAGGTATTAGAGTGCATTGTTGCACCATATTTGCACCTTGAGTGGTTTTGCACGCCCATTACTGTTATTTGCCCTTATGATTCAGAGGCATATGAAAACACTGAAACTTCCTTTCTTGGGCAACGATGAACCAGCTAATTAATATTAGCCTACTACATCTAGATACATATTGAACTTCCGTCCTTTCAGGCCAAGTGCACAATGTAGGAATTTATGGTTGGATCAGAATCATTGTTATAATCATTGGCCAGTAGCCTACGGAGTATTAAGTAAAACCACAAATCCAAATCCCTATTCCAACCCATGGCTAATTTAGGAAAGGAATAACTTTAGCTAGTTATCCACTGGAGGACAACAACACAAATAGATGCAACAATTCACGTTTTTTCGGACAATTACGTTTTTCTTTTGACATTATTGGCGTGAAGGCAAATCCAAACTGGCTTCCCTTGATACTTTTTTGGGTGCGCCAGGACCATTCACAGCTCACTCAGTTTAGCTCGACGCTAATTGGCTATTCCTTAAAGAAAAGAATATCAAGGGACGCCAAATGCTTCACTTGCTATCGAATTCGATACAATGTCACACTCTTTTTGGCCAGACAGCATCAGATACATTGGCTACACATGCCATGTTAAGACAGAGCGGCGCTGTTTCGCTCGGATGCTTCTCCAGTGAGATACATTCAGCCACTTGCGAATTGAAGGAAAATTATGAAACACAAAGAGACGAAAGATTATTGTTTACGTTTTTTTCAATTTTTCTTGGAAGCCTGGCTTCCCTTGGCATCCATGAATACACACCTCTGGACCTCTGAGATACCATTCCCATTAATCTCCTCCTCCAGCTGTCTGCACTCACACACACACACATGCGCTGCACATGCACACCCGAACGCTCGCTCACACACACACACACACACACACACACACACACACACACACAGTCTCTTCTCTCTCTCTCTTCTCTCTCTTCTCAGTTCTCTGCCACAAACACATTTACTTCTCTTCCGTTTCTCAAACGTTTCTCAAATGCTATCATTTGGCATCCCAGTTAAAACAACACCTTTTCCCACTCTGCTCATCATTCCATCTCAATATGACTTTTCTGTTCCTACACAGCCTGTCTCCTCCGTTCCTTTCCATTAAATCAACTACCAAAGTTCTGAGAATTACCATAATTATTCATCCAAGTCATTATAATAATGATCATTACACTGATTTTACACTGGAATCTCCTCGCTGCAATGATCTATTATGTTCTGTATGTGTTATTTATCTAAAAACATTCTCCCTGTGATTCTACACACAAACACACACACACACACACACACACACACACACACACACACACACACACACACACACAAACACAGACACAGACACAGAGAGAGAGAGAGAGATGAGCATGTGAAAGGGAAGCTGAATCCTCTCCAGGGGTTGTGTCTCCTGATTACAGAAAGTACTGAATGAAATGAATAAGATAAACATCTGAGCTGCTGTAGAATATTTCCTGTGGATCTAATCACAGCACTGGCACAGAACAGAGGAGGGAGAGTTGGAGGGAGGGAGAACAGTTTAGAAAATCACCCATCTCTTCCACGCACACACAAGAGAGGGGGGAGGGATCCGCAGATGTGCAGCGACCTCTCTGCAGTTTAATCACCCCTCCCTTTCTCCCTCCTTTCTTCCCTCCATCCCTCAACCCCTCCCTCCCTGACACACATTCCACACACTCCAACTGCCAGCCACAGCAGAGAAGTCTATTCCTCCCCCCAAACACACACACACACACACACACAGAGAGAGAGAAGAGTCTGCAAAGCTTGTCCTGTCTGATTCCCATGATATCCAGGCTAATGGGGGTGCTGTGTTGAAGGGTCTGGTTAGCCACTATCACAGTTAGAGTACTGTCCAGTTATATGGTCATCTGCAGCAAAGAAATATATTTTTAAAAAGCTCAAAATCCGTATGAATGTTATCCAAATGCATTAGAATCTCTCATGGCTTCACGTTGAAAAATAATTAGTATCCAGTCATATTTAAAAAAAAAAAACAAAGTCTTTTTCAGGCCAGTACATACTAGCAACATGCATAACCACCAAAACAGACAAATTCAGGGCAGCGAAGACAAGCCAAGCCAAGGACAAATGGCCTTAAATCTGCAGTTTTATGTTGAGCCATAGCTGAATGGAACTCTTTACCAATCCATACTTCTCAGGCAAAAAGTAAATCCACCTTCAAGAAAAACATATGCGATAGACCATATGACTGGACAGGAAATAGAAAGCATCGACTGAATGTTAACTGTGTTTCCTGTCAGGTATTTTAATTGTCTGTATTATCTACTTGTTGAATGTTTGTGAACTCTTTTTTTTTTTTTTGTGATTTGTGATTTGTAGCTGTTTGTAATGTCTTGTTAATTGGTGTAGTACCCCAGAAAGATTAGCTAGCGTTACGGTATTAGCTAATGGGGATCCTAATAAAAATTACAAAAATTACACTGGGGCCCATCCTTCAGCCCAGCCTTCAGCCCATCCTTCAGCCCATCCTTCAGCCCCATTTCATTGCCTATTTGAGAAAATGATCCAGTGATTCTGGTGTCTGGATGACTCCCATGTCTGAAGCACTTCTCAGGGACACTGAGGGGAAGAAGGTCTGGCATGGCCATGAGAACAATCCTGATTGAAGATGTGAATGAGAAAGATATGGTTTCGTCGCTTGGCAGTACTATTAGAGTGATTATTCCATTCAATTCAATTTCCTATACATTATTTGTACCCAGGGTGCAATTGAGCGGGTCTGAGAGTAAAAAATGCAGAAAACCAACAAGATACAACAATAATAGACTACTTTTACTCAATACATACTTTACAATAAGTGAATGGGCCTGAATGAACAGACATCAATTAAAGGGATAGTATACCTTTTTTATTTTATTATAAACAATATTGTATACATAAAGAAGTGCTGTCACAACAGATACAGATAGTGTGTATGTCCATCCTAGAAGCTCCATCCACATGCCAGGTTCAGGAGTGACAGACAGGGTTTCTCTCCAACACACACATAAGGCTGAGCTATGGTCAACTGCCTGCTCTCCTCTAATAACCTGTTAGATAGTTGCTAACTGCTAACTGCACGCACGCACACGCACACACACACACACACACATACACTGGTTGAGTCTTCTAAGTAAACATAGGCAGTGAATGTTCTGTTTGGGCTCCAGAAATGCATTCTTTGTGTCTGACAGCTGTATGGAGATTTGACAGACAGGTGCTTTTGTTCCTCTGTGGCTTTGAGACTGACTCCCTGGGCATCCAGGACAGTGCCTGTATAGAAACAACAAGGGCCACATAGAAGATGCACAATGCAGCCGGGGTAGGGGGTCGGGCAGGGAGCAGAACGCCCCTGACCCCTAACGCCTACTCCTTTAACACAGAGGTCAAAGGTTAAGGATGGAAGTAGCATCACTCATGAGCTTGTCTCCTTACTGGCAGAGCAGAAGAGGAGAGGATGACAGATCACAGGGGAAGCTGGTCTGAGGTTGTAGGCTATAAGGTTGTGGAAGTACAGCCATAGGAGAGAATGAAGGATGTTATCAGATGAAGGTACATGTTTCATGACGCGATCTTATATTTGAGAATTGTCTATTGTGTGCTTTGGTGTAATTGTGTGTGATATGCATGTTGGTTTCATGATATGCATGAGTGAGTGAGTGATATGCATGAGTGAGTGAGTGAGTGAGTGAGTGAGTGAGTGAGTGAGTGAGTGAGTGAGCGAGTGAGTGAGTGAGCGAGTGCGCGGCTCCAGGGAAAGGCAGGCAGGTGGGAGACACTAAGGTCTGCTTTAATGCATTTCTATTTGTCATGATGAGCAGAAAGGAAGTGTTTTTCTCAAGTGCATGCATACTACTAACACACACAAGTATTCACTCCTATAAGAAGCCATTAGTGTGAGCTGGCCTTGATGACTTATTTATGGGGCCAACAGAGTGACGTGAGGGAGTGAAGAACCACAGACAAAGACCTGCTCCCCTTGACCATACAGTTTGGTCCATACAGCACACACACAAACACGCACACGCACACTCCTGCATGGCAAATTGGTCGGTTGAGGAAAGGCCTCAAGTATTTTGAACTAACAGGATATGGATATGATTACTACTCTGTTCATCTACCCTGACAGTCTACAAGGGTTAACACAGTGTGAGCATCTAACACACACACACACACACGCACACACACACACGCATACACACACACACACACACACCAAAGAAGAGGCAGCGAAATGCAGGCCGTTTGGAAACACCTTTTATTGGTTATCTTTAGCCATGAGGGCTGCAGCCGCCACACCACTCCAAGAGAAACCAAACCAAAAAGCCAACAACAGTCATCATCATCCTCGCCACATCCACCGTTAAATAAATACTTTTCTCTCATCGCAACCGTTAAATAAATATCTGTGACGCATCTGTAATATCAGCAACGGAAAAGAAATATGTGTGAAATGTATATTTAATATATATATAATATATTCATTTTGATAAATTTCTATGTGTCCATATATTCTCCTTAAATTCTTCTACAACATACAAGATGCCAATTGTACCAAAGCAATATTTACTAATACGACATGGGGAAGTTTAGTGGTTAACCTGTAGCCTGCATACAGCACCCTGGAGGGTTAGTTGTTATTCTGTAGAAATGCATGTACTGTACAGTACAGTACCTACACACTGAGCCCTTCCACTCAACATCTGACCACCTGGGAGAGCTCTACACGGGCTGGACTGTGGAGGAGAGACCATTGACCTGGGCCTTGCACAGTGGCCGTCAAGTGTGTGCGTGAGTGTGTATTTGTGTGTGTCTGAATGTGTGCGTGTGAAATGAATCACAGAGGAGATAGTGAAGTGGAGGTACAAATAACAGGTTTGGCCGATGGTCAGTGAGCTTCTCCTCCACAGTGAAAAACCTCTAAAACGGTTAGAAGTATTGACCAAGTCTGTGACTCAAAGTAAATGTTCAATATAATAGAAAATAATAATAGAAACAGTGATCATAATAAAAGGGAACAAAACAAGGAATAAACATACACACATGTATAGGATAACAGTCAGTATGTACATACAAAAATATAGCAAAGCAACTTTAACAACTCGGATGAGTGTGTATGTGTGTAGGTGAATAAACGCACAGACACACATTACATACAGTAAAGCACACACACACACACACACACACACACACACAGACATGCTTGACATGGCGTGTTACTTTTCAAATCCCGGTTTTGGATATCAGTGCACAAGACAACCAGACCTCCCAGACTCAGTCCCTCCCTTTCCCTTTATCCCTCCATCCCTCCCCACCTGTTCTTCACCTCCCCATGTTGCTTTGTTATGACCTCACTCCCACAGGTTAACATCAGTCTTCCTAACCTCCAGCCCCCTGTCCCCAATCTCCTCTGTCCCTTCCTTTTCTCCTTCCTCCACTTCCACAGATCTCTCACACTCTCTCTTTTCCTCCGTTTCACCTTCCACACACCTCCCTCCACCCCTCCCTCTTTCCCCATTAGAAGCTAATTGCCTCCTGATCAACTCAGAGGAGGAGGACTGGAACCTGTTAGTTCATTAAGTGGGTGGGTATGTGACCAGGGGTCGGTGGGTGGGCCTGCCTGGGGTTTATCAAACTGGCCAAGGGAATCTGTCAAGAAGAGAAAAGCCCTGTCAAGGTATATAATGTCTGTCGTTGCAAAATGCCTTGTGTTGTGGACGAAGTGGTAAGGATGGAGGACAGATCTGTAAAGAAAGTGATATTTCTTATCTGGCTTCCTGTCCTCACTCCTGTGAAGTCCCTCTGTATTTTGGACTGTGGAGAAGCTCTGTCTCTTTGGTCCCTCTGCACGGTGGACAGCAGCAGTCCAGATGGAGGGGGGAATAGAGGAGGGGGAGGAAAGAATGGCTCAGGGGAGGCTTGGGGAGGGTTACTGAGGGAGGCTGGGGGATGGGTAGACTAGAGGCGGAGGGGTGAGGCGGGGGGGATGAAGGCGGTGAGGGGTCGGGGAAGGCTGGCGTCAGCCTGCCGTGGAGAAGAAACCTGACCAGACTCTGGGTCCTCTGAAGCAGCTGTGCTAAAAATAAAATAGGAGGCTTCTGCTGACAGCAAACAGGAAGGGGACATGTGCACCCACACACACACACACACACACACACACACACACACACACACACACACACACACACACACACACACACACACACACACACTGTACATACACAGGCAAGACCACACACTAACATACACAGACCCACATACACACTTACACGTAACCATTAGTGTACATACCCAAACATGCGCGTGCATGCACACACACACGTATACACAGACACACATGCCTACACACACTACCTGGTCATAACAGAGCCCCCCCCTGTTCATATGACAGACAGCTGGGGAACACTACAGATGATCCACCTCTATATCTCATAGTGCCTTCCATATCAAATGTGCTTAATCACTTTAGATTCCCCTGGTGCATCATGGTCCGTTTTTGGTGTGTCAAACAGTAATACATTTTTCAAATTCAGAGTTTTGTTCCACCATTAGGAAAGGGTCTTTACATCAGCCTCACACAAAATGTCAGCCATGGCTGCTCAATGACACATCTTGTATGTCCATTCAGTTGGTCGGCTCCAGGATGCCTCTTCAGAGCGACAGGGAGGGAGGGAGGGGATGGAAGGAGGCACACCCTGTAGACTCCCTGTAGACCACCCAGTCTCTGTCTATCTCATGCCTGGAATATACATTTGCCAGAGACTCCTTTTATTAATGGCTGTGTTGGGATTTGTTCTAGTAGCTTACTCACTGTACTCAGAGTCACACATGGTCCGCTCTCTCTGTCTCTCTCTCTACCTCACTGAGGAGGAAGTCCAATAAATAATAAATAGGTCAAGTCTAACAGAGCAAACCCCCGTCCATCACATAGCACAGTGAGGAACCCCAGTCCATCACATAGCACAGTGAGGAACCCCAGTCCATCACACAGCACAGTGAGGAACCCCTGTCCATCACATAGCACAGTGAGGAACCCCAGTCCATCACATAGCACAATGAGGAACCCCAGTCCATCACATAGCACAGTGAGGAACCCCAGTCCATCACATAGCACAGTGAGGAACCCCAGTCCATCACATAGCACAGTGAGGAACCCCAGTCCATCACATAGCACAGTGAGGAACCCCAGTCCATCACACAGCACAGTAAGGAACCCCAGTCCATCACATAGCACAGTGAGGAACCCCAGTCCATCACATAGCACAGTGAGGAACCCCAGTCCATCACACAGCACAGTGAGGAACCCCAGTCCATCACACAGCACAGTGAGGAACCCCAGTCCATCACACAGCACAATGAGGAACCCCAGTCCATCACATAGCACAGTGAGGAACCCCAGTCCATCACATAGCACAGTGAGGAACCCCAGTCCATCACATAGCACAGTGAGGAACCCCAGTCCATCACACAGCACAGTGAGGAACCCCAGTCCATCACACAGCACAGTGAGGAACCCCAGTCCATCATACAGCACAGTGAGGAACCCCAGTCCATCCCACCGAGCAGAGCCACAGTATGTACGCTATGCTGGCCCACAAAGTAAGAGGAAGGTAGAGGCAGTATGCCCACACAGTAACACAGTAAGGTTAAGATTGGCAGTCAGTTCAGCAAAAAGCATCAGGCGGTTTTCAGGTTTCGGCTCAAGTCTCCACATGTACAGTACAGTACAGTTACAGTGAAGTACAGTAAAGCTTTTGGTCATTTCTCCTCAGGCAGGAGGAGAAGTATGGAAGGTACGTAAGGTGAAAGGTCACGGTAGGTAGGTCACGGATGGAGGGGTTGATGGCATTGTCATGGCAACAGTGTTTGTTGCCATGGTAATGTTGTCACTGAGACTGCGTTGTCTAGGCGATGGCTGACTCCCGCTGCAGCCCTGTCATACAGGCTTTTCCAGGGACTTGCTGCAGAAGGGGGTGTGCTCAGGGTTGGGGTTGGAGGTGGAGATCTTACGGCACACGGTGTTGGTGTTGCTGCAGCGGCAGCCGGGGCGGGTGGCTCGGTCGTGGGCCCGCTGGCACAGGGCGAGGCACAGCCTGGCAGGTGGGTAGCAGCAGAGACAGGGCAGGCACAGCGCCAGAAGGCCCATGGTGCCCCAGCGGGTGCAGGCGTGGGCGGATGTGCAGGCGCAGGGCCGGTCAGCACAGTTGTCCTCGTCATCCTGAGTGGAGCAGTGGTAGAACAGGCCCTTAACGCAGCACAGACAGGTGCCATACTCCACAGCACTCTCAGCAGAGCAAAGGCAGCGCTGCCCACAGGCCCAGCAGGACGGCAGGCTTCGCGGAGCGCAGCACTCCTGACACTTACACCTCCCACAGAGCTCACAGATAAACAGGTGCAAGCCCAGGTCCACTCCCTCCACCAGGCCTTTACCCAGAGAAGCCTCAGGCTTGAGTTCTCCTTTAGGCTGGGAGCGCACCACCGAGGCCAGGCCAGAGTGGGAGGGCGTCAGGCCCACCAGGAGTCTCTGGTCGGAGGCAGCGCTGATCCGGGACATGGCTGAACTGGTAGTACTGGAGCGACTTAGATGGGCAAGGTGGGCGTGTTGCTGCTGGCTCTGGCTCCGGGGGAGAGGGTACCCCTGAGAGTAACCATGAGAGTAACCTTGAGGAGGGTATCCGTGGGTGATGGGGTAGCGGTCATCGTGGGCGTAGAAGAAGCCGGACTGGGAGGCATGGTCCAGGGTCACGGGGCGCTCCACGTAGTCGTTGTTGGCGCGGATGGAGCGGATCTGGTCCAGAGAGAGGACAGGCACCTGCTGGAGGTCCAGCCCATCAACGTCCATCCTGACTGGTGGAGGGCCATGACCCGGGAGAGGGTCCATCCTGGTCCTGGGAGAAGGAGCACCAGGGAGGGGGTCGGGACTGGGGCGGGGGGCTCGCACCTCTCACGGCACATCAGAAAGACCTGGAATAGAAGAAGAGGGGCATTTTAGAACATTGTTACATTTTATCTCACAACAAATGAAAAAAACATAGACTTCTTTACCCCTTAAAGACAACACATGAACCAGCTCATTACTCTTTATAACCTTCTCTTTACCACCCACAACACATGAACCAGCTCATTACTCTTTATTACCTTCTCTTTACCACCCACAACACATGAACCAGCTCATTACTCTTTATTACCTTCTCTTTACCACCCACAACACATGAACCAGCTCATTACTCTTTATAACCTTCTCTTTACCACCCACAACACATGAACCAGCTCATTACTCTTTATAACCTTCTCTTTACCACCCACAACACATGAACCAGCTCATTACTCTTTATAACCTTCTCTTTACCACCCACAACACATGAACCAGCTCATTACTCTTTATTACCTTCTCTTTACCACCCACAACACATGAACCAGCTCATTACTCTTTATAACCTTCTCTTTACCACCCACAACACATGAACCAGCTCATTACTCTTTATTACCTTCTCTTTACCACCCACAACACATGAACCAGCTCATTACTCTTTATAACCTTCTCTTTACCACCCACAACACATGAACCAGCTCATTACTCTTTATTACCTTCTCTTTACCACCCACAACACATGAACCAGCTCATTACTCTTTATAACCTTCTCTTTACCACCCACAACACATGAACCAGCTCATTACTCTTTATAACCTTCTCTTTACCCCTTAAAGACAACACATGAACCAGCTCATTACTCTTTATAACCTTCTCTTTACCACCCACAACACATGAACCAGCTCATTACTCTTTATAACCTTCTCTTTACCACCCACAACACATGAACCAGCTCATTACTCTTTATAACCTTCTCTTTACCACCCACAACACATGAACCAGCTCATTACTCTTTATTACCTTCTCTTTACCACCCACAACACATGAACCAGCTCATTACTCTTTATAACCTTCTCTTTACCCCTTAAAGACAACACATGAACCAGCTCATTACTCTTTATAACCTTCTCTTTACCACCCACAACACATGAACCAGCTCATTACTCTTTATTACCTTCTCTTTACCACCCACAACACATGAACCAGCTCATTACTCTTTATTACCTTCTCTTTACCACCCACAACACATGAACCAGCTCATTACTCTTTATTACCTTCTCTTTACCACCCACAACACATGAACCAGCTCATTACTCTTTATAACCTTCTCTTTACCACCCACAACACATGAACCAGCTCATTACTCTTTATAACCTTCTCTTTACCACCCACAACACATGAACCAGCTCATTACTCTTTATTACCTTCTCTTTACCACCCACAACACATGAACCAGCTCATTACTCTTTATAACCTTCTCTTTACCACCCACAACACATGAACCAGCTCATTACTCTTTATTACCTTCTCTTTACCACCCACAACACATGAACCAGCTCATTACTCTTTATAACCTTCTCTTTACCACCCACAACACATGAACCAGCTCATTACTCTTTATTACCTTCTCTTTACCACCCACAACACATGAACCAGCTCATTACTCTTTATAACCTTCTCTTTACCACCCACAACACATGAACCAGCTCATTACTCTTTATAACCTTCTCTTTACCACCCACAACACATGAACCAGCTCATTACTCTTTATTACCTTCTCTTTACCACCCACAACACATGAACCAGCTCATTACTCTTTATAACCTTCTCTTTACCACCCACAACACATGAACCAGCTCATTACTCTTTATAACCTTCTCTTTACCACCCACAACACATGAACCAGCTCATTACTCTTTATAACCTTCTCTTTACCACCCACAACACATGAACCAGCTCATTACTCTTTATTACCTTCTCTTTACCACCCACAACACATCTGGGAAGCTGGAGATCAACATGAGCTACTTTCTAACATCCAGCCTCAATATTTCCCCTCCCTTGTTTGGTGGTGGACATACAATACAATGTACCTATACTGCAGTCAGGTAAACCTGCCCTGAGCACTGTGAAGGAGTTATATAAACTGGACATAAATAGTCCCAGTATCCACATCCAAATGATTATCCACACCATCATGACCATTGAGATTGTCCAGAGCTGAGCGTATGACTATTATTAGCCAGCCAGGACCAAATGGACAAAGCCATTAGCCTGGCCTGTAATTTAGCATCTGTTCACTTACACAGCTCTCTGGCGCGTACGCACACGCACACGCACGCACACACACACACACACACACACACACACACACACACACACACACACACACACACACACACACACACACACACACACACACACACACACACACACACACACACACACACACACACACACACACACACACACACACACACACACACACACACACACAGCTGCTGGCTGCTGGAGAAGATTAACATCAGATTCGCCCGTCTGACACACAGACAAACAGCAATGGATTGTGGGAAAACATTGCAGTGTGCTAGTTGCTAGGGGTGTCGATGAGGTCCTAGGTTGTCATGGTCCTTTTGTTTTGTTTCAGCCTTATCCTCCACAAACAGGAACAACGTGGATGTTGGAATGTAGATGGAAAACATTAGTATCCTGGAACTGACACACAAACATGTCCGCTTGTTTCATTACAGTGACATACTGTAGTAGGGAACATTTCTGCGTTGATAAAGTTTTTCCCTATTCAATTCTAATAATACTGATGTTGCACCTTCAAAAATAACCCCTGCAATATCTGTTATAACTACTACATCTAAGGACAACAGATTCAGCAGGATCTTCTGGTATGTGTTCAACAGGCTATTATTATGTGTGGAATTCAATACCCTAATATGCTGTATCTGGCCTTGGTTTTTAGGGCCTTTTTCTCCTCTCCTCCTCTCGCCGCACACTTGCCAAATGGCCTAAGGGGATAGTTCCCTTCCTTTCTCTGTGAGAGGCCATCCAGACCTTGTAGAGAGAGAGAGAGAGAGAGACAGAGAGAGAGACAGAGAGAGAGACAGAGAGAGAGAGACAGAGACAGAGACAGACAGAGAGAATGAGTGAGAGAGAGAGAGACAGAGAGAGAGAGAGAGAGAGAGAGAGAGAGACAGAGAAAGAGAGAGAGAGACAGAGACAGAGACAGAGACAGAGACAGAGACAATGAGTGGGTGAGGGAGAGAGAGAGAGAGAGAGAGAGAGAGAGAGAGAGAGAGCGCGAGAGAGAGAGAGAGAGAGAGAGAGAGAGAGAGAGAGAGAGAGAGAGAGAGAGAGAGTTAGGGGGAGGGAGATAGAGAGGGAGATAGAGAGTTAGGGGGAGGGAGATAGAGATAGAGGGGGGGGGGGGTAATCAGGCCAAATGGAGAAGCATTTTAAACAGACAGACAAATGAGAAGATTAGATGGAGGAGAAAGATTGGAGCATCAGGCAGACGAATGTAGGGACGGATGGAGGGATGGACAGAGGGACAGCAGACGTAGCCAGGAACGGAAATCCATAGTCAGGAACAGCAATTAGAGCTTGCAGAGTGTCTGCCCCCGGCCGGCAGCCTTCCGGGGAGCTGCCGGCAGAATTCCTGGCAGCGAGCAGGCAGGCGGATATGGATAAAAGGTATGATACCATCCAACCTCACGCAGACACACTATAAAAACACACAGATTACACATACACACGTTTTGAGACACTGAGAAAGACACACATTTACAGAGACTGAGACAGATGCACACAAAAGTGCAGAGCTACACACACGCACGCATACATCTACACACTCCCACAAACACAAACACATTGCCGCCCCAGTCTGCAGCCATAAAGTGAAGATAAGGCATCCCAGGTCAGAAATATATTTTTTAATTAGACAGAGAAGGAAAGAGAGTTCCTGGAGAGTAATCACATAAAATAGAGTGGCACCCATCCACTACACAGATATCAGACCATCCACTACACAGATATCAGACCATCCACTACACACCCATCAGACCATCCACTACACACCCATCAGACCATCCACTACACACCCATCAGACCATCCACTACACAGATAGCAGACCATCCACTACACAGATAGCAGACCATCCACTACACAGATATCAGACCATCCACTACACAGATATCAGACCATCCACAACACAGATATCAGACCATCCACAACACAGATATCAGACCATCCACTACACAGATATCAGACCATCCACTACACAGATATCAGACCATCCACTACACAGATATCAGACCATCCACTACACAGATATCAGACCATCCACTACACAGACACCAGACCATCCACTACACAGCTATCAGACCATCCACTACACAGACACCAGACCATCCACTACACAGATATCAGACCATCCACTACACAGATATCAGACCATCCACTACACAGATATCAGACCATCCACTACACAGATATCAGACCATCCACTACACAGATATCAGACCATCCACTACACAGACACCAGACCATCCACTACACAGCTATCAGACCATCCACTACACAGACACCAGACCATCCACTACACAGATATCAGACCATCCACTGCACAGATATCAGACCATCCACTACACAGATATCAGACCATCCACTACACAGATATCAGACCATCCACTACACAGATATCAGACCATCCACAACACAGCCATCAGACCATCCACTACACAGCTATCAGACCATCCACTACACAGCTATCAGACCATCCACTTAACAGCTATCAGACCATCCACTTAACACCCATCAGACCATCCACTACACACCCATCAGACCATCCACTACACACCCATCAGACCATCCACTACACACCCATCAGACCATCCACTACACACCCATCAGACCATCCACTACACACCCATCAGACCATCCACTACACACCCATCAGACCATCCACTACACACCCATCAGACCATCCACTACACAGCCATCAGACCATCCACTACACAGCCATAAGACCATCCACTACACACCCATCAGACCATCCACTTCACAGCTATCAGACCATCCACTACACACCTATCAGACCATCCACTACACACCCATCAGACCATCCACTACACAGCCATCAGACCATCCACAACACACCCATCAGACCATCCACTACACACCCATCAGACCATCCACTACACACCCATCAGACCATCCACTACACACCCATCAGACCATCCACTACACAGCTATCAGACCATCCACTACACAGCCATCAGACCATCCACTACACACCCATCAGACCATCCACTACACAGCTATCAGACCATCCACTACACACCCATCAGACCATCCACTACACAGCTATCAGACCATCTAATTGTTAAGAAAAGCCTGCTGCTTGGCTTTTTCCATGAGCTCATCCTGTAGAGTCGGCCAGGGCAGGGCATAAATGTGTGGCCAAGCCCTTCACCACTGAGACTCTCGTCCATCTCTGCAAAACCATGTAAACTGTTATTGGTCTCATCACAGATCCCGTACACCAGGTCAGAGGATAGAGTGCAGGCTTTTGCTCCAACCCTGCTCTAGTTCACCTGACTTTAGGGCTATTTAGGGTCCTGAGGAGCTAACGGGCTACATTCAGATGTATTATAGTAGGGCTGGAACCAAACCCTGCAGATGGGTAGCCCCGGAGGAAGGTTGGCATCCCTGTTGTAACTCTAGACTGACGAGCCCTGATGAACTAACAGATAATCTGCTTTATTTCCTCTTGGATACATAACTTAATCTGCTCTGATTTCTCTTAAGGAGCTGTCTGTCTGTTGATTTCTGTGGTGTACTGTATGAATAAACATACATTGATTTCTTCATTGCACAATAATCAACATTAATCAACAAAATAACTTCTCTAGATCTAGAAAGCAAATAGTCCTCAGATATGCTTTCTAAGAATGACAGCTGTGCAGAGTGGATACTGTTGACTCATTCATACTTAGTCAACGTTTACATGTTGCATTTACAGCAGCTTTAGAATTACTGCCTGTTCTTTCCCCCACTCAAGGGGTCGGAAGCCCTGTCTGTCCTTGAGGGAGCTGTTGCCTTGGTAACCACGTTTGGGAAGTCAACTCCCACTACCCAGAATCCTCCCCTCTCCCCCTCCACCTACCCACAGGTTTCCACCCCACCCTACACCTAGCCACCAGCTGCTCCTGCCCCACTCCTATCCCCCATTCATATCTCCAGGTACAGTGCTGGGGCAGGGTTGGGGTACAAGACTGGGGGTACAGGGCTGAGGTACAAGACTGGGGGTACAGGGCTGAGGTACAAGACTGTGGGTACAGGGCTGAGGTACAAGACTGGGGGTACAGGGCTGAGGTACAAGACTGGGGGTACAGGGCTGAGGTACAAGACTGTGGGTACAGGGCTGAGGTACAAGACTGTGGGTACAGGGCTGAGGTACAAGACTGGAAGTACAGGGCTGGGCTGGGGTACAAGACTGGAAGTACAGGGCTGGGCTGGGGTACAAGACTGGGGGTACAGGGCTGAGGTACAAGACTGTGGGTACAGGGCTGAGGTACAAGACTGGGGGTACATGGCTGAGGTATAAGACTGGGGGTACAGGGCTGGGGTACAAGACTGGAAGTACAGGGCTGAGGTACAAGAATGGGGGTACAGGGCTGGGCTGAGGTACAAGACTGGGGGTACAGGGCTGAGGTACAAGACTGTGGGTACAGGGCTGAGGTACAAGACTGGGGGTACAGGGCTGGGGTACAAGACTGGGGGTACAGGGCTGGGGTACAATACTGGAAGTACAGGGCTGGGGTACAAGACTGGAAGTACAGGGCTGAGGTACAAGACTGGGGGTACAGGGCTGAGGTACAAGACTGGGGGTACAGGGCTGAGGTACAAGACTGGGGGTACAGGGCTGGGGTAAAAGACTGGGGGTACAGGGCTGAGGTACAAGACTGAGGGTACAGGGCTGGGGTACAAGACTGGGGGTACAGGGCTGAGGTACAAGACTGGGGGTACAGGGCTGGGGTACAAGACTGGGGGTACAGGGCAGGGGTACTAGACAGGGGGTACAGGGCTGGGGTACAAGACTGGGGGTACAGGGCTGGGGTACAAGACTGGGGGTACAGGGCTGGGGCACAAGACTGGGGGTACAGGGGTGAGGTACAGGGCTGGGGTACAATACTGGGGGTACAGGGCTGAGGTACAAGACTGGGGGTACAGGGCTGGGGTACAAGACTGGGGGTACAGAGCTGAGGTACAAGACTGGGGGTACAGGGCTGGGGTACAAGACTAGGGGTACAGGGCTGAGGTACAAGACTGGGGCTACAGGGCTGGGGTA